>NC_033801.1:114436875-114520955 GCF_001876935.1 Asparagus officinalis
TTTGAGCTGCCTTTGTCTTCCTCTCTGATCCACCACTCAAACACATCTAGCCACATCTAGCCATCTCTCTGATCCACCACTCAAACACTCAACCACATCTAAACACATCTAGCTCCGTCCGGCCACTCTCCAAATCCGCCGATCTCCAGCCACATCTGGCCATCTCTGCAGCAAGTTGTAGCGATTTCAAGCTCCCTCCCCCCATTGACTTCAGTCAACCCTTCATCAGCTCCCCCTCTGACCATCCCCACCTCAGATCCACCATCTCATCTCCCCCTTTAGCCCCCTCCAGACCCATTAGTCGGTCATGGCTCAGATCCGTCGCTCCCCATCCCCTTCGAGCCAAATGCAGCAGATTGCAGCGGGTCCATGCTTTCCCCCGCAACACCTCCCTCCACCTCTACCTCCCAAACCCTAACCCTAGTTCCAAGCTCCTCGTCATCCTCTACTTCCACGGCGGTGGCGACGGAGGATCACGACGATCAAGGTCGTCATGTGTTGGCGTTAAAAAGATTGAAGTTCTTTGTTTGCACTTTGTTTTATTAATTAATTTGATGAGGGTTTTTTTTGTAAAAAATCCCATCAGTCCTGGCCGAAACAATAACTCCGGTCAAATTTAAGGCCTATATGACGTTGGAGTCAAAAATTTATACCAATTTGACAAAACTAAAAGAAAATATACCAACATGTCACTAAGCATCTAACAAATATAACAATCTGGCCATTTTGCCGTTTCTGAAATGAGAATATAATGATGGAAACAATGACTAATATAATTACAAAACAAACAAGTTGAGTAAATAAAAAATATAAAAAGTTTATTAATATTTTCATCATTAGAATGATGTCAAATTCAAATAAATTCTATGATATGAATTCCAAAAAATTGATTGAATTAAACCTTGATCAATAGATACATAAGTAAGTTCTAATGTTAATTGCACATGCATTTGAACATGCAATACTGCTGTTATCTTTTAAATTGCTCAAACGTCCCTCAAGTCCTGAGGGTTCTTGCAAATCAGTCCCTCAAGCTAGCTACATCAATAGCTTTAAACCCAAAACCCGCTAATTAAAGTCTAAAAACCCATGAATATCGTCTTCTCCAATCCTCGAAAAATCAATTTGAACCAATTTTTGAGCAACTTGAAAATGCTTATTTATGAGCTTCTCATCATTTTATCCTAAATAGAAAGCTAAAATCACAAACATAACCATGATCAGAATCCTCAATGAATATCCAGCTAACTTAATCGTTCACTACTAAGAGAGAGAGAGAGAGAGAGAGAGAGAGAGAGAGAAGGCTTTTGAAGCTAGCTGGCTAAACCGAAGGCAAGAATAAGAGAATTTGGAGTACAGACAAAAGGTATCAAAAAAGTATGCCAATTGTTCGTAATACATTCTAACAATACAAAAATAACACCACATGGAAAAGGCTGATTAAAACATGGCAGAATCCTAATGAATTTAGCAAAATCAAACAGTTACTTAAGAAATGAGCAAGGAACAAATAGTCATCACCCTTGAACCATCCAGTTGCACCGCCAACATTGCGGATTCATGTGCAATGACTATTCCGATGAACTATAAACTACAAATGACACCAGAATATTAAAATCTCTAGACTAGTGACTACATAATCAATACATGTGTGTGTGTGTGTAATCAGCAATATAATCACACCATTGTCCAACTCAAGTATAGTTGTAGGTAGCACAAAATCATAAACTCAATTGTCGCAACTCTCTAAGGTCACAATGACAGAGAACTGTTTCAAGATTATTTAAGAGGCATTGAACATAAACTATGTGAGAAAAAGTAGCTGTGCAATCTAGAGTTACATCCACTGGACATCGACATCGTCATATACATTGAACACATCAAATGATCTGAGGAAACGAAAAGAATAAAATATGCAGTTAAACTACTTTTTCTCATGCACACATGCTTTTATAAAAGATGTTTTCACTATAAGTCGCGTCCTCTACAAGCAAAATATCGATGCGAACTCAATCTTCAGAATGACTGGTCCAGTACATGAGCCCGCTGCAAGCATTAGAAGCTCTGAATCAGACAACATATTTGAAAGGGTAAATTTGAAGATTAACCCCATCAATTTATTTATTAGCACTCAGGCCCCCTCAATTCATAAGAGAGAGGGGTGTTACGTGCAATTTATCTTTCTAAAAAGGCAATCCGAGAGTGATAGGTGCTCAGAAATGAGTTGAAGGGTGTTATCTGCTATTGAAGGTATAGATGAAGGGAGTTATCTGCAATTTACCCTATTTGATATAATCAAAAGAAAAACAAATTGAAATTACCTGATCAACACGAACACACACTGAAAGATGCCAGCAACACCGGTCCATGTAGAGGGGCCCTTATCAGTGAGTGCATCTTGCACCAGCAAGCCAACTGCACCCGCAAGAGACACAAACGATACTACATACGCAATGAATAGCCATAGCTTTATCCTGCACCACCAGTTTCAGGAGGACCAGCATCAGAATAATTATGGTTTAAATGCAATGTTCAGATAGAAACCAAGTGGCAAGGGTAAAACAACTTAGTAAAAAAGTTAAAATTAAATATTACTGAAGAGAGCCAAATGTTTTGGTTGCCATACATATCATGATTTTGTTGCATGCCATATTATTTTTATCATCAATTTATTTTTATCTTTCTGTATTTGTCATTATTATCATTATTGTTATTATGCTTTTTGAGAAACCTGCACGTTTACATCCCGGAGTTCAAAAATCTTCTCGACATGCAAATAGCAAGATCAAAATTAATACCTCCAGAAGGGAAGAACAAATAGTACCACCTAAGTTGAGCACATTTGCATGGCATATTGATACACAACAACAACAACAAAGATTTATCCCAAACTTTTGAGATCGGTTACATGAATCCTAGGCTTCCATTCAATTATGTTGATGGTTGTCTCCTCCACTAAGTTAAAACTTATCACATCTTTCTTAACAGTTCACCAAGTTATTTAGGCTTATCTCTGGTCCTTCTTTCTCCATCAATAATAATCTTATCAATTCTCCCAATTGGTGCACAAGCCTCTGTTACACATGACCAAACCATCTCGTAATGATTCTTTCTCACTGCTTAAGCTAACTTGCAAGCCATATCAACGCATCATGAGTATAGTCAGATAATTGTTATCATGGTAAAGTCCCCAGCCATGGAAGAAGCTCCCACAAAAGACATCAGTAGTAGCTTCAGTTCATAAAGAACTTTACTACATAAAAAACGTGCATCAACACATAACAACATACTAATTCAAAAATCTTCTCGAGATGTTAACAGCGAGATCAAAATTAATAACTCCAGAAGGGAAGAAAAAATAGTACCACCTAAGCTAAGCTCACTTGCATGCCATATCAAAGCATCATAATTATAGTCTCAAGTAATGGTTACCATGGTAAAGTTATCACTAGAAAGAAGACCCATCACCCTTGCTTGGATAATGAAAGAACAACTGCAACTCTACAAACATAAATCGGTTTTCCACCAGTGATGTTTTTGAAGGACAAGACTAAATACACATCAAAACTTCCATAACTAAGTCTTGACCTACATAAGAAACTGATGGAGGTTTGGAGATGGCAGAAACTGTAAATTTGAAGTCTATACGTGTTTGAACCCGATTTCTCCCCAAGAATTCCTACAAACATAAATCGGTTTTCCACCAGTGATGTTTTTGAAGGACAAGACTAAATACACATCAAAACTTCCATAACTAAGTCTTGACCTACATAAGAGTGATGTTTTTGAAGGACAAGACTAAATACACATCAAAACTTCCATAACTAAGTCTTGACCTACATAAGAAACTGATGGAGGTTTGGAGATGGCAGAAACTGTAAATTTGAAGTCTATACGTGTTTGAACCCGATTTCTCCCCAAGAATTCCTACAAACATAAATCGGTTTTCCACCAGTGATGTTTTTGAAGGACAAGACTAAATACACATCAAAACTTCCATAACTAAGTCTTGACCTACATAAGATACTGATGGAGGTTTGGAGATGGCAGAAACTGTAAATTTGAAGTCTATACGTGGTTGAACCCGATTTCTCCCCAAGAATTCCTACTTATTTAATCCATGCATTATGCTAATGGAAATAATTTTGAACAGATCAATTGTTTTTGTACCCTAACATGAAATAACGCCTACTGCTAATGAACAACATTCTAATGAGCATATAACTAGGAGAATCTTGTGATGGAGTTCAGATCAACACTGACAACACACTTACTATCCCCATTTTGGAAGTTAGAACTAGAAATTGACATATCAAAATCGACAGCACTATAAAATTGCTATGTATTCTGAATACTGTCGACACATAAACAATATATCTATGCATTAATACAAAACACAAATGAACAAGTCAAAACTTGGTTAGCTGTGTATTAATAGGATGTGCACTTGTATTATTACCTAGGAAAGGTTTGATCCCAACATAATCCTTAATCGCCTATCATGTGTCATCTAAAGAAAGGTATTTGAATAACAAAGTTGGACATAAGCATCCCAGTATATAAAAAAAAGTTTCAGCTAATATATGCATCATTGAACATAAATCATGAAACTCTACAAAAACGGAGAGCAATATAATTCGAGGTGGCCACACTTTTCTCAGTTTCATTGAGTTGGAAGTAGAGAATAGGGATTATGAGCAGGGGCAAACACAAAGGGGGCAGAGGGGTGCCATCCCCCACCCCACCCCCCCTCAGATTTTGGTTTTTTTATTTTACATACATATAGTTTTATATATAAGTTTTGCGGGCTAATTAAGTTAAAAACCTAATTGGATAACAGCCTCATTTATGTCCATGTACCCAAACCAAATAACCCAATCCCTCAAACTTATTGACAAAATACCACACCGAAAAGAAATCTAAAATCCCAAATCGCAATTCTCTAGACCTTGTTTACGAAATACTCAAATGGCAAAATTTAATCTCTTTCTCCAACTTCTCATCTTCAGAGAATGTCATTTCTTCTCAACTCCTCATTCAGAGCAATCAACAATGTAACCTGGAAAGTCTAAAACCTATTTTATTCTTGTTGATTTAGACAATCTTTCTTCTTATCAATTTATCTTTCAATTGATTGGTGCTACTATTGTGACTTTGATTTGTTAATTTTTATCTAAATATTGAGGATTCTGTTCCCTCCGAACATAACAATGTTTTTTTTTCCCCTTTGAGTGTTGATTTGCTCCCAAGTCTTACACTCTAACAGTTCAGGATAATAAATTTTTGAATCTTTACATTAATTGTTTGAGGCTAATTAATTTTTCTAAGATGAGAGAATATTTTTATGTATTGAAACATGATCTAAAGGAAGTTTTAGTTTTGCTTGATTTATGTATGCAACACATATTACTTTTTCTTTTTGTCATTTACATCTTTAAATAATATAGAAATCCCGTAAAACCCGTTGGCCTCATATTTATGAGCCTACTCCCTAATCTTGTTTTGATGATTACAAAAAATTCCTAACGTCGTTTGTCTAGTGTTTATGTTTTCTCATTAGGTATTCTAGACAAATATCGAAGTCGGAGGTTGGTTGGATTGAGCCTACACGAACACATCAAAAGGAGGTTGGCGGAATAGTGGATTGAAGCAATACAATTCAAGTCAAATATCCAATATCAAGCTTCATCCGCAAAGTTTACCAAGACGAGCTCAATTGAAGATCAAGATTGCTTGGGTATAGTTTTTATAGTTTAGGGTTTATACTTATGTGTTAATACTTAGCTCAATCTTATACACACATGCACATTTTGGTTTTATAATTTTCAAGTTTGAATATGAAACAAATTTACTTATTTATATACATACATACATGTTTCATATTTATCATTTTTAATTTTGGTAAACAATGTGTTTAGCCACATAAACATGAAAACTCAATACACATATATAAATATATTTTCATGTTTATATGTGCTTAAGATGATTTCATTAATCAACAAGTTTAATGAAATCATGTTTATTTGCAACAATATATGTTTATGGATTAAAGACTCTATTACACCATTTTATATCTTTTCCTAAGTCCTTTAATCCATTCAAAATGAATATGCAAGTTTGTTTGTCAAAAACATGTGTTGTTAAGATTTCATGTTTTGGTCCTTCTTTCTCCATCAATAATAATCTTATCAATTCTCCCAATTGGTGCACAAGCCTCTGTTACACATGACCAAACCATCTCGTAATGATTCTTTCTCACTGCTTAAGCTAACTTGCAAGCCATATCAACGCATCATGAGTATAGTCAGATAATTGTTATCATGGTAAAGTCCCCAGCCATGGAAGAAGCTCCCACAAAAGACATCAGTAGTAGCTTCAGTTCATAAAGAACTTTACTACATAAAAAACGTGCATCAACACATAACAACATACTAATTCAAAAATCTTCTCGAGATGTTAACAGCGAGATCAAAATTAATAACTCCAGAAGGGAAGAAAAAATAGTACCACCTAAGCTAAGCTCACTTGCATGCCATATCAAAGCATCATAATTATAGTCTCAAGTAATGGTTACCATGGTAAAGTTATCACTAGAAAGAAGACCCATCACCCTTGCTTGGATAATGAAAGAACAACTGCAACTCTACAAACATAAATCGGTTTTCCACCAGTGATGTTTTTGAAGGACAAGACTAAATACACATCAAAACTTCCATAACTAAGTCTTGACCTACATAAGAAACTGATGGAGGTTTGGAGATGGCAGAAACTGTAAATTTGAAGTCTATACGTGTTTGAACCCGATTTCTCCCCAAGAATTCCTACAAACATAAATCGGTTTTCCACCAGTGATGTTTTTGAAGGACAAGACTAAATACACATCAAAACTTCCATAACTAAGTCTTGACCTACATAAGATACTGATGGAGGTTTGGAGATGGCAGAAACTGTAAATTTGAAGTCTATACGTGGTTGAACCCGATTTCTCCCCAAGAATTCCTACTTATTTAATCCATGCATTATGCTAATGGAAATAATTTTGAACAGATCAATTGTTTTTGTACCCTAACATGAAATAACGCCTACTGCTAATGAACAACATTCTAATGAGCATATAACTAGGAGAATCTTGTGATGGAGTTCAGATCAACACTGACAACACACTTACTATCCCCATTTTGGAAGTTAGAACTAGAAATTGACATATCAAAATCGACAGCACTATAAAATTGCTATGTATTCTGAATACTGTCGACACATAAACAATATATCTATGCATTAATACAAAACACAAATGAACAAGTCAAAACTTGGTTAGCTGTGTATTAATAGGATGTGCACTTGTATTATTACCTAGGAAAGGTTTGATCCCAACATAATCCTTAATCGCCTATCATGTGTCATCTAAAGAAAGGTATTTGAATAACAAAGTTGGACATAAGCATCCCAGTATATAAAAAAAAGTTTCAGCTAATATATGCATCATTGAACATAAATCATGAAACTCTACAAAAACGGAGAGCAATATAATTCGAGGTGGCCACACTTTTCTCAGTTTCATTGAGTTGGAAGTAGAGAATAGGGATTATGAGCAGGGGCAAACACAAAGGGGGCAGAGGGGTGCCATCCCCCACCCCACCCCCCCTCAGATTTTGGTTTTTTTATTTTACATACATATAGTTTTATATATAAGTTTTGCGGGCTAATTAAGTTAAAAACCTAATTGGATAACAGCCTCATTTATGTCCATGTACCCAAACCAAATAACCCAATCCCTCAAACTTATTGACAAAATACCACACCGAAAAGAAATCTAAAATCCCAAATCGCAATTCTCTAGACCTTGTTTACGAAATACTCAAATGGCAAAATTTAATCTCTTTCTCCAACTTCTCATCTTCAGAGAATGTCATTTCTTCTCAACTCCTCATTCAGAGCAATCAACAATGTAACCTGGAAAGTCTAAAACCTATTTTATTCTTGTTGATTTAGACAATCTTTCTTCTTATCAATTTATCTTTCAATTGATTGGTGCTACTATTGTGACTTTGATTTGTTAATTTTTATCTAAATATTGAGGATTCTGTTCCCTCCGAACATAACAATGTTTTTTTTTCCCCTTTGAGTGTTGATTTGCTCCCAAGTCTTACACTCTAACAGTTCAGGATAATAAATTTTTGAATCTTTACATTAATTGTTTGAGGCTAATTAATTTTTCTAAGATGAGAGAATATTTTTATGTATTGAAACATGATCTAAAGGAAGTTTTAGTTTTGCTTGATTTATGTATGCAACACATATTACTTTTTCTTTTTGTCATTTACATCTTTAAATAATATAGAAATCCCGTAAAACCCGTTGGCCTCATATTTATGAGCCTACTCCCTAATCTTGTTTTGATGATTACAAAAAATTCCTAACGTCGTTTGTCTAGTGTTTATGTTTTCTCATTAGGTATTCTAGACAAATATCGAAGTCGGAGGTTGGTTGGATTGAGCCTACACGAACACATCAAAAGGAGGTTGGCGGAATAGTGGATTGAAGCAATACAATTCAAGTCAAATATCCAATATCAAGCTTCATCCGCAAAGTTTACCAAGACGAGCTCAATTGAAGATCAAGATTGCTTGGGTATAGTTTTTATAGTTTAGGGTTTATACTTATGTGTTAATACTTAGCTCAATCTTATACACACATGCACATTTTGGTTTTATAATTTTCAAGTTTGAATATGAAACAAATTTACTTATTTATATACATACATACATGTTTCATATTTATCATTTTTAATTTTGGTAAACAATGTGTTTAGCCACATAAACATGAAAACTCAATACACATATATAAATATATTTTCATGTTTATATGTGCTTAAGATGATTTCATTAATCAACAAGTTTAATGAAATCATGTTTATTTGCAACAATATATGTTTATGGATTAAAGACTCTATTACACCATTTTATATCTTTTCCTAAGTCCTTTAATCCATTCAAAATGAATATGCAAGTTTGTTTGTCAAAAACATGTGTTGTTAAGATTTCATGTTTTGGACTAGTTTTGCAAAATGAAGAGTTTTCACAATTGGGAGATGCAATTTAAAAAATTCTTTTTGTAAGATGTTCATTTTCATGTTTATAATTATTTTCTAAAATTTTATATTTTTTAGAATTTATTTGCTATTTTTTAAGACACTTCAATACTCAGTTTTCATACATGAACAATGTCTGTGCATGTTTATAAGTCGACTTATGTACTGTAGCAAGTTGACTTATGAACTACTCTAGGATTTGCATTTTACTTCTGCCGAGTCGACTCATAAAAGCTATAAGTCGACTTATGCCTTTTTATAAGTCGACTTATGTTTGTTTTTCAGCCTGTAACGGCTAGTTATAAGTCGACTTATGTTTGTTTTTCAGCCTGTAACGGCTAGTTATAAGTCGACTTATACACTTTAGCAAGTCGACTTACAACACTATAACGGCTAGTTTTTCTAGATTTTTAGGTTTTCGTTTTTTATCTTTTTCCTCGATTTTCTCTTGGTTTTGAGGCTTGTTTTATGATCCTATATATACTTCATACCCTCTAACTTCTGAGGGTAATCAAGAAGAGTTTTCAACAAGTTTAAAATGGTGTTTAAGTTTTGTTTAAGTGAGTTTTTACAAGTTTATTTTGTGAAGAAAGTTTCACAAGAGGAGAAGCTCATCTCATTGATTTTGTGCTTCAATTTCATCTATATCTCTCTCTCTTGTTATTCATTAGAGAAGTTTTCTTAACTCATCTTCTAGCTATTTATTATTTTGTCTATTATATATTTGAGCTAGATTGAATTGAGTTAAATTTTATTTTACTCTTTGTTTACACACCCACAATCATATTGAGCTTTTAGTATTTCATACATTGTATTATTTGGGTTGTGGTGAGTGTTACATAGAGTGTGAGCTTAATTGAGTTCTCATCTTGTTTAGAGAACAAACAATTTATATTTGTGTTTTATTGTGAGAAACACTTTGTAATACACTTGTACACCGAGAGGAGTGTGTGGTGAGAGACGTTGTCGATTCCAAGAAGAGTGGCGTCGGTAGTAAAGCCTAGAAAGAGGTTGTAAATCCGAACACTTGAGAAAGATGACACGGGCTAAGCCAACACTCAGAGGGTGTAGAGTGTGATTGCAAGAGTGTGAGTTGTGAAAGCTTTCGGTGAGCTAGAAAACCGATTGTGCGGTGTAAACGTTTTGGACGAACGTCGAAAACCCGTTGTGATAATGGATTCTCCCCGGGAGTGGGGAGCGGTGACGTAGGTCGGAAGAACCGAACTCCGTGATCATATTATTTGTTTGTCTCATTGCGCACTATCTCTTTTGTTTAGTAGTTCATGTTTATACCGCCCTTGTTTAATTCCATATACTTGCTCATATCTCATTGAATATCATACTTGCAAGAGTTTATAATTAATAAGTTTTAAATTGACATTAATATCGGATTAGATTAGCACATACCCTATTCACCCCCTCTAGGGTACTTCCATTAATGCTTGTCTCTATGTTGATCATTTGCTTTATTGTTTATACATCCCTAGTCCATTTTTGGAGTATATGCATATTATAGACAGTTCCCTTTTATTAAATAAATCATTCTTCTTTATTTTGTTATTGTTTGAAATAAATTTCAACGGTGTAATTTATAGTATCGTCAATTTGTTAGGTTTCAAAAAGATTAAAGTTTATAGTTTGTAACCAATCCCAAATTACAAAAATTATCTAATATTCATATGCCCAGACTTGACAAGAACAAGAAAGTCAACAATTTATTCACTTATTGAAAGATTGAATAGGCTTGTGCTTACTCTTTCTTGTGCTTACTCTTTCTGTATCAATGGCAACTAGAACGAGCGTTCTTGATCATGAATATAGTGAAGACAAAACATTGGAACAAAGGGGAAATTTAATTCTTGAATGATTCCTTGATATTGTACATAGAAAAAGAAATTGCTAAGCTATTTAGTGTGAATTCAATCATAGACGAATTTAGCTCAAAGAAAGAACGTCGACCACAACTTGGTTTGAAATTGCTTGAACTAATTGTCACTCAAATAAAAAAAAGGATTTGAACAGCACAAAAGCAAATTATTTGCCAAGAAAATAAATTTTGAGATAATTTCGAAGGCAGAATCAAACCTCCACTCAGAATCGCCATAGGGAGAGTAGTAATCATAACCAATATCCTCTTTCTTCACGCAATTGAACATTAAAGCCGCTAGAGACGCAAAGATTCCTTAAAACCCATCCAAATTTGTTAGAAACCCTAAAAATAACAATTCGAGAGGAAAATGGGGCCAAATTTAGGGTTTGAGGGTACCGGGGAGGTAGTGGAGGAAGGAGACCTTGACGGAGCTGCAGACGACGGCGTCGACCCAGAACCACCACCCGGCGCCGAACACGGCCCCAGCGAGGCCCGGGCCCATGATCTCCCACATCAACACACAATTGTTGTCCATAATTTTATTATTTTATGATAAGAATCAACTTGTATCTCCTCTTTCTTTCTTTCTTTTTTCCCCTTCTTCTTCTTTCTCGATCGATCGAGGTATTGATCTTGATTGCGCGCTGAGTAGTAGGGTTTTCTGTGAAGTATTTTGCTCAGGACTCCTTCGTAGTCGCTAAACAAATTGGGACCCCAATGGTGGTGTCACCTAATTGCAAAGAGATTCCTGTAGTTTTTAATTTTTTATTTGGCAAAGTCTTTTGTAGTTTTACTTGTTGTAAATAGTCCTTCTGAGTGAATTTTTAACTTTTAAATTATTAAAAATTTTGAGGAGTCGGATCGATCCCCTATAGTTCTATTGATGAGGATAAACACCCAATCGCTAATTTTTTTAAACTTTTAAAAAAGTTAAAAAAGTTCTGTTGTAATATACTAAAGAAATGAAAGAAGAGACAAGAGACAAGAGAAGAAGAGAAATTGTAATCTTTTATTCAACCCTATTCCATTTCCATTCATCGTACAATTTATAGATACATGATGGAATACAAAAGGGCATGAAATTAATAGTCCACATACAAAGTAATGTCCACATACATTTTGTCTTTTAGGTTTCCACAAAATGTCACTTAGATTTCAACACTCCCCCTTGGACATTACTTCAAAATGTCAATGCCTCGTTAAAAACCTCGCTAGAAAAACCCAGTGGGATAAAAACTAGTCGAGGAAAAGAGTACACGACATTAGTAGATTCTTGTTACATTAGTTGCATCATTAAAAACATTTAACTAAGAAAACTCTGTGGGACAAAACTTAGTAAATGGAAAAAGAGTACAACTATAGATCTTCGGGATCCAAACTTGTGTTGCATTAGTTGCCTCATTAAAAACCTTTAGCTAAGAAAACCCTGTGGGACAAAACTTAGCAAAAGGAAAAAAGAGTACAACTATAGTCCTTCAAGGTACAATCTTCAGGATTGCATTGAAATTCGCTCCCCTGATGATGACAATCTTCTGAGTCTATGCTAAAAAAAACCCAGTGGGACAAAACTTAGTGAAAAGGGGCAAATTATGATAATAGACCTTCAGGGCCCAATCTTCAGGATTGTTCTTTAAGAATTTGCTCCCCCTGAAGAAGATAGTCTTTTGAGCCTATGCATATTGTGAACATATTTCTCATAAGTTGACGTAGCTCCCCCTGAAGAAGATAGTCTTTTGAGCCTATGCATATTGTGAACATATTTCTCATAAGTTGACGTATGCATAGATTTAGTGATCAAATCTGCAAGATTGTCACTTGAGCGAACTTTTTCGATGGTGATTTCACCATTCTTTTGGAGCTCATGTGGATAAAAGAATTTTGGCGTAATATATTTTGTCATGGCGTAATTGTCATGGTTCCTTTTGGAGCTGCATTGTCCTCATAAAGGACAGTGGGGGGAATATCATCTTTCGCTAGACCACACGAACCACAAATATGTCATATCAACGATCTTAATCATACACATTCTCGTGAGGTCTCATATAAAGCGATAATCTCTGAGTGGTTAGAAGAAGTAGTCACCATGATCTGCTTAACAGACCTCCAAGAAATGACAGTACCACCACAGAGAAAAACATAACCAGTCTAGGATCTGGCATTATGGGGATCAGATATGTAGCCAGCGTCCTAATAGCCCACCAATGTCATATCTTGGTTTCTTTTATAGAATAGTCCAAGATCTTTTGTACCTTGAAGATAGTTGTAGGCATCGAAAATTGCCTATAGGTCTCCACGAACAGCTCAGTGTTAAGGAACGACGATGAACATCACTATCCGGTTCACAGGAGTTCGATTGATGTCGATGAACGATTGAAGTGAATCGACGAACTACGTGAACTAACGAAGGCACGGGTTAATCAGGAGCCCCGCGATGTTTACAAAAGAAACAATGTCCTTCGTGTCTCATTCATTCAACAGATGATCTAACCATCGGAACTGATAGAACTCATCGTCAACTTTCCAACGCATTTCGAATCACTCAAATCCGAGTTCGGACGAAGAATTTACAGCGGAAGTGGATGAATACACCTCAATGGAGTGTCTCGGACCAACGAGACACCCTACGGTGTCTCGGCTAAGGCCGAGGATCAAGGGGAGACACCCTAGGTTGTCTCGGATCAAGTGGAGACACCCTAGGGTGTCTCCAAGTCAGATTTGGGCCTTAAGATTGTTTTAACCGCTCCGCAACCCCTCAAGCCTATAAATACAAACCTTAGGCCTCATTTTTCGAGATCTGGAATTTTGGAGATTAGGCGAAGTCCTACCGGATTGAAGACTGAAGGTGCACGGATTTCAGAGAGGAGGAGGAAAGATCGGATCCAGTTCTTCAACGCAAGAGAGAGAGATTCGTCAGATCTACAGTTTCCCGGATCCGTTCCTTAAGATTATCCTGTTGTGGTAATCTTAAGAAGAGTGATTATCTCGCTTCGCCGAGATAAGAGCTACGATTTCTCGATCCCTTCGCGGATAGACGAAGCTCTGTCCAATTTTTCAGCAATCAGATCTGATCGACGGTGGTCCACGGATAAACCCCGGCACAGGCAAAGATCCCACGCAAGCAGAAGACTGATAAACGATCTCTGCGTTTGTTTGATAATGTTGTAAACTTTTTTTGTTTTCATTATGTAAAAGTCTTATAAAAAGACTGCTTTTTGTATTCGTTGTAAACGTCTGAAGTTTGTAATGAATTTCCCAATGAAACAAGCAACTTTCTCCGCAAACAAACTGACGACCACAGTGGGAGCCAACAGCTTCGCTGCCGAAGCTGTCGTGCCGCAGCCGACGATCAAGATCCCGGTGCTCGAAGAGGTCGAATATGAATTCGACCAGCAAAAATTCGAGGAGTATGTCTCCTCCTCCTCCTCCAAATCTGCCTCTCCTTGCAGGTGCAGGAAGGCCTCCTCCTCCCAGAAGATCCGTCGGTCTCTAGATCTGAAGAACCAAGAAATCGATCTCCCCATAGCCGATGCTACAGTCATACCTTGCAACGGTCCGCCGGCACCCAATGAGACCAGATCTGCAGATCTGAACTCCTTCACGATTAAGGAGTCAATTGCTGAAGGCGCGCCAACTCTATCAAAGAGGGCACGTCAAAGGAAACGCCAACGCCTCGCGCGCTAATTCGCCAAGGCTTTGGATCAGGTGGATGGACTCCATTACCAAGCAGATCTGGAATTTTGGAGATTAGGCGAAGCCCTGCCGAATTGAAGACTGAAGGTGCACGGATTTCAGAGAGGAGGAGGAGAGATCGGATCCAGTTCTTCAGCGCAAGAGAGAGAGATTCGTCAGATCTATAGTTTCCCGGATCTGTTCCTTAAGATTATCCTGTTGTGGTAATCTTAAGAAGAGTGATTATCTCGCTTCGCCGAGATAAGAGATACGATTTTTCGATCCCTTCGCGGATAGACGAAGCTCTGCCCAATTTTTCAGCAATCAGATCTGATCGACGGTGGTCCACGGATAAACCCGGCACATGCAAAGATCCCACGCAAGCAGAAGACCAATAAACGATCTCTGCGTTTGTTTGATAAAGTTGTAAACTTTTTTTTTTGTTTTCATTGTGTAAAAGTCTTATAAAAAGACTGATTTTTGTATTCGTTGTAAACGTCTGAAGTTTGTAATGAATTTCCCAATGAAACAAGCAACTTTCTCCGCAAACAATAGTGAAGGAAATGTTTAACACCATTTCATTGCTTCCTTATAGGATAAGCACTATACCTTGCTAGCAAGTTCACCGCAAATGCAATATCAGGCTTGGTGCAATTTGCGAGATAAAGAAGTGCTCCAATGGTGCTCAGATAGGGAACTTCTGGCCCTAACATTTCTTTATTATCTTCTTTGGGTTTAAATGAGTCTTTATCCACTTCGAGGGACCGGACGACCATTGATGTGCTTAGTGGAAAATCTTTCCAAAAACCTTTTTCACGTAGGTTGACTGGTGTAGAAAAATTCCTTCTGGGAAAATGCTCGATTTGCAGGTCGAGACAAAACTTGGTTTTTCCCAAGTTTTTTTTATTTCAAACTCCGTCTTTAGGCATGAGCTAGCTTCTGTAAGCTCCTTGTGCGTTCCAATAACATTTATATCATTAATATAGACTGATATAATACAGAAATCATTTTCGAATTTTTTTATAAACACACAAGGGCAGACATCATTATTTGCATATCTCCTCTTCAGGAGGAACTTAGTTGGTTATATTCAGTCGTATAACGACCTTTATAATTTAATGTTATACATGTTACGATTCTTGTTTTCTCTTAATTTAAGAATTTTAAGTCCATCAGGGACTTTCATATAAAAATATTAGCGTCTAATGACTCATATAAAAATGTAGTCATGACGTACATATACTGCATATATCTGCCATATGTATTAACTTGCGGAACATAATACAATCACTAATAGGAGAATATTTTACATCCCTTGTCATTTCCCTTAACAATTGGATTTGGCCGTTTCGCATCTCCAGTATTGTGATTATCAAGTGCACGTGCAATTTACTGGAGATTCCATCTTCAGGATGAACCTCTTCTGGAGGTTATGGGAGTGACTGTCTTTCTATATATATAATTTAGTTTGCCGCGGACTTTTATCTTTTACACTAACATGTTTTATATGCTTCTGGCACAATATGCTTCTGGCATACCAAATCATTAATGATATATTCAACATGAATATGGGGCTTAGTCACTCTTTTCTTGGCAGATTATCATGTGAACTTATGGTTTAGTTTGACTATTACGTGGATATAAATATTGAAGATCTTTTTCACCAATGGAATTTCTTGACATTATTTTGTATTTTGGGCACTAATCTCCCCCTAATGTCGAGAATTGATCTTCAATAATAATGCAATCAGCGTACTAAATTATAAATTGATCTCCTAACATGGGCCATAGGTACTAAATTATTGACGGAGTTTCATAAATAATGTATGTACCTTCACCGAGGTCCCATAGAGGTACGCTATGGTGGTGATATAGAAACATGGACTGCAAATAAATAATACGCAGATGGGAAATGTTTTGCTTCTACACCACGTATTAGATAAAGGGGGAAAATTGTGATATGCAGTTGGTCGGATTTGGTTTGAATGCCCCATTTAATTTAAGAAAATCCGACGAATCAAATTTTGCCCAAGATGACCCAATCGCTCATGCCAGAGTTTAAAAGAATTTGGGTCCCTAAATCTTAAATTCATCGCAACATGGTGTATTTTAGGTCGGATATATGTATAGTACAACCCTGAGGAGAAAGATGGAAACTTCTCCATAACTATGTATTAGATAAAGGGGAATAATCATTTAAACAAAACCCATACAAACTTGAAATTGTCTTACAAAAAACATGCAAAATAAGTCTCGAAAAATTCCAAATTATCTTAACAAAAGTAACTAGAACATGTCTAAAAAACGAAATAGACTAATAAAACATGCATAGATAGTGATAAATAACATGATCAGTCCTGGTCATCAAAATCATCAAGCTCCATCTTCAATAAGTCATCATCGTCCAGATTCAGGTTATCATCATAATTGTCATCTTTTAGGGCCATGTTTGCTTCAGGCAAACTGGCATGATGTTTTTCACCTTGTTTTGACTTCCCCTTTGAGTCCTTCATCATTCTCTGATAGGCCTCAACCAAATGTTTCGGTGTACGACATGTGTGAGACCAGTGGTCCTCACATCCACATCGATAGCAAGCTTGCTTGTTATTAGCAACCTGTTGATGAGAGTTAGGCTTGTTTGAAGGAGATCTATCCTTGTTCTGACCCTTGCCACGGTCCTGAAGACCATAAGCATTGCGACGACCACGACCTCTACCACCACAATAAGACCCGCGACCACGTCCACGACCTCTACCATGTCCACGTCCATGAGTATTACTCTGATTTGTGGCATGTGCTTTAGGCACAGTTTGTGAACCAACTGGTCATGAATTATGGTTTCGCATCAGAAGTTAGTTGTGTTTCTCTGCAACTAGTAACACAGAGATCAATTCAGAGTGTTTTGAATAGTTTTTGGTCCTGTACTGCTGCTGGAGTATAAGATTACTTGCATGGAATGTAAAGAGGGTCTTTTCAATCAATTCATCCTCTGTAATGTTCTGCTTACAGAGCTTCAGCTGTGAGACAATGCAGTGGAGAGTTGAATTGTATTCAGTTACGGATTTAAAATCCTGAAATCGCAAGTTCAACTAATCATACTGTGCTTGCAGAAGCATAATAGTCGTCTGTTGGTCAAAGCGATCCTTTAGGGATTGCCAGAGAATAGCAGGATCTTTTTCAGTAAGGTACTCATTTTTCAGGTCTTTGTTGAGATGATGACGAAGAAAAATTAATGCCTTTGCCTTCTGGGCAGAGGTGCTCTGAGAAGCTGGATCAATAGTGCTGCTTAAATCACAAGAATCTATGTAGATTTCAACATCCAAGGCCAAAGTCAAGTAGTTGCTGCCATCAACGGCAAGCTCAACAAATGCCCTTTTGGATATGTCAGACATTTTTCAGAAATGCTATAATTATCAAAAGAAGATATATCAATCCACCAAATTTATAAAATATTACACTATACAATATGTGCATACAAACAGAAGTGAATAAATAAAGGAGCCACAGTGCATGCCTCTGTTCTAATTAGCTAGGACAAGTGATCAATCAACAGAAGGTGTGCATTTGTAAATTGTATTAAACCAGACTGCATGAAATCAACATATAGTAAATAGTTTATATGCAGTTTATGTGCTTATGTCTGCAACATGTTCTTATCCAGATAGTCAAAAAAAATGGGGGAACTGTAATAAAGAAGAGCTCTGCCATCTAGAAAATTATAGGCTTGTTCCATGCAGTTTGATCATGAGCACATTCTTTTGTTGCTAATTACCAAGCACCTGTTCTCCATTATACCTTAACATCATTGTAAATGAGAAACTAGCATTAACGTGTTTCTGCTGTGTGAAGAAATCAAACCTATCTTCTATTTCTTCAACAACTGTAGGAAATTATTTTACACGGAGATTTACATTGTGGCTTCAATGCTGAGGGCAAGTGTGACAGAACTTCCTTATGATAATTGATATACTTAATAACCATAGTGGTATAAAATGATAAAAAAAATTTGAGGCATAATTAACAATATCAAGTTACAAGTTACCGTATTCAACATCCATAATTGGGTAGACCTAATACCAAAAATGCCCTAGTTTAATAACAACTAGGATTTAGCCCATACGATGCACAGATTAGTGATTTTTTAACGCATATTGCGTACCTTTAGTGTTCTTTGTTTATGCATATTACATAAACCTGTGTGTTTATATACAAAGTCATGTATTTATTGATTATAGGAGACCGTGATTAGATCTTTCATATGAGTTTGATTTCATACATAAAAACAAGGTCAAATGTAAATATCATGGAGGATAACCAATTATACTTGAATATTGGAGGAAACATCAGGCTAAGCAGCATATGGGAATACAATAGTAAGAAGCCTAAAATATAGCTCATCCTAAAATATAATAAATTAACCAGGCCATCCTAAAATATAGCTCATGCTATAAGTGAATTCTAAAAAGTAGTGTATAACCGTTTCCAGATAAATATATTCTAAGTTCTAAATAAAGTGTAATCAATCAACAGATCTAGGTGACATACATAGAAAGAAGCCTGCAGACAAGTACATATTTGGGGAACTATAAAAAAAATATAGATCACGTAAGAAGGGAATTTAATAGAATGACTTCCGCATCAAGTACAGATCACCTTACTAACATTAACATATAGGATAGAACATAATTCGAATCAATTAACATACAAGAACATAATTCGAATCAATTAACATACAATCTGTATGCATTTCCTTCTACAAGACCAGTTATGAGAATGTCCAACGAGGAATACATAGCTGGTAAATCTATTTTCTTTAAAAAAATAGATTACATGTCTACTTCACTGATAAAACTAGTGATGCATACGGAAAATATATCTTAGGTTAAAAAAATAGATTACATGTCTACTTCACTGATAAAACTAGTGATGCATACGGAAAATATATCTTAGGTTAAATTAACCCAAAACGTACATCAACTTGAAATCATACTAAAGATACAATATCATAACTCATACTAAAAAAAAACATTTGCAGTTATACAACCAGTTAGTTACCTCAAGTAAGCACAAAATGATTTAATAACATATTAAACCAAAGAATTGCATATCATACTGGACATAATTATAATTATTCGACGGAAAGCTTGATATCATGTAAATAGACAAAGGCCGAATGTATTATTACCTTGCAGAAGATGTACACCTAAAAAATCTATTACTACGAACCGATAATCACGAACCGGCTAGAGCCACTCATGCTAATAACGTGTTGTAATATACTAAAGAAATGAAAGAAGAGACAAGAGACAAGAGAAGAAGAGAAATTGTAATCTTTTATTCAACCCTATTCCATTTCCATTCATCGTACAATTTATAGATACATGATGGAATACAAAATGGCATGAAATTAATAGTCCACATACAAAGTAATGTCCACATATATTTTGTCTTTTAGGTTTCCACAAAATGTCACTTAGATTTCAACACACTATATCGTGTAATCGCACTTGGGTCAATAATATTGGGAGTCTATTCGCAACGAGTAGAACTAAAGAGGGTCTACTCACAACTATAGATAGACTCTTTACAACTGGGTGATACAACAAGGGGTATGTTCATAATTAATCCTAATTATTTTACTACTAGTTTTTGTCATTACTAGTTTTTACACACGTGCAATGCACGTGATTTAATATCATGATTAAGTATTTTTGGCAGTTTGTGCTAATTTTTTTCTTTAAACTCTTACATCCCGATTTTTTTTATGTTTGTTTAAATGGGATACACCCAATTTAAATTTTCAAGTTGATATTTGAATTGACAAAAAACAAATATAATTTAAAAATAATTTGAATTTTCATATTATTTTTTACCGATATGAAACTAAGCTTTATTTGAAAAAGTATAGCATTGCAAAGTAAAAAAATATTAAAATAGTGTTATACAAGGAAGGTGAATATTTAAAACCAATATGGCAAAATGATTGATTTAAAGTATGTTAAAACGATGCAAAAGAGAATATAAAGTTTATTCCTAATCATTGATAGACTTCATAAAAAAATATAAATTAAAGATTAATGCTAACTCTAGTATACTTTTATATGATAAAAACATCCACATAAGAATATAAAAGTACTAAAAAAATTCATGAAACTCCCTTCTAAAGATTCCTAATTTCACTCAAAATAATTAAACTATTCTATAAAATATTCATAAAATATTATTTTTATTTTTTCTATTTTATTTTTTATTGAGTTAAGATCAATCCTTCTTCAGGTTTATCATTTATCATTTCTCGGACAATTCTAGAGTATGTATTCATCATCTACATCAATTGTGACATCAAGCTAATTTTGTATTTATTATGCTAATATCTTTCCTAGGCTCGTTAATTTTTTATCATCTCATTTAACTTTACAAAGAAGTCAAATGTACTTATGATGTTCAACACAAACTGCTCAAAATATAGACTTTGATTTTTTTTTCTATTTCAATGAGAATAAATATTAATTTCATATATATAAAATTCTTTGTGTTCCTAATTTATTACTTAAATAAATTAGAAGCTATCTCTTTATTTTCCTCTAAAATGAATTCTTCTGATGTGCATCCAATAAGAATTTCTGTTATTTCAATAATATTACATTTGCTCTATCCCTGTCATTTTCCATAAAGATCTAAACTAAATCTTTGCATTACTCATTACCAATTTCTCTTAGATTATAATTTTAATATTTAATTTGAAGAACACAGTATGGAATTTATGAATACTTACTAATTTTTCTTATGTCTTCCATGGAGATTTTTTCTTTGATTAGGATAAAGTTATTAAATTATTTTTTAATGTAACTCATTCAGTGCTTCATTAATAGATATGTCTTATGTTAATGCCAATTCAAGTGATTCATTGACGTTTTCTGAATTTTAGATTTATTTCCATCACTTTCCCATTTGCAATGGAAATAACTCAATTCTTTTAAAGTTATCTCTAAATATTCTAATAGTTTCTCCATATGTAATTCCTTGTATTCTTTTACCCTATAAATATTATTAACGTCAAAGATTAAAGTTTCTAAATTAAAATCAATTAATGCTAAGGTATAATATTATAGTGTTTTATCATTTCTATGGATTTAAACATCTATCAATTAATGTTACGAATGTATTTTGGCTACCCCAACTTATTACTAAAATTATATGAAATTACTTTAATTTATATAGTGCCGATAATTTTTAATCTATAATATTTTTAAAAATTTTATCCATTAACCGGATGTTTTTAATCAATTCTTATTGTTTTTGTTTACCAGTATCAACTTAGACTATTCTTAGATGCTGAAAATGGATAGTAAATCCCTAAATTAGAAATTTTAATATATATATATATGAAAAATACCAAACAATTACACTTTTCTTTGCCAAGTTTTAAAATTTTAGCCCATTTTTGTGGTTTTGAACTTTGAGGGTGTGATTTATAATTTTTAAAATTTTGAAAGAGTTTTTAAAAAAATTTACTTTTAAGTTTGGTAGTTGTAAATTCTATGTTTCATGTGTTGGTGGTAATTTTTTAAATGTTAGTATATTTCTTGTAACTCTAAAATTTTGAGGGTGTCTTTTGTAATTATTAAAACTATAGATTAATTTTGAAAAACATTAAATTTCAGCGGTCTACCAATTGACGAATTTGATGTGTGCTAGTTAAAAATTTTGAAAATTTAGAGTTTTTTTTACGATTTTTAAATTTTGAAGGAGTTTTTTAAAAATTTTGACGTTAATTTTGGCAAATTCTAATTTTTTAGGTGTCTAAAGGTAATATATTGAATTCATCTTATTTTATTTACAAATTTTAAAATTTTAGGGTGGCTTTTTTTAATTTGAACTTTTGAAGGTGTTTCTATAATTTTTGAGATATTAAGGGTGTTAATTAAAAAATTTAAATTTAAATGTCAAAAATTTTAGGTGTATCATGGTAATCTCTTGAATTCATCTGTGTTGTTTGTAAGTTTTAAAATTTTAGAATTTTAATGTGCTTGTTTGTAATTTAAACTTTTGAGGGTGTTTCTATAATTTTTGAGACATTGAGGTGTTAACTGTAAATTTTAAATTCTTTGCAAAATGATGTTAATTTTTTAATTTCATATTTTTTATTTTAAGTTTTGAGACATTTGGATGAGTTTTATAATTTTGAACTTTTTAGGGTCTTTTCTGTAATTTTAAAACTTTTTATGGTTTTTTTTGCAATACTTCATGTATTATAATATGTTATATACTTGTAATTTCTTTATCTTAACAAACTAATATCATTTTTATGTTTTATATATTTTATTAATATTAGTTTTTTTAAATTGTTAAGCTAAACATGGTTCACATAGGATTAGGATAAGATATGACTATGATTAGGATAGATTAAGATATAAATAAAATATTCAAAATAGTGAAGGGTAATATTAACCATTAAAAATTAGGATTTGATTATAGATAAAGTAGTTCAAACTATAAAGGGGTATATTTGTCTAAAAAAGATTTTCCGAACTCGTACTTTTAAAGGGAGTATGATAGGCCAAGTCATTGTTATTTCTATCTTAGACCCCCTTCGTATCTCTAAATTAAACCCCAAGTTTTCAAATTTGTTTAGAAACAAATGATGCCTGTGTTTCAAGGCTTACGAGAAAGTATGGGTGAGCGAAATAGTCAATTCAGTTGGCATTGACTAGGTTTTTAAAAGACGAATTGAATCGAGCTAGATTCAAAAACCAAATTGAATCGATCCAAAGAGGTTCGATGAGGTTCAGTTTGGCTTGTTCGATTTAAGTCTAGACATGTTAAGTTAGAGCAATATAGCTAACACTCAACATTCTTGCTCCCTCAAATCTTTCATTATCTCATATACTAAGTTGAAGAGCATACTTGCCTAATCAACTACTTTTACAAACTGAATTGAATTTTCATCAATAAATATATAAAAATATTAGTTAAAGATTACTTTTAACCTAGAAAAAGCATGAGTTTTAGAAAAAAAATGTATTGAGAGCGGTCAATTTGTGTGAGTTTTAGAAAAATGTATTGAGAGCCATCAGTTTGTTTCAGTTTCACATATTCTAAACAGAATTGAATCGTCATATTTCAGTTGATTTGATCGGTTTGCACTGATTTGTATTCACCCCTATGAGAGAAAATGAAAGATGGATGACTAATTGTGATGAAAACTAGACTGCCAGAAGTTAAGTTTAGGGGATATTTCAAATTTAAATTTAAAATTATAAAAAAATACATGGAAGCCCCCCTGCAGGTGGATGTAATATTGTTAACTAAGTGAGTTAATCTGATGTAACTTAAGAGAGATTAAGTGACATTTTTAAAATTTAGAGGGATTATCTTATAAGCGACTAAATTTAAAATCCCTTATAATTAGGGCTGAGCATGGTTCGGTTCAAACCAAAAAAACCGATCGAACCGATCCGAAATTAGCAATTCGGTTCGGTTTTATTTGTATAGCGGTTCGGTTCAGGTTGAAATTTTTTTAACCCGAACCGCCCGAACTGACCGAACTAATAAGTAACATACCTAATACCCATTACCCGACCGGTCCCTCAAATATCAACAACTCTAAACCCTAAAATCCTAGCCGCCTCTTACTCTCCTTAGTTTATACCCTCAGCTCAAGCCCTAATCAATGCCCGTCCCCCGCTTCGCGCTCTCCATCCTCCTCTTCTTCGGCCTAGGTTTCCGCGATCTCTCCCCAGCCCTAGACGCTGCTGTAAAGGACGTCAAGGTTGGGAATGGAGCCCTTCTGATCCTTTAGTGTGAGGTGAGATTCCTAGGGTTTTTATATGTTGGTAGAAATAGTTTATTTATTTGATGCATTTTGATGATTGGGATGAGAAGGTAACTGATAGATGAAATTGGGAATTTTTGTTTTTCTGATTGGTATGAAAAAAATGATCTTGCAGTTAGTTTCCTCTTTAGTTGGAGGTTTACGGGGATTGGAGGTCTGATTTTTGAGCTGTAGTTGTAAGTTTATGATTTTAGGGTGAGATTCTCAGGGTTTCATTGTTTTCTCATGGATTTTGTTGTCTTTGGGTTTGTATGGTGGGTAGAAAGAGTTGATTTATTTTGTTGGGTTTCATGGTTGGGATGGGAAGGTAAATGATTGATGAATTGGGTGATTATGAGGGTTTTTGATGTTGGAATCATGACATACAACGCAACGGAAAAAGCATATCATGACTATTAATCAAAATTAATTAAATATTAGAAAAATACCTGAAACGCTTTCCGAATTTCTACAATAATCTGTCCCGAGATCAATCCAAAATAGCTTCCTCAAGAGGAAAAGCCTCCAATTGAAATCCACCCGTCACCGCAGAGGAGCAATACTGAAAGATAGGTTCTCAAAAATCTATTTCTTCATATTATCTTCATAAGATTTTCAATCTCTTCTATTTCTTCTCATAAGGCTACATATGAACCCTATTTATAGGATTACACTAGTCTTAGAGATTTTAACTTTAAACAATTCATAATTATCTAGAACTCTATCCATATCAATTAAGGATAGAATAGATTTGTTCAAAAACTTTATCCATAATAATTAAGGATAGAAATAGATTTATTTAAAAACTTTATCCATAACAATTAAGGATAGAAATAGAATTGCATTGCATGTATACCTCTTCTAATGACATTAGTGAGACCAATTGGGTCCCATATCGAGAACCAATTATTAATCAAATTAATAATTTTAATTTAACAATCAAATCCCTATCCGACCAATTGTTCATAAAAGCTCTTCCATAATATGAGATTAATTATTAATAAATAATATCTTACATTCACTCCCTTTCAGTATCATTTATTTTAGGCAACTCTTTTAAGCAGGACAACCCACCTATTTGCTCATGCCTAAATTTGCAATTCCCATGAACATAAATAAAAATTATTTTGAAACATCAAAATATTTTATTTTTATAAGAAAGTAAATTTTTAAAATATTTTTAAAACCACCTGCTGGCAAGAATTTAATAGATTCATGGGAATGCATATGTAAGACCCCATAGATTTTTGAGTATGTATATGCACATCAGTAATAAGGTTGAGTGTGCTAGATTTCATCATATGCAGCCGAGTCAGAGTATGCAGTTTCTAGTCCATGAGTCGACCCATGACTGTCATGAGTCGACTCACGAAATCGAGTCCTGTTGTTATTTAGTCTCTGCTGAGTCAACTCATTATATCATGAGTCGACCCATAAGTCATGAGTCGACCCATGACTGCCATGAGTCGACTCATCGGGGTTTTTTTGGTTTTCTGAGTCGGGTTTGTTTGGGTTTCGGGTCGGGTTTTATCCACTCATATATGTTTCTCCCCACCCGAAAACACTCTTGTTCATCAGAAAACCCTAGAGAAACCCTAGCCTCTTCTCCCCCTCTAAACCCTAGCTCGTTTTTGGGATTTCTTGGGTGATTTTTGGGGATTTTCAGCGGCTTTTCGTGGATTGCAGCGAAGGGGATTGTTCATCATCACTTTTGAGGCGAGTAACATCTCGCCCAACCCTTCTCCCATGTTTCTAATTGTTTACAACTGTTTTCCATAAGTTTTATTGAGCCTAAGAATTATTTTTAAGTATAAACCAACATCTTTGTTAGGGTTAATGCTAGAGATCATGTATTTCGGATTTTAAATCCTCACTAACAAGTTTTTCATGAAAACCCAGATCTGGAATTTTATTTAAAGAATAAGAATGTGAGTTTTATTTTGATTAAATGCTTTTCTTTTATGTATAGGAGTTAAATGTTAGATTTAACCTACAAGAAAATCGTTTCTCATAATAAATATGTTTTTCTCACTGTATTATAGTCGAAAATCGATGGCTATAGAAGTGTAGATCAGAAAATTAGAAGTGTGGATCGTGTTGAACAAGTTACAGTTGGGAGAAATGCTTTGTTCAGCCCGTGAGCCGACCCACGGCTCATCATGAGTCGACTCAACAGGTTGAGTCGACCCATGACTGTCATGAGTCGACTCACGAAGTCTAGTTGTGTTGTCTTTTTGTTTCTGCTGAGTCGACTCGTCAGTATACGAGTCGACCCATAAGTCATGAGTCGACCCATGACTGTCATGAGTCGACTCATGAAGTCCTTTCCTGCTATTATTTGTGTTCTGCTGAGTCGACTCATATTGAGCACGAGTCGACTCATCGCAGTATTTTTCTTTCTGTTTCGTTCGTGCTTCTATTTAAATCATCTGCTGGGTATATATATATGAGTATATATGTATACCGTGTTTCATATTTCAAGGGTACTATCTACCACGTTTGGACTTGAGGAGTGCCTCGTTTATTGAGTATTTATTTGCAGTGAATATAATTTCACCTATATATGTGAGATGACTTTTCGGATACAAGTTTAAGTCAGTACAATAGGGTATGTACGAGTATAAGACATGCATACTTTCTTATACGCAGTCCTCGTGCTGGACTATAATCCATTAAAGTCCTCGTGTTGGACTATAATCCATTAAAGTCCTCGTGTTGGACTATAATTCATTTTAATCATGTTTTAGACATTTGCTAAACCTTGAGCATGTTACGTAATCAAGTTGGGTACATGATATATTGTATTAGGCTGGGACATGATAGCTACCTAGGTTGTGCATGACACCTATTGTAGCTTTGTCATGTTTACACTTTATTGGCAGAGATGAGTATGTATTCTTTTCTTTATTTATTTCTTATGATCAACCTCGGGTTTAATATTTAGGGATCTACAATTTGAGATACAAGGTATATACATGAGGGTTTCCTTGTTTGGATTATTTCGCTCGACGTACCTATGCTCGTGTTGTATTTCCCTAAGTACTAAAACCCATATATGTTTGTGTAAATGATTTATATTATTATGTATTAACTGTATTTTCATACAATGATCCCTATCCCTTGGGGTTGGTTGTGATGTTACTCGCTAGCGCTTTGACGCTCGTTGTCCCTCCCCCTTTCAGGTAACGAGCCAGGAGCCCGAAGAGTCGCAGGTTGACAGCGATGCATTTTAGCTTCAGCCATCTATTTTAGTTATATTTTCTTTGAGCTCCACTGTAGACTTCTGTTGAGACCAATTGGGTCCCATATCGAGAACCAATTATTAATCAAATTAATAATTTTAATTTAACAATCAAATCCCTATCCGACCAATTGTTCATAAAAGCTCTTCCATAATATGGGATTAAATAATATCTTGCATTCACTCCCTTCCAGTATCATTTATTTTAGGCAACTCTTTTAAGCAGGACAACTCACCTATTTGCTCATGCCTAAATTTGCAATTCCCATGAACATAAATAAAAACTATTTTGAAACATCAAAATATTTTATTTTTATAAGAAAGTAAATTTTTAAAAATATTTTCAAAACCACCTGCCGGCAGGAATTTAATAGCTTCATGGGAATGCATAATAAATTAACTCATCATAATGAGCATACTGGATCCTATCTAGACATCCATTATTTTCCTAAATGAAATTTAGCAACCCAATGTTTCAGGTTGTGTAGCGCTTGCTAAACAAGCTTAACCATCACATCAAAACATACTAAATTATCAAATCGAAAATAACAATATCATCAAGTCAAAGGGACCATGTAACAATTTGAATTCTCTATCTCTTAGGTGATTCATCCTAGAGAATTCAAATACGGTCTAGTGCTACACACATCATAATACGTGCTTATGACATACACCCGGAGAATCTCTATTCCCGATGGTTGAGACCCACCACCATATCTCATATATCGGTGTCATGCATAATAACCTGTTATAACAAAGTTATCCCTTACTAGTTATAGGTTAAGCGCAAATTTAAGAAATTTCTAAGTTAGATCATATCTCCAAGCAAGTGACCATCACAGTGCATGATCTAACAAAATAACTTCTAAGGATATATATAACAATTATATAAATAATACCCAAATTATGTGCAACAATTAAATTTATTAACATTACAATATTATTACATAATTTGTATTGGATGTTCAAGGGTAAATTATTATTACTATTCCATCAATCTCCCACTTGCCCTAACATCCAATCAGATGTAATCCTTACTCCCATCTGTCAAAAACATTTTAAGACAATGGTCTATAAAAGGACATTAAATGTTTAGAAGTGAAGTTTGCTGATTTCAGCTTCTTTATGCTTAAAAAACCTTGTTCTTGATATTCTCATATGGGTGTTTAGGTTTACGGTACTTTGATGCGGCATAAACATGTACCAAAAAGGTTGCAAGTGCACAACCGTGTCAAGTTATAGTATTTAAGATATCGATCCCACGAGGAAGGTGTTTTGTAGGAGAAAATATAAAATCGGTTCTTATGTTGTGTGCGTGACAAGTAGGAGTGATAAGTGAATGTGATTGTGAAGAGATTGAGAGAGTGAAAATGGTGTGTGAATAGGTGCAAAGTGTAAGTGAGAGTGGATTTGAAAAAGAATGAGTATGATCAATAAGGTGAGAAGAAAAAATGAATAAAATCAAGAAACAAAAATAAAAAAATCAAGAATGAAGAACAAAATTCAAGAATAAAAGAAAATGCAAGAAATTAAAGATGGTGGATTCAATTATAGATATGGGTAATCTAAAATTGAACCCACTTCTTAGAAAAGAGTGATTCCCTAGAGGGTTCTAGCCTAAAGACGAATCAAACAAAATAAAAATAAACAAAAGGAAAAACTAAACCCTAGAGGGTTCTAGCCTCAAGGTGAATAGTACAAGAAATTAAAATCTAATCTACAAAATAAATTGCAAAATCTAAATTACAAAATAAAATTGTAAGAATTAAATGCACGAAAATAAATCTACTCTATAAGCATAAAATAAATCTAAGGCAAGAGGGTTCTAGCCTCTTGGCTATTTAACAAGAAAATAAAATCTAACTACAAGCATAGAAATAAATCTAAACTAATAAGCAATAAAAGAGAAAAAGAAAAGAAATGCAAACCTTCAAATAATTCTCCATCTTCATCTTCATCATCCAATAAAGAGAAGAAGAGAAAAATTTAAAGTGGTGAAAAAATTATTATTATTAATTGCAACTAAAGTTACAATTTTGGAAGGCCTTCTCAATTAAGAGTAGCCCTCCTCTCCAAAAAGAGTTTACAAAATTTTCACACCTCTAACCCCTCACTCTCTACCCCTATTTATAGTAATCTTCAATGAATATGAGCCATTAGATTTGTCTTGAGCCCCAAGCAACAATCTCCACCTTTGAATTTGCTTTTTGTTCTTCTCTAATCCAACATAAGAGGCCCATATGATTTTCAAAAGAAAAAATGAAAATCAAAGCTCATTTGATATTTGAAACAAAGCTCATTCTTTTGATTTTCTTTGGCCCATTTGATATTTGATGAAAGTCCGGTCTTGATGACAATCAGCAGTCCAAAAATAATAATCCGGCCCAATTAAGAATTCAAAGCTTTTCATCCAGCTGGTCCGGCCATTGATAAAATGAAAATGTAGCAAACCGGCCCAATGTCATTTCCTTTGATTTGTAAAGCAAAGTCCGGCCCCTCTTTTCTTTTAACTTTGAAATTCTTCAGCACACAGGTCCAATGGAACACATTTGATTTAGAAAATGAAAGCTGCGGTCCAAGTTGCATTTCCATTTGATTTGTAAAGCAAAGTTCGGCCCAATTCTTTTGATCCAAGTCCAATGAAGCAAGTCCATGAAGCTTTATTTCACAAAAATCAAATCCGGTCCATCTGCAGCAACTAAGTCATGTTTTTGTGATCTTTGCATAAAAGTCCAATACATTTTTAGCAACCAAGTCCAAATCATTCCACTCTTTGCATCCAAATCCATTTCAACTCTTTGGTGTAATCATTTTTCTTGATGGGTTTTGGGCTTCAAAAATGCTACAAAATAGAGAAGAGAGATTTTTGAGGGGTTTTTACATTTAATAATATTTATTTATATTTTCATGCAATTATGTGCAAACTAATCTAACAACAATTATTAATGGTATATTTATTCATGTAAAATAGATAATGAGGGTATAAAATTGTAATAAAAATGTGATTATCATATTTCATTTAGCAAGAATTGGGTGATAAGTAATCATTGAAAAGAATGCACATCAGTGATCAATCTATATGATCTTTATTCTACAATGACTTGTCATTCACAGTCTCGTATATACTTAACAGAGCGCATTCCTTTTCTTTACAAGTTTCTTGAGCCTTTTTGATCTGCTCACAGGTTTATAATATTTCAATCAATTTATAGGTTTAGATTGATCAATTAACCGAACCTTAGGCTTGGATTGGTTATTACTTGAATATATAAATCTTATTTGGTTATCATGCATATAATTTTTCATTTGTTAATTAACTATGTAGTTACATATTTGTATAGTACTAGTTGAGATGCACGTGCAATGCACGTGATTGAATATCATGATTATTTAAATTGATAAAAATAGAATAAAAATAAAAAAGAAATAAAAAAGTTGACTCATATTCACATTAACTTTTAGTTGTGGTTTGACTCATGTTTACATTATCTAATATTCTCATTCAATTTTTTAGCTCTGTTCTCTAGAAGTAAAACTGAAAATATGAAGAATTACTTTCTTGCGAAATTAGAACAGAGAGATTATGATATATTTCGCCATGTGCTCTAAATATAAAAATTTCTTTTTCTCTGATGCAAGGTCCCAATCAAATCTTACCCCTAACGATGTGAATGAAAAATGCTATTATAACTCACTTGCTTTGGCCAATTATTTTGTATATAGGACATATAACTCATCTGGAATATCTACATCTACAAAATGAATTTTGCTGTTGTGAGAGAAAAATGTTAGAGGCTCGTATTCAAACTTTTTGGCTCCGTAAAAGACACAAGAATTTAAAGTGTATAACTTATATATCGTAAAGAACATACTGGTTCATGAAGAATTTTTCCTAATAACGATATTATTACAACGATATTACTATTCAGTATTAAATTAATTTTATTATATAAGATTATATAACCCTTTTTAATAAATTATAAGTATATATATGGAAACATTAATGCTCATAGCCAGTACTTGGGCTCCACAAAATAGGTTAACTTTATATTGTAGTTTGCTATTGGTAGTACCGTTGGCAATGCCATTACTTTTTCTCTTTATCTTATTATTCACGCTTTTCTGATGTAAGTTATCTTTTGCTAATCACTCAATTGGCTATATTTAGTTTTTATAATATCAGATGTTAGAATTTTTTCTTCTGTTTAAAAAGTGTTGACATGACTTTCTTAAAAAATATATACACATAGTAGCAATACTATATACTTAAGTTCAACTCAAATATTGGCTTGAATCCATTTAGAGTGAGGTCATTGCTACGCTAGAATTGTGATATAGTGATTACACAATCCAAAAGTCAAAGAAGTAATTTTTACAAAGGAAAAGTAAATTAATATGTCAAATTAACAACTAATTTATAAATTATACATGGGTCGTGCAGATAGCTACAGAAAATAAGGTGTATATCTTCGTGAAAATTTCATAGTGGGTGACCAACTTTAATCATCATAATTTAAGCATAAATAATTATTATTTTAGTTACTAATTTGATACGCATAACTATGAAATAAATCTCAAGCAAAAAATAGGAATTAAGATTGTATTATCTTGTAGGTAAATAAATAAAATTTATTAGAGCTTAAATTAAATTTAAAAGTAATAATTTAAATATCAAACACAAAATATTAGTTTATGTGAGAAAGTAAAGTAATATATGATCTATATACATATTTAGTCAATCAATTAAACATATTAAAATTATGACAACCACAGTCAGAATTAAATGGTGGGTTCATATTAAATATAATTTATAAAAAATAGTACATTAAAGTCAAAATCCTTTTAACCACTATATAGATTGTATGAAATTTTTTACATATATAAACTATACTGTCTAGTTCTAGGAATAGTGATGTGCGCATTTAATTATGGCCTAATGCATCTTAAGAATGACTTTCTCTTCAATATTATTATTAATTGACGTATCTATGTATTACACTAAAAACACAATAAAATTTAGAAAACTACAAAAAAAACACCCACAAAAGATCTAAAAATGTAAAAAAACCTAAATTTTGTAATTTACAAATACACAAAACTATTAAACATTATATTGAAATTAAGGAATTACAAAAAATTATTGAAAATTTTTAAACTTTGGAGGGGTAATTTACAATGTACTAAACTTTAAGGATTTTTTTGTAAATTTTAAATTTAATAGATTTTTAGTTAGTTATATTCTTTTAAAAAAGTTATGGGTAATATTGACCATGAAAAGTTTTCCCTAAACTTATACTTTTAAAGAGAGTATGATATTTTTTACAAATTTTAAATTTTCTAGGGATTGTTAGTAATTTTGTATATTTATTTTAGTCTCTATAGGTTAGAAATTCTTATGGTATGGGTTTTTTTACAATTTTTTAAACTTATAGGCAGTTTCTATAAGTTGTAAATTATTTATAGACTATTTATAATTTCTATGTTTTCAATTTATTAATGAGTTTGAAATTCTTAGTGTTTTTTTAGTAAAATTTAAACTTTGAGTTTTTGTTTGTATTTTTTGAAACTTTAAGGGTGTTTTCTATAAGTTATAAATTATGTAGGGGATATTTTTAATATACCTTTAGGTTGGAAATTATTAGGTTTTTTATAAATTTTATAATTTTGAGGGTTTTATTTTGTAATTTATAAAAAGTTTAGAGTGTTTATTGCAAATTCTATAAATTTTCTAAGGTTGCTTGTGTTATTTGTACATTTTTAGTGTGTTATTTGTTTAAAATTTTCAAGGTATTGTTTACAAATTTTGAATTTTTAGGGGTGCTTTTGTAATTTTTAAAACTTACAAGACATTTTCTCCAAGTCAAAAAACTTTCAGTTTCTAGCTACCATATATTTTTCAGATTTCTCACTAAATTAAAATAAGTAAAATTTATAATTTTCAAGATATTTTAATAAAATTTTGAATTTGTAGGGGTATTTTTGTAATTTAAAAATTTTAAAGAATATTTTTTACAAAGTCTAAAAATTTTCAGGTGTTGGCTAGCATATGATTTTTAGATTTCTCTACGAATTAAAATAAGTAAATGATTTAAATTATATCAAACATATCTTCTTTATCTAATAACATGTTAAGTCTCATTATGAATATGATAAATTATTTAATTATCAATTCAAAGAAAGATAGGATAATTAGAATATAGAGTAGGATAATAATATAACATTTAAAAAAATTAAGGATAATATTAACCATGAAAAGATTTTCTCGAACGCGTACTTTTAAAGAGAGTATGATTGATCTATTGGCCTTTTGCATTGACGATAAACCCATAATTGGCTTTTTGTATTGTGTAAGACCCCGTAGATTTTTTGAGTATGTATATGTACATCAGTAATGAGGTTGAGTGTGCAAGATTTCAAATCATATGCAGCAGAGTCATAGTATGCAGTTTCTAGTCCATGAGTCGATCCATGACTGTCATGAGTCGACTCACGAAATCGAGTCCTGTTGTTATTTAGTCTCTGCTGAGTCGACTCATTACATCATGAGTCGACCCACGACTGCCATGAGTCGACTCATCGGGTTTGTTTGGGTTTCGGGTCGGGTTTTATCCACTCATATATGTTTCTTCCCACCCGAAAACACTCTTGTTCATCAGAAAACCCTAGAGAAACCCTAGCCTCTTCTCCCCCTCTAAACCCTAGCTCGTTTTTGGGATTTCTTGGGTGATTTTTGGGGATTTTCAGCGGCTTTTTATGGATTGCAGCGAAGGGGATTGTTCATCATCACTTTTGACGTGAGTAACATCTCGCCCAACCTTTCTCCCATGTTTTTAATAGTTTACAACTGTTTTCCATAAGTTTTATTGAGCCTAAGACTTATTTTCAAGTATAAATCAATATCCTTGTTAGGGTTAATGCTAGAAATCATGTATTTCGGATTTTAAATCCCCACCAACAAGTTTTTCATAAAAACCCAGATCTGGAATTTTATTTAAAGAATAAAAATATGAGTTTTATATTGATTAAATGTTTTCTTTCATGTATAGGAGTTAAATATTAGATTTAATCTACAATAAAATCGTTTCTCATGATGAACATGTTTTTCTCACTGTATCATAGTCTAGAACTGATAGCTATAGAGATGTAGATCAGTATAATGGAAGGATGGATCGAGTTGGCGAATTTTAACTTGTGTTATATGCAGATTTCAGCCCGTAAGTATCTGTTTTCGTTCGTGCTTTTGTTTAAATCATCTGCTGTATATATATGTGGATATATATATATATATATATATATATGTATGTATACAGTGTTTACATATTTCAAGGGTACTATCTACCACGTTTGGATTTGAGGAGTGCCTCGTTTATTGAGTATTTATTTGAAGTGAATATGATTTTACCTATACATGTGAGATGACCTTTCGGACATAAGTTTAAGTCAGTACAGTAGGGTATGTACGGGAATAAGATATGCACACTTTCTTATACGCAGTCTTCGTGTTGGACTATAATCCATTAAAGTCCTCGTGTTGGACTATAATCCATTAAAGTCCTCGTGTTGGACTATATTTCATTTTTAATCATGTTTTAGACTTTTGCTAAACCTTGAGCATGTTACGTAATCAAGTTGGGTACATGATATGTTGTATTAGGATGGGACATGATAGCTACCTAGGTTGTGCATGAAATCTATTGTAGCTTTGTCATGTTTACACTTTATTGGTAGAGATGAGTATGTATTCTTTTCTTTATTTATTTCTTATGACCAACCTCGGGTTTAATATTTAAGGATCTACAATTTGAGATAAAAGGTATATACATGAGGGTTTCCTTGTTTGGATTATTTCGCTCGACGTACCTATGCTCGTGTTGTATTTCCCTAAGTACTAAAACTCATAAATGATTGTGTAAATGATTTATATTATTATGTATTAACTGTATTTTCATGTACAACGAGCTCTATCCCTTGGGGTTGGTTGTGATGTTGCTCGCTAGCGCTTTGACGCTCGTTGTCCCTCCCCCTTTCAGGTAACGAGCCAGGAGCCCGGAGAGTCGCAGGTTGACGGCGATGCACTTTAGCTTCAGCCATCTATTTTAGTTATATTTTCTTTGAGCTCCACTGTAGACTTCTGTTTAGACATTTGAGAGTTTTATTCTAGAAGTTGTAAAGGTTGTGTGCCTTATTTCCTTTTGTCAGACATTTTGTATTTGAGACTTGTTGAGTTTTGTATTTGAGACTTGATGAGAACTCCAGTTTATTTATTTCAGACATTTATTTGTATTCCAACATATTAGATGGTGAAATATTAATTTGATCTCTATTATTTCATCAGTTGATTCTCGTATAACCTTTACCTGTTTTGTACCTACACCAGTTGTTGATTCTACTAGATAGATGTTAATTGTGATGGTGAAACATGTTATTGCACGGTGTGGTGCATGGCAGGTTTGACATTTCTGGTTTCACCTCGGACTGCAGCCTTGTGTGAACCCAGGGGCGTCACAGTTGGTATCAGAGCTCTAGTTCCAGTATCCTTAGGATCATCCTGTGTCGAGTCGTTGAGCTAGGTTAGAGTTTCTTAGGATTCATGTGTAGAGTCCGCTAAGGATTTCCTAGTATGAGTGAGGACGATATATGCGTATATCTTAAAATTTTGAGAAATTTTTTTTTATGACAAGTATTTTTGCTTAAAGTACATGTGTGAATATTATGTGATGTGAAAATCATGTTGTGATGAACTATGTATGTACGTCTACTTTGACTCATGAACCTTATTTTTCTTATGATCAGAGAGATGGCAGGACGTGGGAGACCCCGCACTCAAAGGGCCGCTCAGGCAGAGCCCCAGCAGGCCCCACCTGAGCCGCAGCAGGCCCCACCTGAGCCGCATCAGGCTCCACCTGAGCCGCAGCAGGCTCCACCCGAGCAGGAGCATGCACCACCAGAGCCGCAGCAGGCTCCTCAGTATTTGGTGGATATCATGGCTCCTCTTATTACCAGGATAACAGCCATTGAGGAGTTGGTAACTACTCATATAGCACCACGGACACCACCACCACCGGTAGCTCAGCAGCAGGGGATACCAGCCGTCCCGATCAGAGAGAGAGACCCAGAGGCAGCACCTGCAGCTATTCCACTAGCAGTACCAGATAGAGCCATGGGTCAGGAAGCTTGGCTCCGTATAGTAGAGAGGTATCAGAAGATGAGGGCACCCGAGTTCCAGGGGTCACCAGACCCTCTTGCAGCACACAAGTGGAAGGAGGATGTGAGCAATATACTTGACATACTCAGTGTAGATTCGGTTCAGAAGCAGAGTTTGGCATCCTACAGTCTGAAGGGAGATGCCGGGAGATGGTACCGATTACAGTTTACCCCAGAGCAGAGGATGAACCTCACATGAGAGGATTTTATCTACTTCTTTGATGGACAATATATTTCTTCTGCAGCCCGGACTGGGAAGGAGCTTGAGTTGTCCCGGATGACTCAGGGGGACATGACAATGGCAGATTATGAGAGCCGATTTATGGAGTTGCTGCATTTCACGGGTATGTGGCAGACAGGAGAGCGTCAAGCTCAGATGTTTTTGATGGGGCTTCATCCAAGCCTTCGTTGCTACCTTGTTTCTAAACGATTTCGTTCAGTGCGAGCGGTAGCTCACGCCACTATTTCGCAGGAGACAGAGACAGTGATCTTTCAGAAAACCACCAGCAGCAGCGACAGCAGGGCAGAGGTCAGGGTCAGCAGCCCAGGCTTGAGACACCGCCAGCGACGCAGAGGGCAGAGGGACAGGTTCGAGCAGTCCAGGAGGCTCCCCAGGGGCAGATTGTCCCATACTCTCCAGCATTAGCAGCAGAGTAATCTTCAGCCACAGGCAGAGTATATGCAGTGGTTTCCCGTGATCACGGTGCCAGCGGAGCAGTTGTGGAGGGGACGGTCCTTGTGAATTCCCTTCCCGCCCGTATTCTTTTCGATTCGGGAGCTTCGCATTCCTTCATCTCGCATGCATTTATGGCTAGACTCCAGCTTGTAGCTCAGCCTCTAGACACCCCTTTGTCAGTTTCTACCCCTTTAGGTGAGGTATCGCTTCTGGAGAGCGTTTGTAGGAGGTGTACCATCAGTTTAGACGAGTCGGAGTTCATAGTCGATCTGATAGTTTTGCATATGTCCGAGTTTGATGTCATTTTGGGTATGGATTGGTTGTCGTCCTACCATATTAGTATTGACTGTTTTGCCAAGACAGTTAAATTGCGAGCATTCGATGGGTCCGAGATGATTGTGGCCACTTCTCAGGGGAATCGCTTTGCAGAGTCATTTCTGGCGTTCATCGACGGGGTGATGCTGCGGGATCAGAGTTCTGATTTGTTAGAGACTCGAGTTGTCTCGGATTATCAGGATGTCTTTCAGGACATACCTGGGTTACCTCCTGTGAGAGAGGTTGAGTTTTGTGTTGAGTTGCAGCCGGGCACAACCCCGATATCCCGCGCACCCTATCGCATGGCGCCAGCTGAGATGAGAGAGCTTCAGACCCAGTTGGACGAGTTGTTAGCTCAGGGTTTTATTCGTCGGAGTCATTCTCCGTGGGGGGCGCCAGTCCTCTTCGTGAAGAAAAAGGACCGGCAGTATGAGATTATGTATAGATTATCGGGAGTTGAACAAGGTCACTATCCAGAATAGGTACCCACTACCTAGGATTGATGACTTGTTCGACCAGTTGCAGGGAGCGTGATTTTTCTCGAAGATTGATCTTCGTTCTGGCTATCAGCAGTTGCGGGTTTGGGAGATGGATACCCCCAAGACCGCTTTCCTCACGCGCTATGGATCTTTCGAGTTCTTGGTCATGCCATTTGGGTTGACCAATGCACCCGCGGTCTTCATGGACTTGATGAACCGGGTTTTTCGTCCATTCTTAGATCAGTTCGTGATTGTTTTCATCGACGACATCCTCATTTATTCGAGATCGGAGGCAGATCATGAGCAGCACCTCCGTTTAGCTTTGCAGACCCTACGGGATCACCAGCTACACGCCAAGTTCAGCAAGTGCGAGTTTTGGCCTTCAGAAGTGAGATTTCTCGGCCACATCATCAGCAGAGAGGGCATATCAGTAGACCCAGCTAAGGTTATAGCAGTACTTGATTGGGAGCCACCAAAGACAGCGACAGAGATTCGCAGCTTTTTGGGATTAGCAGGCTACTACAGGAAGTTCATCCAGGACTTCTCGAAGATTTTGACGCCACTTACACGCCTTACGAAGAAGGGTGTACAGTTTATTTGGAGCACAGAATGCCAGAAGGCCTTTGATATCTTGAAGACTAAGTTGACCTCAGCACCAGTTTTGACTATCCCGAGCAACGACATGACATTCGTCGTCTATACAGATGCATCATTGGCAGGATTAGGAGGCGTCCTTATGCAGACTCAGAGAGTAGTAGCTTATATCTCACGGCAGTTGAGAGTGCATGAGCAGAACTATCCCACTCGTGACTTGGAGCTAGCAGCAGTGGTATTTGCACTGAAGTCATGGAGGCACTACTTGTATGGAGTGCAATTCGAGCCAGACCACCAGAGTCTGAAGTATCTATTCTCTCAGAAGGAACTCAACCAGAGGCAGCGGAGGTGGATTGAGTTTATCAAGGACTACGAGTTTGCGATTCAGTATCACCCGGGGAAGGCGAACGTCATAGCAGATGCTTTGAGTTGGAAGCATCGACATCAGATTACGGCTTTGAGGTGCTCATTGCATCGAGACCTTCTCGCTCTTAGCCAGTTTGATTTTAGACCTGAGTTTGGTGGCACTAGTGTATTTTTGGGAGCTATATCAGTGGAACCAACTTGGAGCAGCAGAGTTGTTAGAGCTCAGTTGGAGGATTCTTGGATTCAAATCCGTAAGGAGGAGATTTCCAAAGAGCCTAGGGCAGATTGGTTATGCCAGCCAGTGCAAAGCTGAAGAGGGAGTTGTTTGATGAGGCACACCGTACTCGATACACAGTACATCCAGGGACCACAAAGATGTACAAGGACCTGAAGAGGCACTTTTGGTGGAGTGGTATGCGCAGGGAAATTTCAGAGTATGTGGCGAAGTGTTTTACCTGCCAGCAGGTAAAGGCGGAGCACCAGAGACCAGCAGACACACTTCAGCCATTGCCTATCCCAGAATGGAAGTGGGCGGACATTTCTATGGACTTTATTGTAGGGTTGCCCAAGTCGAAGAAGGGGAATGATTCAGTTTGGGTCATTGTGGACCGGTTGACGAAGTCAGCACATTTTATCCCAGTAAGAACTACTTATACAGCTGAGGCGTATGCGAGGATTTTCATTCGGGAGATAGTTTGACTTCACAGAGTTCCGGATACGATCGTGTCGGATCGAGGATCGGTTTTCACTTCGCATTTTTGGAGGAGTTTTTAGGATTTATTTGGTAGCAAGCTATCTTATAGCAGTGTATTCCACCCACAGACAGATGGTCAGACGGAGAGGGTGAACCAAGTGTTGGAGGACATGTTGCGAGCATGTGTCATTGATTTCCAAGGCAGCTGGGAGGATCATATCCCACTGATAGAGTTCGCTTATAACAATAGTTATCAAGCAACGATCGGTATGGCCCCATGTGAGGCTTTGTACGGAAGACCTTGTAGATCACCGAAATGTTGGGACCAGAGCTTGTGAGGCAAACTACCGAGAAGGTAGCGTTGATCAGGGAGAGGATTCTAGCCGCTCAGAGTCGGCAGAAGAGTTATGCAGATAAGAGGCGAAAACCCCTCGAGTTTCAGATTGGGGATTTGGTCATGCTGAAGGTATCGCCTATGAAAGGCGTACAGCGATTCGGGAGGCGAGGGAAGCTTGCACCGAGATACATTGGACCATTCCGGATTTTGGAGCGCATTGGAGCTATGTCATACAGACTAGATCTTCATTGGAGCTGTGTCATACAGACTAGATCTTCCACCTTCTATGTCTAGTATACACAATGTGTTCCATATTTCTTTGCTCAAGAAGCACTTGCATGATGAGGAGCGGCAGCGAGTGTTGGTTGCACTGGAGATTGAGCTTCGGGATGATTTATCGACTATTGAGATCCCAGTGTCCATACTTACTAGAGAAGTCAAGAGACTCAGGAACAAGGTGATTCCATTGGTAAAAGTTCAATGGAACCGAAGTGGAATTGAGGAAGCTTCTTGGGAGCGCGAGGAGGACATGCGACGCGACTACCCACACTTGTTCGAGAAGGTAAAACTAATTAAAGTATTTATTATATGACTTCTTACTTGTATATTTATATCTATATATGTTGATACTTATATTTAACACTAGAATGAGGGTATTTTTACTTAATTCTTAATCTTACGGAACACATGGTATATACATGGGGGGTTCCTTGTTTGGATTTTTCGCCCGACGTACTAGTTCCGTTAGATTTGGGGTTAAGTAAGAATATTATCATTTTAGATCGTTAAGTATGAATGTCACTATGTGCTAATTAGCATTCATTATTGCGAAATGTATATGTGTGCGGGTTAGATTAGACCCTTGTCATGTTTTCAAGTATCTTTATGAGTTAGATGTGATTTCCTGAATTTCGAGGACGAAATTCTTTTAAGGGGGGAAGAATGTAAAACCCCACCGAGACCTTCTCGCTCTTAGCCAGTTTGATTTTAGGCCTGAGTTTGGTGGCACTAGTGTATTTTTGGGAGCTATATCAGTGGAACCAACTTGGAGCGGCAGAGTTGTTAGAGCTCAGTTGGAGGATTCTTGGATTCAAATCCGTAAGGAGGAGATTTCCAAAGAGCCTAAGACCGATTGGACCATTGGAGCAGATGGAGGTCTACGGATGAAGGGCAGATTGGTTATGCCAGCCAGTGCAGGGCTGAAGAAGGAGTTGTTTGATGAGGCACACCGTACTCGATACACAGTACATCCAGGGACCACAAAGATGTACAAGGACCTGAAGAGGCACTTTTGGTGGAGTGGTATGCGCAGGGAAATTTCAGAGTATGTGGCGAAGTGTTTTACCTGCCAGCAGGTAAAGGCGGAGCACCAGAGACCAGCAGGCACACTTCAGCCGTTGCCTATCCCAGAATGGAAGTGGGCGGACATTTCTATGGACTTTATTGTAGGGTTGCCCAAGTCGAAGAAGGGGAATGATTCAGTTTGGGTCATTGTGGACCGGTTGACGAAGTCAGCACATTTTATCCCAGTAAGAACTACTTATACAGCTGAGGCGTATGCGAGGATTTTCATTCGGGAGATAGTTTGACTTCACAGAGTTCCGGATACGATCGTGTCGGATCGAGGATCGGTTTTCACTTCGCATTTTTGGAGGAGTTTTTAGGAACTCGTTTGGCAGCAAGCTATCTTATAGCAGTGTATTCCACCCACAGACAGATGGTCAGACGGAGAGGGTGAACCAAGTGTTGGAGGACATGTTGCGAGCATGTGTCATTGATTTCCAAGGCAGCTGGGAGGATCATATCCCACTGATAGAGTTCGCTTATAACAACAGTTATCAAGCGACGATCAGTATGGCTCCGTATGAGGCACTGTACGGGAGACCATGCAGATCACCAATATGTTGGGCAGAGCCGGAGGATAGTTTGATGCTTGGACCAAAACTTGTGAGGAAAACTACTGAGAAGGTAGCATTGATCAGGGAGAGGATTCTAGCCGCTCAGAGTCGGCAGAAGAGTTATGCAGATAAGAGGCGAAAACCCCTCGAGTTTCAGATTGGGGATTTGGTCATGCTGAAGGTATCGCCTATGAAAGGCGTACAGCGATTCGGGAGGCGAGGGAAGCTTGCACCGAGATACATTGGACCACTCTGGATTTTGGAGCGCATTGGAGCTGTGTCATACAGACTAGATCTTCCAGCTTCTATGTCTAGTATACACAATGTGTTCCATATTTCTTTGCTCAAGAAGCACTTGCATGATGAGGAGCGGCAGCGAGTGTTGGTTGCACTGGAGATTGAGCTTCGGGATGATTTATCGACTATTGAGATCCCAGTGTCCATACTTACTAGAGAAGTCAAGAGACTCAGGAACAAGGTGATTCCATTGGTAAAAGTTCAATGGAACCGAAGTGGAATTGAGGAAGCTTCTTGGGAGCGCGAGGAGGACATGTGACGCGACTACCCACACTTGTTCGAGAAGGTAAAACTAATTAAAGTATTTATTATATGACTTCTTACTTGTATATTTATATCTATATATGTCGATACTTATATTTAACACTAGAATGAGGGTGTTTTTACTTAATTCTTAATCTTACGGAACACATGGTATATACATGGGGGGTTCCTTGTTTGGATTTTTCGCCCGACGTACTAGTTCCGTTAGATTTGGGGTTAAGTAAGAATATTATCATTTTAGATCGTTAAGTATGAATGTCACTATGTGCTAACTAGCATTCATTATTGCGAAATGTATATGTGTGCGGGTTAGATTAGACCCTTGTCAATGTTTTTCAAGTACCTTTATGAGTTAGATGTGATTTCCTGAATTTCGAGGACGAAATTCTTTTAAGGGAGGAAGAATGTAAGACCTCGTAGATTTTTGAATATGTATATGTACATCAGTAATGAGGTTGAGTGTGCAAGATTTCAAATCATATGCAGCAGAGTCATAGTATGCAGTTTCTAGTCCATGAGTCGACCCATGACTGTCATGAGTCGACTCATGAAATCGAGTCCTGTTGTTATTTAGTCTCTGCTGAGTGACCCACGACTGCCATGAGTCGACTCATCGGGGTTTTTCTGGTTTTCTGAGTCGGGTTTGTTTGGGTTTCGGGTCGGGTTTTATCCACTCATATATGTTTCTCCCCACCCGAAAACACTCTTGTTTATCAGAAAACCCTAGAGAAACCCAAGCCTCTTCTCCCCCTCTAAACCCTAGCTCGTTTTTGGGATTTCTTGGGCGATTTTTGGGGATTTTCAGCGGCTTTTCATGGATTGCAGCGAAGGGGATTATTCATCATCACTTTTGAGGCGAGTAACATCTCGCCCAACCTTTCTCCTATGTTTTTAATAGTTTACAACTGTTTTCCATAAGTTTTATTGAGCCTAAGACTTATTTTCAAGTATAAATCAATATCCTTGTTAGGGTTAATGCTAGAAATCATGTATTTCGGATTTTAAATCCCCACCAACAAGTTTTTCATAAAAAACCTAGATCTGGAATTTTATTTAAAGAAATAAAAATATTGAGTTTTATATCGTTTAAATGCTTTCTTTCATGTATAGGAGTTAAATGTTAGATTTAACCTACAAGAAAATCGTTTCTCATAATAAATATGTTTTTCTCACTGTATTATAGTCGAGAATCGATGGCTATAGAAGTGTAGATCAGAAAAATGGAAGTGTGGATCGTGTTGAACAAGTTACAGTTGGGAGAAAAGCTGTGTTCAGCCCGTGAGTCGACCCACGGCTCATCATGAGTCGACTCAACAGGTTGAGTCGACCCATGACTGGCATGAGTCGACTCACGAAGTCTAGTTGTGTTGCCTTTATATATATATATATATATATATATATATATATAGTGTTTACATATTCAAGGGTACTGTCTAGCACGTTTGAACTTGAGGAGTGCCTTGTTTATTGAGTATTTATTTGCAGTGAATATGATTTCACCTATACATGTGAGATGACCTTTCGGACATAAGTTTAAGTCAGTACAGTAGGGTATGTACGGGAATAAGACATGCACACTTTCTTATACGCAGTCCTCGTGTTGGACTATAATCCATTAAAGTCCTTGTGTTGGACTATAATCTATTAAAGTCCTCGTGTTGGACTATAATTCATTTTTAATCATGTTTTAGACTTTTGCTAAACCTTGAGCATGTTACGTAATCAAGTTGGGTACATGATATGTTGTATTAGGATGGGACATGATAGCTACCTCGGTTTTGGCTGGGACATGATAGCTACCTAGGTTGTGCATGAAACCTATTGTAGCTTTGTCATGTTTACACTTTATTGGTAGAGATGAGTATGTATTCTTTTCTTTATTTATTTCTTATGACCAACCTCGGGTTTAATATTTAGGAATCTATAATTTGAGATACAAGGTATATACATGAGGGTTTTCTTGTTTGGATTATTTCGCTCGATGTACCTATGCTCGTGTTGTATTTCCCTAAGTACTAAAACCCATAAATGATTGTGTAAATGATTTATATTATTATGTATTAACTGTATTTTCATGTACAACGAGCCCTATCCCTTGGGGTTGGTTGTGATGTTGCTCGTTAGCGCTTTGACGCTCGTTGTCCCTCCCCCTTTCAGGTAACGAGCCAGGAGCCCGGAGAGTCGCAGGTTGACAGCGATGCACTTTAGCTTCAGCCATCTATTTTAGTTATATTTTCTTTGAGCTCCACTGTAGACTTCTGTTTAGACATTTGAGAGTTTTATTCTAGAAGTTATAAAGGTTGTGTGCCTTATTTTCTCTGGTCAGACATTTTGTATTTGAGACTTGATGTGAACTCCAGTTTATTTATTTCAGACATTTATTTGTATTCCAACATATTAGATGGTGAAATATTAATTTGATCTCTATTATTTCATCAGTTGATTCTCGTATAACCTTTTACTTGCTTTGTACTACACCTGTTGTTGATTCCACTAGAGAGATAGAAATTATGATGGTGAAACATGTTATTGCACGGCGTGGTGCATGGCAGGTTTGACATTTCTGGTTTCACCTCGGACTGCAGCCTTGTGTGAACCCAAAGGCGTCACATATTGAGATTTGATATAGAAAATTTTAGGGATATACTAACATGTTAAATAATCTTCGAGGCTTGCATATTCCATCTCATAGTTCTCAAAGCAGTGGCCCACAATAAATATCACTAACCACTCATGAATCTGGTGGACCTCAGAGCCATGTCAATAATGTGGGTGAGGAGGTATCACCTTTTAAGAAAAAGAAAAAACTAGGGCACAAGAGAAAAATGTTTGCAACTATGAGACAAATTGTGAATGCGAAGAGGGTTTCTAACATGTGGTGGCTACCCGAGCATGATGTTGTCCTTATACGTTTCTTGCAGAATTTGCTTTAGATGGAATGAAGGTTGATAAGAACTTCAAAGCTGAAGCTTATAAATTGGCTGCTATAAAGATCAACATGCAATTCAAAACCAATTATAGCTGCACTCATGTGATTAATCACATGAAAACTTGGAGAAAAAAATGTTTTGATATTAAGGCTTGCACCAGCATTTATAAAAGATTATGGATGATGATCAAGGTGTGATTTTACAAAGTCAGTTTATGAGAAAATTAGCACTAACAACGCTATTTCTCTTGATGTTGATTTTGGTGATGATTCATTTGAGAGTGAAACTGAGCCTCAATTTGATGCTAATACTTCCATGAACCCCACTTCCACAAATCCCCGACTGAATCAAACCGAAAACCTTCCTCTAGCAAGAAGTCAAGAAAGTCCAATAATGATGATGAGTTAGTTTGTAAGTTTGTTGAGTCAATATCAGAGTCAATTAGACATCAACACATATACATTGGATTGAATAATTGACTGCTGCTTTAAAGGCTGATAGTGACTCATACAATGATAAATTTCTTGACAAGCTCTTAGATCATTTATATGACAGTAAGTATGAGGCTAGAAGATTTTTTTGGGCTAGAAGATTTTTTAAATAAGAAAGTGAAAAAGAGGTATGTTGCTAGTCTGGTTGCGGAACAAGTGTAGGCTACATTGGTCAATGGATAGATTTGCAAGCTTTTCGTGATAGTATTTTGTGTGCATGCCACTCCATTTTGATATTGCACATGATTTGCATATACGTTTCATTTTCATATTTCCTATTCATTGGCACAAACTTACATTTTATTATTTGCAAACTTTACATGTTGCAATTGGTAATATTTCGATGTGTTCTAAACAAAATTATAGTTTGCCTGCATTAGTCACAAACTTGTTGCAATTACAGATATTATTATTAATTATCATATTTGTGTTTCTTATGATTGTGGCATTTGAATCGAATTGTAGGAAAATTGTGAACTCTATTTGTGCTCAGTTTGTGCTCTATTTTATGGTGATTCGTGTTCAGTTTTTGTGCTCAGGTTTAGCTCAATTTCAGCACTATTTATTTTCGGTTTTAGGTCTATTATGAGCTCAGTTTGAGCTCTTTTTTTTTTCTCAATTTGTGATCAGGTTTGTTATTGGTGATTTATGCTTGGTTTAAACTTTATTTATAGCATTCCCTTGCTTGCTCTGTACAGCCTTCCCAGGTCCTCCTGCTTTAAATATTCATGATGCCCCCCGAACCCCGCGACGTGCTATGTAGAATAAGCTTTAAAAATTAAATGCGGGAATAGTAATAATATGTTCTTGAACATCCAATATATATTATGTAATACTCTGGTAATGTTAATGGATATAATTGTTGCATATATAATTTGGGTATCATTTTCTATAATTGTTATATATCTTTAGAAATTATTTTGTTAGATCATACAATGTGATGTGCCACTTGCTTTGAGATATGATCTAACTTAGAGATTTCTTAAATTCGTGCTTAAGCTATAACTAGTAAAGGATAACTTTGTTATAATACGTTATTATGCATGACAAAAATATGTGAGATATGGTGATGGGTCTCAATCACCGGGATTAAGGATTCCCCCGGTGTGTGTCTTAAGCACATATTATGATATGTGTAGCACTAGATTGCATTTCAATTCTCTAGGATTAGTCACCTAAGAGATGTGGAATTCAAATTGTTACATGGTCTCTTTGACTTGATGATATTGTCATTTCCGATTTGATAATTTAGTGAGTTTTGATGTGATTGTTAAGATTATGTAGCAAGCGTTACACAACCTGAAATGTTGGGTTGCTAAATTCTGTTTAGAAAAATGATAGATATCTAAACATGATCCAATATGCTCATTATGATGAGTTAATTTGTTATGCATTCCCATGAAGTTATTAAATTCTCTAGGTAGGTGATTTTAAAAATATTTTTAAAAATTTATTTTCTTTTAAAAATAATTTTTTTGATGTTTTAAAATAATTTTTATTTATGTTTATGGGAATTATAATTTAGGTATGAGCAAATAGGTAAATTATCCTTCTCGAAAAAGTTGCCTAAAATAAATGATATTAGAGGGGACTGAATGTAAGATATTATTTATGAATAATTAATCACATGTTTTGGAAGAGCTTTTATGAACAGTTGGTTGAATAGGGATTTGATTGTTAAATTAAAATTATTAATTTGATTAATAATTGGTTCTCGATATGGGACTTAGTTGGTCTAACTAATGTCATTAGAAGAGGTATACATGCAATACAATTCTATTTCTATCCTTAATTATTACGGAAAAAATATTCAATCTTTAATTGTTATGGAAAAGAGTTTTGAACATTTGAGAATTGTCTAAAATTAAAATCTATAAGACAAGTCTAATCTTGTAAATAGGGTTCACATGTAGCCTTATAAATACAAGAGAATAACAGAAGAGATATAGAAAATTAAGAACCTATCAATCAGAATTTCTCCTTTTCGATGACTGGTGGATTTCAATTGGAGGTTTTTTTCTCTTGAGAAAGCTATTTCAGATAGATCTTGGGACATGTTATTGAAGAAATTTAGAAAGAGTTTTAGGTATTCTTCTAAACTTTGATTAATTTCAATCAATAGTCATGATATGCATATTTTGCTACGTTGTATGCTATATTTCCAAAAATAAATCCAAAGTACTTGCCTAGAGTCTCTTTGGGATTAATTTCTGTTAAAGCTTTGTAGCTTACATGAGTCTTAAACTGAGTTGGGAGAATGGAATTTTATCGTTATTTTTTAAAGTCTCCAAAAGAGCCACTTTCTTGCATGGTGCTTCTCTATGTATATAGTTGTACAATCAGTTTTCAGATCTATTTGTGCTCAGTTTGAGCTTCATTTTTTGCTCGGTTATATATTGTTAGTGTTGTTGGTAATGATGATGGTCTATTCCCAAGATTGAAATCTAGTTTACAATATTCATGATAAGATGATGTATTATTTGATGGAAAGTGAATCTACACTGTAAGTGTAATGTTAAGATAAGACAATTCATCATTACAATGCAATCTACATTAAACTTGTAAGTTTTAGTTGAGGCAAAAAATTTTGACAAAAGATCTGTAGCTGAGCCAAATTCCATATACTAAAATTATGATGGCATATTCATGAAGGTAACCTTCTTACTTTGACGCAAACACCAAAGTAGTATATGCAAATACCAAAGTAGTACATGATTGTTTTAGATCATTGCTTTTGATCTAACCATTGTAAATAGATTTTTAGTTCATGATGCCCGACAATACCCTCATTACCCGTAATGGGCACAGTTCCATTGTGACCAACTTCTCGTGCACGAGTTAATAGATCATTCTTGTTCCAATTCATGTTAGAGATATCCATACAGTAAGGACACTTTCACCACCCGCTTTGGTCTCTAACTTCTAAAACATTAGCTCTTAGCATTATTTTTACCATTTCAATTAAATCTTCCATCTCATTATGCTCTCGATCTTCATCTGTATGTGAAATCTATTCCTCAAAAGTGGATAGTTTGCAAGCACGTTGAGATAAAAAAAATCAAGTAATTTGATATTAAAAAAGGACTTTTTTTTATTTTTATTTTAAATTTCTTACATTTGATGTTGGTACAGATGAAGATTCACCAATAGCTTTACATTTCTTACTCATGTTTTTTTTCTAAAGGCGAGTCTTCTTAACTTAGCAATTTTTTTGTTCATGGCAAGTTGAGGGTAGAAGGATATTTTATAAAATCAATTTGTACCAACCTAGCCATTAAACTAGTTGTTATAAAGATTCTTATATGATTGCACTTTTCCATAAAATTTTCATATCCAACGAAGCAAAATAAAAAGAAAATAACCTATTTTATATAAAGTTAGGAACCATTTTTATGTTTTGTACCCAACAAAAAATAGCAAGAAAAATAATATGTTTTTTGAGTTTTATAAACTTTCCTCACAAATTTTTATAAAAATATAAGGAAATTAATTTTTTGGAAAAATTGTGTCGGGGCCTCAAAAGTAGGAACTTCATGTGCTGCAGCCCCTTCACTTTTTCCCCATGTGATTCAGCCCCTTAAAATGTGACATCTTATGCTGCAGCCTTCTTTTAGCAATTATTGCATACCAGCTAAGCTAAAATTCCTAAAATGTCCTCATCCCCTCTTCTCAATCCCTCAAACCCAGCGTTCTCATCATACCAGCTAAGCTAAAATTCCTAAAATGTCCTCATCCCCTCTTCTCAATCCCTCAAACCCAGCGTTCTCATCTGCTCTCTATCTCCTCTCTCTCTCTCTCTCTCTCTCTCTCTCTCTCTCTCTCTCTCCTCTTTCTACTTCAACTCACGTGATTTTGAGGAAGGAATTAAAGAAAAGGGGATTTATTGAGGGGTAAATCAAAGAGGGGTATTTAAGAAGGAAATTATCACTGTAGCTACAGTGATAATTGTCATCGTTCTCTGCCTTGCCCTCGACTACGCCGGATTTAACCGCTGCCGCTCTCCGCCTCGCCTTCGAGTTTGCCGACGCCTCCTTCCCGCCTGACCCTCGAGTTCAGCATTCCCCCTTCCTTTGAGTTCAACCTTAAGTTCAGCCTTTCCCCCCTCGTCTCCTCCACCCGAGCTTGCCACTAGAGCTCGCCATGAATTAGAAGTGAGTTTAATTGTCCCAAGCTTTGGCGACATTTTTGGGAATTAATTGTTGCACTATGTCAGCATGATTTTGTTCAACCTGTTGTATTTGTCTCGTTGTTTATGACTTTGTTCTCGATATAGAAGTGTGGAATAATCCTGTAGACTTAAATATGTGTATTCACTGATATGTTGGCTTCTATTTCTTTGAGATCCCCCGTGCTGTTGTCCATGTCTGTTGCATTAAAACCCTATGTATAAGTTTCAAGCGACTTCTCTATCGAAACTTGTGTATATTCGTCTTACTTGTAAACAACAGTTATAGCTCTTTAAATAGTTTAAATGTGTAGTATCTGTGTCATCTAATTTATGGTTATTAGGCTCTTGTGTTAGTCATAACTCACCGCATGTTAGTTCTAACTCACTGCGTGTTAGTTCTAGTTCTAATTCATGGCTTTTGGGCTCTTGTGTTAGTCCTAACTCACCGCGTGTTAGTTCTAGTTCTAATTCATGGCTCTTGGGTTCTTGTGTTAGTCCTAACTCACGGCGTGTTAGTTCTAATTCACCGCGTGTTAGTTCTAGTTCTAATTCATGGCTCTTGGGCTCTTGTGTTAGTCCTAACTCACTGTGTGTTTGTTCTAACTCACTGCATGTTAGTTCTAACACACCACGTATTAGTTCTGGTTTTAATTCATGGCTTGGGTTATTGTGTTAGTCCTAACTCACCGCGTGCTAGTTCTGGTTCTAATTCATGGCTCTTGGGTTCTTGTGTTAGTCCTAACTCATCGCGTATTAGTCCTAACTCACCGCGTATTACTTTTAACATACCGCGTGTTACTTCTAGTTCTAATTCATGATTTGGGCTCTTGTGTTAGTCCTAACTCACCGCGTGTTAGTCCAAGAGCCCAAGAGTCCAAGATGCATGAATTAGAACCAGAACTAACACGCGGTGAGTTAGGACTAACACAAGAACCCAAGAGCCATGAATTAGAACTAGAACTAACACGTATGAGTTAGGACTAACACGTGATGAGTTAGGACTAACACAAGAGCCCAAACCATGAATTAAAACTAGAACTAATACGCGGTGAGTTAGAACTAACACATGGTGAGTTAGAACTAACACGCGGTGAGTTAGGACTAACACAAGAGCCCAAGAACCATGAATTAAAACTAGAACTAACAAGCGGTGAGTTAGGACTAACACAAGAGCCCAAGAGCCAGGAATTAGAACTAGAACTAACACGCGGTGAGTTAGAACTAACACGCAGTGAGTTAGGACTAACACAATAGCCCAAGAAACATAAATTAGATGACATAGACACTACACATACAAACTATTTAAAGAGCTATAACTGTTGTTTACAAGTAAGACGAATATACACAAGTTTCTGATAGAGAAGTCGCTTGAAACTTATACATAGTGTTTTAATGCAACAGACTTGGACATCGGCATGGGGGATCTCAAAGAAATAGAAGCCAACATATCAGTGAATACACATATTTAGGTCTACAAGATTATTCCATACTTCTATAACGAGAACAAAGTCATAAACAATGAGACAAATACAACAGGTTGAACAAATGTAATCATGCTGACATAGTGCAACAATTAATTCCCAATAATATAGCCAAAGCTTGCGACAATTAAACTCAGTTCTAATTCATGGCGAGCTCCAGTGGCAAGCTCGGGTGGAGGAGAGGAGGAGGGGGGGAAAGGCTGAAGTTAAGGATGAACTCAAGGAAGGGGGAAGGCTAAACTCGAGGGTCGGATCAGAGAGGGAGAAACACATTTTTTGTATGTAGAGCTGGAGAGAGAGAGAGAGAGAGAGAGAGAGAGAGAGAGAGAGAGCAGATGAGAGCGATGAGTTTGAGGGATTGAGAAGAGGGGATAAGGACATTTTTAGAATTTTAGCTTAGAGGGGATAAGGACATTTTGAGAATTTTAACTTAGTTAGCATGTAATAATTGTTAAAAGAGGACTGCAGCATAAGATGTCACATTTTAAGAGGCTGAACCACATAGGAGAAAAATGAAGGGACTACAGCACATGAAGTTCCTACTTTTGGGGCCCGACACAATTTTCTCTAATTTTTTGGCACTTTTACTTTTTTTTTTAAATATTAATCGAACCAAGCAGCCCAAAGTCGGGACCGTCTGAGTCCAGAGACGACAATGTCACTCTCTTGCAAATAGGAACACAGGATTTGAGATTTCCTCGGCACTAGCCCAGTACCATTGTTGGGCTTAAAAATGACCGTGACTACAATTCCACTTATGTTCCACCAGGAGCTATAAGCCAAATGAATAGACGTGCGAAATAAACAGGATTCCACGAAGGCCCATTTAATTATGCGTGCTATTTTGTTGAGGCTCGAAATGTCCATTAACGGAGATGGCCTAGCCTGATCAACTCAAAAAGATTAGTCATTTTTGAGTCAAAAGTTCAAGAGGGGGTTCGTGTCTCTTAAAAATAAAAAAACAAAATTGAAAAAGTTGGTTTACGGGGTAAAAAAAAATTCAAGGGGGTATGTGAATATACCCTAAAGTTTAGGTGGGTGGTTGTGAAATTTAGCTTTTCAGGGGATGTTTGGTGATCCTTAAGACTTGGTCTCAGGACTAAACCGGGCCTAGATTTGCGGTTTTTAGTTCTTTTATTTTTGTTTGATCAACTCTGAGATTTGGGAGGTTCAAATTTTGAAATGTGGCAAACAAAACGAAGGGACTTGGGAACTTTTTGAAAAGCTTCACTTTTTGCTTTGAAACGTCCTTCCAACTGTCAATCTCCATTGAACGGAGCCTATGATCACACGATTTGGCCCATTCAGACCGGCCATCCTCCCTCTGTTGCTCCTTTTTTAGCCTCAAAAGGATTTCCAATCCATGAAAGCCCATTTCCTTCTTTCTCAGGAGACTTTATTTTGAACGCTTCACGTGCACTTAAAATGCAGGTCATTGAGAAGCAAATGTGATCCGATACTGCCACTGATATAAGCTACAATGTAATTTGATTAGATTGTATTGCATTCAATATAACTCACAGTCGTCTAAAAAATAATAAGGTAGTTAATGATACAAAGAAAACCAAAGACAGATCGTCTAAAAAATAATAAGGTAGTTAATGATACAAAGAAAACCGAAGGCAGATTCAAGGTAACTTGATTGAAAGCAATTAAAAATGATAAAATAATAGTTAAGTTTTCTGAGAAGATGATCCACTATAAAATTGAATGTGAAATATGATTCATATTTTCGGTCAAAAAAGTCGTTGTTAGTGCCTTCTCAAGTTTTAGTCTGTTCTATTTTTTCACCTCAATAGGCAAATTCTTGCTTATAAAACTAATATTTGATAGCTCATTTGCATTCAACAGCCCATAATTATATAACCATGGTCATATTTTTATCGTCCGCCTCCCCGGCGAAATTTTTTTTCAGATCCATCGCTACTGGTTGTGCTAACAAAGATACAATAGAAGAGGATCCAGACTATGATGGTGGATATCAAGAAAAATAAAAGGGTGAAGTATTGCCATCCAGTTTGATTAAAATGAAATAACAGTAAGCTTCGTTATCATGGATACTTGAAGACCATTCCTCATCCTGTTTGTTTGCACGGAAGTAATTGTGAAGTAGCTGAAGTAAAAAAAGTAGATGCTACTTCTGCTACTTCCAAGCAAAAAAGTGTGTTTGGTTCTCTGAAAAACTTACTTCCAATACTTCCCTAAATGCTTATGTGGCGCTTACGTGTCATCCTTACTTCCAAAATATTTTTCCAATCCTCAATACTCAGAAGTAGCTCGGAAGTAGTTGAAATGCATATTAATTATGACATAAATAATTTTTTTATTAATATTTCCTTTTTTAGTTACTTCTAACAACTTTTCATTGATAAAATTACTTCCTAATAATATTTTCAAATGTTATTCAAACAAAAAAAGTAAATGAAGAGGAAGAAGTTCTACTTCCATTACTTCTAAAAATATATGAAACAAACAAAAAAAAATGTTATTTCCACTACTTCCTACTTCATAGCTTTGAAAGTTACTTCTATAACCTACTTCTTACTTCTAATACTTCCATTATCCAAACGGGCCCTTAAGTGCTAGGGGTGCAAGCAGTTCCGATACGAGTCGGACATGATTCGTCAAGGATAAATATATGATCATTCTAGACAGATTTTTTCCGTCTAGGATAAAAATATGATCTTAAGTTTTTTAACAAATTTGTAACCATATGCTAATCACAGATATGAATACATATATGGATATGCATTAATAAGAAAGATTTACATCCATATCCGCTAAAAGCGTATACAGATAGTGATATACATAGAATACCCCCCCACCCCACCCCACCACACACACACCCACAAATTGGAGGCAGGTGCATTGCATTTGGTTAAATATCATTATCGTTTTTTTTTCCTATTTTCTTATTTAACTCGGTTGTGAAATATTTCTTTTAATTTCACGTGAAAAAATAAAATAATTTATCGTCTATATACCAACATAGTTAATCAAAAGTATTAAAATTACCATAACCAGAGTCAAAATTACACGGGTCAAGAACCTTTTATGAAAAAAATAATAATTTTTTATGAAAATAATTTCATTCTCATTGATCCTATGTTTTCATCTTATAATTTGTACGAATTCACAGTAGTTTATACCCTTTACAATTTTAATAATTAATTTCCACTTTAATGTGATTTTCATGAGGCTAATAAACTCTTAAGGAAAGATCATATAGCAATAACTATGGATCTTAGTTATGAGAATTTTTCCAATGTAATATTATTATATTCTATATGTTGATGTTTTGGATTGTCAAAGCAAGCTATTAAATGACTAATTAATATATTTCATGCTAGTATGTATGTTTTTCTTGGTAGAGTAACTTGTTATTTTTTTAGACATAAAATTACTTTATAGCTAACTTTGATTATTTCACGTAATTAGATATTTGCTCATGTCTTTAAATTATGTTTATTTTTTTTAATGAGTATGAGATTCTTATTTATTTAAAGATTCTTCTCCATCTCATTTGATTACTCTCGCAATTCAGAACCTTTTTAGCTCAATCGCCTCAGTTACACCTTCTATCATGACTCATCTCTATTTCTTAGTACCTAGTGGGTAGTGTTATTCTGATGGGATGTAGTTATTCTAATTCAAGTCTGTCAAAATAATTACAAGTGGTGAAGACCCTAAATCTTTTGAAATGATATATATCGAATATCTCATAATAAAATATCTAAAAAATTAAACAACACATATTTAAGTAGTTTACTCACATAATTATTTTTAATTAACATTTGGTGAAGACCCTAAATATTTTAAAATGATATATATTGAACACATCATAAGCAAAACATCAGAAGAACTTAAATGTGGCTAAAACTAAGTTATACCTCTTTTCGCGGGTCTATAAAGTATAATATTAGAAATATAAAATATTTAAAATAAAATATATTACATTAGAATTTAGTTATAATTTAAGAGCCTTTATTTGAATAATTTTATATACATAATTTCTTTTACTTAACATACATATTGAACATTTCAAAAGCCTATATATCCAAGTTTTAATTTTTCAAACTACCTTTTTCAGTGAAAAAAATTTTTTATTAATATTTCCTTTATTAGTTACTTCTAACAACTTTTTATTGATAAAATTACTTCCTAATAATATTTCCAAATGTTATCCAAACAAAAAAGTAAATGAAGAGGAATAAGTTCTACTTCCATTACTTCTAAAAATATATGAAACAAACAAAAAAAAATGTTATTTCCACTACTTCCTACTTCATAGCTTTGAAAGTTACTTCTATAACCTACTTCTTACTTCTAATACTTCCATTATCCAAACGGGCCCTTAAGTGCTAGGGGTGCAAGCAGTTCCGATACGAGTCGGACATGATTCGTCAAGGATAAATATATGATCATTCTAGACAGATTTTTTCCGTCTAGGATAAAAATATGATCTTAAGTTTTTTAACAAATTTGTAACCATATGCTAATCACAGATATGAATACATATATGGATATGCATTAATAAGAAAGATTTACATCCATATCCGCTAAAAGCGTATACAGATAGTGATATACATAGAATACCCCCCCACCCCACCCCACCACACACACACCCACAAATTGGAGGCAGGTGCATTGCATTTGGTTAAATATCATTATCGTTTTTTTTTCCTATTTTCTTATTTAACTCGGTTGTGAAATATTTCTTTTAATTTCACGTGAAAAAATAAAATAATTTATCGTCTATATACCAACATAGTTAATCAAAAGTATTAAAATTACCATAACCAGAGTCAAAATTACACGGGTCAAGAACCTTTTATGAAAAAAATAATAATTTTTTATGAAAATAATTTCATTCTCATTGATCCTATGTTTTCATCTTATAATTTGTACGAATTCACAGTAGTTTATACCCTTTACAATTTTAATAATTAATTTCCACTTTAATGTGATTTTCATGAGGCTAATAAACTCTTAAGGAAAGATCATATAGCAATAACTATGGATCTTAGTTATGAGAATTTTTCCAATGTAATATTATTATATTCTATATGTTGATGTTTTGGATTGTCAAAGCAAGCTATTAAATGACTAATTAATATATTTCATGCTAGTATGTATGTTTTTCTTGGTAGAGTAACTTGTTATTTTTTTAGACATAAAATTACTTTATAGCTAACTTTGATTATTTCACGTAATTAGATATTTGCTCATGTCTTTAAATTATGTTTATTTTTTTTAATGAGTATGAGATTCTTATTTATTTAAAGATTCTTCTCCATCTCATTTGATTACTCTCGCAATTCAGAACCTTTTTAGCTCAATCGCCTCAGTTACACCTTCTATCATGACTCATCTCTATTTCTTAGTACCTAGTGGGTAGTGTTATTCTGATGGGATGTAGTTATTCTAATTCAAGTCTGTCAAAATAATTACAAGTGGTGAAGACCCTAAATCTTTTGAAATGATATATATCGAATATCTCATAATAAAATATCTAAAAAATTAAACAACACATATTTAAGTAGTTTACTCACATAATTATTTTTAATTAACATTTGGTGAAGACCCTAAATATTTTAAAATGATATATATTGAACACATCATAAGCAAAACATCAGAAGAACTTAAATGTGGCTAAAACTAAGTTATACCTCTTTTCGCGGGTCTATAAAGTATAATATTAGAAATATAAAATATTTAAAATAAAATATATTACATTAGAATTTAGTTATAATTTAAGAGCCTTTATTTGAATAATTTTATATACATAATTTCTTTTACTTAACATACATATTGAACATTTCAAAAGCCTATATATCCAAGTTTTAATTTTTCAAACTACCTTTTTCAGTGAAAAAAATTAAAAGAACACAATTTTCCACTGAGATGGTTGCTTATAGTAAAATGCTGCATCTTTCCTATTTGATATAGTAAATTATTAATCAAACAATATATCTCACGCTTAGTGCAGATAGCTGTGCAAATACAATATGATATTTTAAAGGCTAAATATCAACCAAAATAAAAACCCCCATAACTTTGGATGATAATCAGATAATTCCACATAGCTTTGAAAATATCATAAATCTACTAAATTTCAGTATCAAAAAACCTCTTTAACTTTGAAAATATCATAAATCTACTAAATTTTAGTATCATAAATTTATCAAGACACTACTCTAAAAGAGATTATTTTAGGAGAATTTTCTGATAAAATCTTAAAGTTGAGGGGGTTTTCTAATAAAATATAAAAGTTAAGTGGGGTTTCTTATAATCACTACTCAATGGGATTTTCTAATATTACATCTAAAAAATAATGGATTAATTTTAGAGAAACCCTCTTAATTATTTTACTATGAGAAAACTCTCTCAAGTTTAAGCATATTGTAGATAACACACCTTAACTATGAAACTTTGATGTAATTCCTTAAACTTTTCTCACTTAACCCCCCTCAAGTATAGGGATTATCTAAGAAATCCAACGCAACTATTTTAAGTTGAGAAACACCCTCAGATTTGAGCTTATTATAGCTAATCCCCCTCAATTTTGAAAATATTAAGAAATCCCCATGAATTCTTCTCACTTTACACCTGAAAGCTAACATTGTTACCCCAATAATCCTATAAGTTTATATGTATTCACTTAACCTGAAATAATTTTTGCCAAAAAACCCCAAACATTAGATGTTTATAATTTCACAATTTTTTAGAGTTCTTTCACAATTATTGGAATTTTTAAGGGATAGATTATAATTTTTTAGAGATTTAGAAGATTTGTTTCTAATTATAGATTTTGTGGGTTGTTTGATTTTTATTTTTTTGGATATTTTAGTAATTTTCTTTGTAATTTTCTAATTTAATGGGTTTGTTTATGATTTCTTAGATATTTAGGGGGCTATTTACAATTTATTTTTTTTAAGATCCTATTTGTCACATTCAATTTTCATTGGATTTTTTTTGTAATTTTTATACTTCTCATGTGTTTATTTAAAATTTTGAATTTTTAGAGGATTGTTTTAAATTTTCAAAATTTAAAGGGGGTTCTTTTTACTTTTTAGATTTTACACGGGTTGTTTATAACTTATGATTTTTTTATGGATCATTATAATTTTAGAATGATAAGTGTCTTTTTCAAATATTTAGATTTTCTAAGGGTTTTTTTTGCAATTTCATGTAACCCTCAAATTTAACATAAAGGTAAATCTCACTAAATCCCTAATAATTTTACTATTTGGAACTATCTTAAATATCTTTGAAACTCTCACTAAACGCCAATAATTTTTGACTAAAAACCCACAAAATTAATATCATTAATTCATTTGTAGTCAATTGATCAAAATACACCCTAATAACCCAATAAGTTTTACGTTTTTCACTTAAGCCCAACATTTTTTAGTGAAATCCCCAAAATAATGTTATTTATAATTTTTAGACTTTTTTAGAGATTTGTTTGTATTTATTGGAATTTTCAAGAGATTAATTGTAATTTTTAGATTTTAGAGGGGTTTGTGTCTAATTTTTTATTTTTCGTAGGGTTGTTTATATTTTTTATATTTTTAGGGTTTTGTAATCTTTTTATGGTTTCTTTATGATAATCATATTTTATTACAGTTTTATACCCTCATTATCTATTTTATATAAATAAATATACTACTAATAATTGTTTTTATCTTTAATTGCAGGTTAATGAAGAATAAATCTCAAAACTCTCATCTCTCAACAAAAAAACCCTTGATTTATTGAAGAAATGAAGCCCATGGAAGCAAACAATTTCTTTCAATATTCAATGAAGTGTTGAAGCCCAAATGAAGAAAAAATGCCAAAGCCCAAAAGAAGCCCATTGGAAAATCAATTTCCAAATTATCCAAAAGCCCAGAGTCAAGCCGAGTAGCCTGTAGAAGCCGGAGAAAATCAAAAATCCACTATGAAAAGAAATTATATTCAAAATGGTTGGCCACAAAGAAACGATGATATCTCCTAATCCGGAAGGCGGAATTTAACATATAATATATGAAAATCGCCTATCTCGACGAGACGAAGCTATCCGTGAAATCAGAATTTGGATATAGTGGGTATCGATGTCGGCATCGATGCTGGCATCGATACCAGCATCGATGCCTGCATCGATGCCAGTTTACTGTAGCGCGAGTCAATGGATGATTTTGCTTTTTTTGGGGCTCAAGTTTGATCCAATGGCTCTCATTCACTGATGTTTACTATAAATAGGGATAGAAAGTGAGGGGTTAGAGGGTAAAAAATTTTATAACTCTATTTGGAGAGGAGGGCTACTCTTAATTGAGAAGGCCTTCCAAAAATTATAACTTTTTGTTACAATTAATAATAATAATTTTTTTTCTCCACTTTAAATTTGTCTTTTCTTCTCTTTGTTGAATGATGAGGATGGAGATGAAGAGCAATTTGATGGTTTGCATTTCTTTTCTCTTTTATTTCTTTTTAGTAATTTCTTTATTATTGCTTATTAGTTAGATTTACATTCATTCTTGTAGTGTAGATTTATTTTCTTGTCTTTTTATTTTTTTTGCACTTTATTTTGTAAAGTAGATTTATTTTTTTGATTTTATTCATTCTTCTTTCTTGCCTTATGATTTTATTTATTCTTTGATTCTTATTTCTTTTCTCTAAAATTCAATTTATTGTCTCTTGCATATATTCACAACAATCACTCATCACAATCACACTTATTCTTTAATCCTATTTTGTCATGCACACAACATAAGAACCTATTCTAATAATCTCTTAAAATCACCTTCCTCGTGGGATAGATAACTTTTATACTATAACTTGATCAATTGTGCACTTGTAATTTTGGTACATAATTATGCTGCATCAAGTTTTTGGCGCCGTTGCCGGGGAGGGTGTTTAAGTAGGTTTTAATTATTTTGGCTCTTTAACTTGTGTGTTTATTGTGAAGGAAATGCTTGGAGCTTGAAGATCGCGGATTGGAGAACTCGGATTTGAAGATTTGCTTTCGGGTAAGTCTTCTTTCTAGCATTTTTAATTTCACCCTTTTTAGTTAGCTTCACAATTAGAGACAATTAGGATTTTTTAAAAAATATTTTTATTTTTGTTGACCATAATAAAATCCATCTTTCACTTGAACATTAACTAACAAGATAATAAACTCAAATAATGTTCCCCCTTCTCATAGTTGTTTGATTGTTAACCCTAATAAAAAAATATAAAGATATTTTTTTATCATCATTTTTAGTCACTTTTAATTTATAGGGTTGTATTTCATATAGTGTAGGAATTCACCAAAGTGATTGTAACACTTGATTTGGCACACACTTAAAACATTCTTAAGGGTAAAACCCCTAATCAAGATAAGGTAAGGGATTTCATCACCCTTTCCTTAGCCCACAAATCACTAATTCCTCACTTCACAAACCCAAGCCTTCTAAAACTCATTAGACGTTGGCCCCTAAGGACTCGAGCTCAATAAGGAATAAGAAATCCTTAAGTGAACTGGTTTAAGTTTTCTCAGATTAGTTGGTGTCTAAGACAAGGTTTGGGGGTTACGTAAAACGCTCCACAAGGAAAGAGGTACTTAATTGATCTTTGATCACCCTCTAGTACTATCCTTACCTGGCTAACTACGTGGGTAAAACTTTAATCTTTTCACTGTAGGAGTTTTTGGTTAGGAGCTGGTCTAGTTGAGTTAGACTAACCCTAGAATTAGAGTGATTGAAAAGTGATTACTTTGATTTGTTTTAGTTAGGATTTTTCTTTATCTTTTTCTTCTCAAAAAAAAAAAAAAACTAATTTTCTTTCTTTCCTTAAAAAAAATATTTGTTTGGTGTATGCAAACTTGGGTTAGGGATAATTCTCATCGTTTAATCCGTGTTGAACCAATCCAAGAAATGACAAATCAACCTGTTCTCCAGGATATGTGTTACCCCACCAGAAATATAATTCCATCTTGCATAAGGCTCCCCGAGACAAATGGAGCAAATTTCGAGCTTAGACCGCATTACATAAACATGCTTCCCAAATTCCTAGAAAATGAAACAGATGATGCATATATTTTTATTTCGGAATTTGAGGAAGTATGTATTATGATTAAAATGAGAGAATTAACCGAAGATGCGATTAAGCTTAGATTTATTCCATTTGCTCTTAAGGATAGAGCTAAAAAATGCCTGTACAGCTTACCGACAAATTCCATCTCAACTTGGGATGAATTTGTCACCGTTTTTCTTAAGAAAATTTTTCCTATTCACAAAACGGTAAAGCTAAGGAACAGCATTCAAAACTTTAAAATTATCCCGGGAGAGCCATTCAGGAAATATTTCGACCGATTCAAAGATCTTTTAATCTAATGTCCTCATCATGGACTAAAAAAATGGCGATTGTGCCAAGTCATATATGAAGGATTAGACTATTCTTCAAAAATATCTTTAGAATCGATGTGTCAGGGAGATTTTATGAGGAAAAACGTAGATGAAGCTTGGGAATTTCTAGAGAGTTTATCCGAGAAAACAATACAGTGGGAACACTGTGATGATAGGGTTTCATCAGTCCTCAATTCTAAGTCTAGTGGTCCTTCCTTGGAGTCAAACATTGATTCTGAAGTGAAGATGGCGACGATTCTGCGGAGGTTAGAAGCTTTAGAGGTTAAGGAACGAGCTCTAGCTCAAATCAATCATGTTTTTGCCCAAGGATATCATAATTGTCAGTCTCCTACCCACGTTTCAGAGGAATGCCCTCTCCTAGGAAATAATCAGCCATTAGGACAGATGAACGCGACATTCCAGCGCCCTAGAAATGATCCATTTTCTCTAACCTACAATCCAGGTTGGAGAAATCATCTCAACTTTGCATGGAATCAAGGAAATTGTCCCGAAACTCAAAACTTCACTCCCGCTTCAACCCAACAATTTCCTAGGGGAAACACAGTTCTTTTCAATCCACAATTTCAACAACCCAATCTGCCGTATCAAAATCAGTCTCCTCTTCATCAAGCTGTAATTCAGACTCCTCACAATCCAGATCAGGATAAACGTCTCAATGTCTTGGAAAGGGGTTTAGAAACCATAATTAAGGCCTCTACTCAAACCACGAATATGTTGACTCAAACGTCTAGCACGCTGAATTCCTTCATGCAATCAACCGGACAAATGCTCAATTCCAACACTCAAGCTATAACTAGATTAGAATCCCAACTTGGTCAACTAGCTAGTGCTGTGAGTGAAAGAGAGAAAGAAAAATTTTCGAGTTAACCTGTGGTCAACCCTAAGGACACAGGATGCAATTCATCCTATGAAGCTCAAGTGAATGCAATCCATTCACTTCGGTCAGGTAGACAGGTCGATAATCAAGTGAGAACTCCCCCAAGTCAAACTTTTGATCTAGTACAAATTCTTTCTCCTTCTGATGAATCTATTCAACAATCACCCTCCTCAGATGACCAAGAACCTGAACTGGAACCTGAGCCTGCTTTTGATAGGTTTAGACCAGTTGCGCCTTTTCCAGATAGACTCAGTCTTAGGAAACACTCCCCTCAAGAGGAGAAGATCCTAGAAATATTCAAGCAGGTTAAGGTCAATATTCCTCTCTTAGATGTAATTGAACAAATTCCATTTTATACTAAATTTTTAAAAGAATTATGCACTAAGAAGAGGAGAATAAATGTTCCAAAGAAAGTCTTTTTAGCTGCCAATATCAGTGAAATGCTATCAAATCCCATACCTTTGAAACGTAAAGATCCAGGTTTCCCCATCATTTCATGTATCATTGGTAATACTCACATTGATAAAGCGCTTTTAGACTTAGGCGCCAGTGTCAATTTGCTTCCATATTCAGTCTACCAGCAATTGGGTCTAGGTGTACTAAACCCAACCAAATGCACCTTACAGTTAGCTGATAGATTTGTTAAGGTCCCTATGGGTGAGTTAGAGGATGTTCTGATTAAGGTTGGAGATTTTATTTTTCCAGTAGATTTTGTAGTCTTGGAAACATAGCCTGTTTCCAATCCCAAAGGACAGACACCTGTCATTTTAGGATGACCTCTCTTAGCCACTTCTAATGCTCTCATCAACTGTAGAACCGGTCAAATGAAGCTGTCATTTGGGAATTTGACTGCTGATCTCAACATTTTTAATCCAGGGGATCAGCCAAATAATCAGCCTCCAGAAATAAACTACATTCAGGAAAGATCAGAAGAAGAAGAAAAAGAAGAAGAGTCTGATTTAAGTTATGAGGAAATTTTTGATGAAGAGTTAGAGTTTTTAGAAGAAGCAGATCAGGTCCTTGAGAATAATAAAACTGTGTTAAACATTTGCTGCCTTGAATTAAATTTGAAGAATTCTTTCTTGATGAACTTAGATTCTTAGAGAATAATCAACAACCAAATTTTTAGAACTCTACAGAGGAATTGGTTGTTAGAAAATAAAACTTCACAGTACAAGAGTCTGAGTTCATTAAGAAATACAAAATGCATGTCACCAATAATACCTACCTTACTTTGTTACAAGAATTATTGAACACCCCGAAATGCTTGGAATTTCACATTATTGATTATATCATTCTGAATTTATTTAAAATCCGGGGAAGAATTTTCAACAATAAGGTAGGATTCAATGTAGAATACAAGCTCTTCGTGTTGAACACTTCATTCTACATTATTTGTTTTGTTTATTTCAGAATAATAAAAAGAATTTATTCTTCTCTCATTCGAGAGTTTCTTATTCAGTGAAAAAAAAACAACAGAAAAAAAAAGAAAAAGAAAGTAAAGAAGAGAATAATAAATTTTTGATTCTATCCTTCACAGACCAAAGGTAATTGCAGATTTTTATCAGCTGATCAAATGTAAGTACTTCACTTCTTATCTGCTTTACTTTGTGCATCATAGAGTTTGCATTGAGGACAATGCAAAATTTAGGTGTGGGGGTGGGAATTAGTTAATTTTTCTCTTTGTTTTATATTTTTTGTTGCATTTTTGTCATTTTTTTTCCTTTTCCTTAAAAAAATATAAAAATATCGTCACTTGCCAAATTGATAGAGTTATGTAATAATTAATTTATTTGATAAATTTTAAATTTTCTAATCTGTTATTTACTCAAGTTCACCTTTTATGATAACTCTAAATAAAGTTCTTAAGAAATGACTTTCAAAGTAGTATACTTTACTTAAGCCTTAACTTATATTTTTATTTAAAATAATGGAATGCATGCTTAGCTTAGAGTTAAAAATAAATTTTCAAAGTGGATTGACTTACATATTTTTCAGAATATATACACATATACATATAAAAAAATTACAAAAAGAAGAGTGCGAAAAATGAGCACCAAAAGAAAAAAAAGAAAAAAAAACTCTTAAATTCAAGGTGATTCTATCTTATAAAGCCTAAGCTGATCGAGTAATTAAGCCCAAGGAGTATTTTTATACTTAATGATCTAAGCCCAATTGGGTTGGGATCCATTGGCCCAAAACTCATTAAATGGTCGCTTAGAAAGCCCGTTAAAGTAGAAAAAAATCACCAAGGAAGAAAGAGTTAAAGATAATAAAAAAAATATAAAAATAAAAAATAAATAAATGTTTTATATATGTATATATGGTCTTGAAAAATGTTTTAGATCAATCAACTTGAATATTATTTTAAACAAAGAGTTAGCATGTTCTTTTCAAAACCTTTAAATTAAATTTCTAAGTTTGGCTTGGTTTTGTATTGCTACAATGAGAAGATTTTCTAGGAAATATACCTTAGAGTTATATATAAAAATATTTTCTTGAGTAATAAATTTAGTTATTTACTAATTTCTTTAATTTGGCAAGATGACCGAATTTTGTGGGTATATTCACTGCAAACCCTCACGAGACTACAACTCGTCCACTAGGGTAACCTAGGGGCTTAAAGGCTTGTTGTATGCGCTAAATACAACCGCGATTTCTATGAAAGTGAGTTAGGTTTTCTTTCAGTTTTCTTTCTTTGCTAGAGGACTAGCAAAAGTTTAGGTGTGGGAGTATTTGATAATCATATTTTATTACAGTTTTATACCCTCATTATCTATTTTATATGAATAAATATACTACTAATAATTATTTTTATCTTTAATTGCAGGTTAATGAAGAATAAATCTCAAAACTCTCATCTCTCAACAAAAAACCCTTGATTTATTGAAGAAATGAAGCCCATGGAAGCAAACAATTTCTTTCAATATTCAATGAAGTGTTAAAGCCCAAATGAAGAAAAAATACCAAAGCCCAAAAGAAGCCCATTGGAAAATCAATTTTCAAATTATCCAAAAGCTCAGAATCAAGCCGAGTTGCCTGTAGAAGCCAGAGAAAATCAAAAATTCAATATGAAAAGAAATCATATTCAAAATGGTTGGCCACAAAGAAACGACGATATCTCCTAATCCGGAAGGCGGAATTTAACATATAATATATAAAAATCGCCTATCTCGACGAGACGAAGCTATCCGTGAAATCAGAATTTGGATATAGTGGGTATCGATGTCGGCATCGATGCTAGCATCAATACCAGCATCGATGCTAGCATCGATACCAGCATCGATGCCTGCATCGATGCCAGTTTACTGTAGCGCGAGTCAATGGCTGATTTTGTACCAGCATCGATGCCTGCATCGATGCCAGTTTACTGTAGCGCGAGTCAATGGCTGATTTTGCTTTTCTCGGGGCTCAAGTTTGATCCAATGGCTCTCATTCACTGATGTTTACTATAAATAGGGATAGAGAGTGAGAGGTTAGAGGGTGAAAAATTTTGTAACTCTATTTGGAGATGAGGGCTACTCTTAATTGAGAAGGCCTTCCAAAAATTATAACTTTTGTTACAATTAATAATAATAAATTTTTTCTCCATTTTAAATTTGTCTTTTCTCCTCTTTGTTGAATGATGAGGATGGAGATGAAGAGCAATTTGATGGTTTGCATTTCTTTTCTCTTTTATTTCTTTTTAGTAATTTCTTTATTATTACTTATTAGTTAGATTTACATTCATGCTTGTAGTGTAGATTTATTTTCTTATCTTTTTATTTTTTTTGCACTTTACTTTGTAGAGTAGATTTATTTTCTTGTATTTAATTTTTTTAATTTATTTTGTAGTTTAGATTTTAATTCTTTGTAGTTAGATTTATTTCTTGTTCATAGTTTAGATTTTTCTTTTCTTTTTCTTTTTGTAATTAGTTATTTTTCTTCTTGCTTTTATTTCTTAAGATGTGAAATTAATTCTTGTAGGAATCTTAGAATTGTATGAAACTAGTCTAATTTCCTTTATATTATGCAAATTATTCTCTTACACTTAAAATATTCATGTTTAGGATAATCAACTAGAAAACTAATCGGTAGAAGAAGAATTTGATAATCTATGCTTATCTTAAATGGTTTGATAGGTTATGCTTATGATTTCTAGGATTACTATCTTGTTGTCATTTTTATCATGAATAGTAATTTTAACTTAGATGATAATTTGATAGGTTATACTTTCCTTAAATGGTTTGATAGTCTATGCTTAATAAATCTAAGTTGAAATATGATAAAAAGAGAATAGTTTGTATTTTGTAATTGAGATTAGCTAGTAGATTAAATTCTAGATTTCCCATATCTTAATTGAATCCTCCATCTTGACTTTCTTGAATTTTCTTTTCATTCTTGATTTTATTTCTTGATTTTATTCATTCTTCTTTCTTGCCTTATGATTTCATTTATTCTTTGATTCTTATTTCTTTTCTCTAAAATTTAATTTATTGTCTCTTGCATATATTCATAACAATCACTCATCACAATCACACTTATTCTTTAATCCTATTTTGTCACGCACACAACATAAGAACCTATTCTAATAATCTCTTAAAATTACCTTCCTCGTGGGATCGATAACTTTTATACTATAACTTGATCAATTATGCACTTATAATTTTGGTACATAATTATGCCGCGTCACTTTATAATTTTCTAATTTAAAGGGTCTATTTAAGATTTTAAAGATGTTTAGGCGGTTGTTTACAGTTTAAAATTTTTTAGGATGCCAGTTGTCATATTTTACTTTTTTGAGATTTTTTATAATTTTCATATTTTTTATATGTTTTTTTGAATTTTTAAAATTTTAGGGTTGTTTATAATTTTTAATTTTTAAAGGGGTTTGTTTACGTTTTTGGATTTTTGAGAAGTTCTGTGTAATTCATGAATTTTTTGTGTGCCATTCATAATTTTAGAACATTAAATGTATTTATTTCAATTTTAAGATTTTAAAGGGTTTTTTTTTACTATTTTAACTTTTAGTGGACTATATGTTCTTTTTTGTATCAAAATATTTTTAGTATAATTTGTAATTTTAGAATTTAAAGCATCTATTCGTAATTTTTCCCATTTTTTGGTTGTTTATAATTTATGGTTTAACTTGCAAAAAAGATTGATTTGAGGGTATCCTTGATGGTTTAACTTTAGCCGATGTGAAATTTTGGGGTAACACCATTTTGGAGGTTAAGTGCAAGAAATTTAAATATTTTGGGTGTTTTCTAAAATTATCAAGCTTACTAAGTATTTCATGAGAATTACATATATTTTGACAGTTCAGTGCTTAATTTAAAGTTATGGGAGGTTTATTAAAATTTACTTTTTAATATAATTAAAGAGCGTCAATGACAATTTTTTAGACTTTTTTAATAATGGATAGTTAGAACATGTTTAGAATTAACAAAAAATTGATTATTAGGATTTTCTACTTTTTTATGAATAGGATTTTCTAGTAATGGATATGAATGGTTTTAATTTAATGAGAATTCTTGGGAAGATAGAATTAGTTGGATACATGTCATCTTTTAATAGGATAGAAAATTAGTTCCAACTATTTGATCTCTTTTAATTTCAAATTTTGGTTAAAGATTGGGAAATTTGTGTCAAGGCCCCAAAAGCAAAGACTTCATGAGCTGCAGTCCCTTTGACTTTTTCCCACGTATTTTAGTCCTTAAATTGAAGATCTATGTTCTACAGCCATTCTTAGCAATTATTACCTGCCAACTAAACATAGAAAGAGAATAAAAAAATTAAAAACTCTAAAATGCCCTTATCTCTTCTATTCTTTCCTGTTAAGTCTAAAAGCAAGTTGAATTAGACTTAACATGAAAGTCTAATTTCATATTAAGTTCAATTTAATTCATGTTAAGTCTAATTTAATTTCTTTTAAGTCTATTTAAATCATGTTATGTCTAATTCAACTTTTTTCAAGTCTAATTTAATTCATGTTAAGTCTAATTCAATTTATTTTAAGTCTAATTTCATGTTAAGTACAATTTCAATTTGTTTTAATTCTAATTTCATATTAAGTCTAAATTGATTCCTTTTAAGTCTAATTTAAATCATGTTATGTCTAATTTAGCTTATTTTAAGTCTAATTTAATTGGATTTAACATGAAATTAAACTTACAAAAATTGAATTAGACTTAACATGGTTTAAATTAGACTTAAAAGGAATTTAATATGATTGAAATTAGACTTAAAATAAGTTGAAATAGACTTAACATGATTTATGTTAAGTCTAATTCAACTTATTTTTAGACTTAAAATAAGTTGAATTAGACATAACATGATATAAATTAGACTTAAAAGGAATTAAATTAGACTTAACATGAATCGAATTAGACTTACCATGAACCAAATTGGAATTAACATGAATCAAATTGGACTTAATATGAAATTAGACTTAAAACAAGTTGAATTAGACTTAACGTGATTCATCTTGTGTCTAATTAAACTTGTTTCAAGTCTTAGACATAACATTATTTAAATTAGACTTAAAAGAAATTAAATTAGACTTAACAGGAACTAAATTGGATTTAACATAAAATTAGACTTAAAACAAGTTGAATTAGACTTAACATGATTTAAATTAGACTTAAAATAAACCGAATTGAACTTAGCATAAACCGAATTGGACTTAACATGATTTAAATTGGACTTAACATGATTTAAATTGGACTTAACATGAATCGAATTGGACTTAACATATAATTCATGTTAAGTGTATTTTATTTTATTTTAAGTCTAATTTCATGTTAAGTTCAATTTAAATTAGACTTAATTTGATTTAAATTAGATTTAAAACGATTTAAATTAGACTTAAAATGATTTAAACTGGACTTAACATGAATCAAACTGGACTTAACACGAAACAAACTAGATTTAACACAAATCAAACTGGACTTAACATGAACCAAACTGGACTTAAGATAAACTGAACTGGATTAAAAATAGACTTAAAAGGAATTAAATTAGATTTAACATGAATCAAATTGGTCTTAACATGAAGTAAAATTAAACTTAACATGAAATTAGACTTAAAAATAAGCTGAAATAGACTTAACATGATTCATGTTAAGTCTAATTCAACATAATTTTAGACTTAAAATAAGCTAAATTAAACATAACATAATTTAAATTAGACTTAAAATGAATTAAATTAAACTTAACATGAATCAAATTATACTTAACATAAAATTAGACTTAAAACATGTTAAATTAGACTTAACATGATTCATGTTAACTCTAATTCAACTTATTTTTAGACCTAAAACAAGTTGAATTAGACTTAACATAGTTTAAATTAGACTTAAAAGGAATTAAATTAGATTTAATATGAAATCAAAGTGGACCTAACATGATAGATCTGGAGAGAAGGAATAGGGAGGAGAAAATGAGGGTATTTTGGGCTTTTATGTTTGTTTCTCTCTCTTTGTGCTTAGTTGGCATGATAATTACATGAAAAAGGGCTGTAGCACATGATGTGACATCTCTTGGGGCTAAACCAGATAGAAAAAAAAATAGAGAGGCTAGAATACATGAAGGTTTTACTTTTGGGGCCTTGACACAATTTTCCCTAAAGATTTTACCTTTAAATTATTTAAATATATTAGGATAAAATTAGAATGTAATATCCGAAAGGGTTGAGAGTAAAATTGACTATGGAAAGCTTTTATCAAACTCACTCTTTTATAAGGAGTATGATGTGTGTGTACAGTTGAGCTAGGCTACTATTAATAGTACCCAACAAGAGGGTACTATCAACCCAATTTTAAAAATAGGAACCCAAAAATGAAAATATGAACCTGCAGATGTGATCTAATATATATGAACTAGTTAGAAATAAAATTTCAAATGATTTCAACATGTTTTGAATTATGTATCAAGAGGCAAAAATTAACCAACTTCATGAAAATTTTAAAATGTTTATTTTAATGACATATTTTGCATGGATTAATGATGATAAAATCCTTTGGAATTTTTTTTCTAACTAGTTCATGTATAGTAGGTCACATCTACCCACACAGATTTTTATTTTTGAGTTCCGATTTTTAAAATTAGATTGATAATATCCGCATGTTGAATACTATTAATAATAGCATAGCTTGTGTGTAGAGAGAGAGAGAGACTCTTGTAAACTTAAGTGGACTAAGTTCCCATTCCACCAATTTTTTTGACCATTAGATGTAAGATCTGATGAAGATATTGATCAAATAAAGATAACATAAATTATTGAACAAGGGTATATTGGGAATATGTAAAAAAGAAAACCGAGAACCAATTAATGCTTCTTCTCCTCGCCGTCATTTTTTACTGCCATGGAGACAATACCAAAAAAGCATTAGGTTTTTATGCTTCTCCTTCTCGATCATTTATGACAATGATGACAAGAAAGAAAGCATTGAGTTTTTAGGCTTCTCCTTCTTGTTTCGACTCTTGTTTTTTATTACCACAATCATCGACCCATTGTTAATATGTGTTTTCATTGAAAGTCTAATATTGCTCCCAAAGAAAAGTTGAGGGAATGAGAAAGTCTTTTCATCCTTGGTTCTTACAAGCTTATACAATGGCACGAAGGACAAGATGATGTACCCCTTGGAACAAACTCTTTTTTTGCAGTAACATGGAAGATTTTTGGATCAGTCTCCTTTTGGTTTTTGAGTTTAAAAATATAAAAACAAGTTCTAATAGTCATCTTCTCCAAATATCTTCGTCCTCTTATTCCTCAATGATGCTTCTACTTGAGCTATTTCTTTAGCATGTAGGAATTTTGACATTGGTCACAAAAGCAATTTAGCAATGTTGTACTGAACTATTAGAAATATTAAACTTAAATTTTACATAATAAATTGATCATATATACCTAGCAAAGAATATAGCTTGCAACCATCGAGAGGATGGTCAGCTTCTCTGCCGACGAAGTAATTACAGAGAGAAGATGAAATATACACAATAATGAAAAGAGGAGATGTCATAGAATTGGGCACCATGTCAAGTTGAACTACTCGATCGAGATGACTCCTCAAACGCGCCCGAGGAAATATACACAATAATTGTTTCTTTTATTACTTTTTTATTTATTCCCAATATGCCCTCATGTAATAAGTAATAGAATCTCTACTTGATCAATATCTTGATCAGATCTTACATTCAATGATTACAAACTTTGGTGGACTGACCTATTTATGCTACACTTTTCTTGGTCCTTTATAGGTCTAGTGGTTTTTAATTCTTTTTCGCTTCAAACTAAAAAGTTTATAACCTGAAGTTAGATATTTGCACATACTAACATTTAACCTGAGATGTGAAGCATCTCCTTGTATGAGATGATTTGTATGATAATGTGGTGTGGCACATCAAAATTGGGGTTACGCCCCCCTAACTGGGGGCTGTCGAAAGTTGCAAATTTTAGGTTATTGTTAACTCAGGTGAATGGATCGGGTTGAAATCGCACTCTTCCCAACTAGGTCCTAGTCACCAAAGGCCATTTACTTTAAGACAGGGCTGTGTTGGGGTGGTTTTTGAATTCTCGACCTCTATTGAGGCTGGTTTACTGTTGGAGATATTAAGGTTTCGGAGGTTCAGGTTATGCGTATATATATATATATATATATATATATATATCATACTCCCTTTAAAAGTATGAGTTCGGGAAAATCTTTCTATGGTCAATATTACCCTTAGTTTTTTTTAAAATATTACATTATTATCCTAATCTATTCTAATTACTCTATGTTAATTTTTTGAATTGGTAACCAAATGATTTATTTTATTCATAATGAGACTTAACATTTTATTGGATAAAATAGATACGTTTAATATAATTCAAATCATTTACTTATTTCAGTTCGTAGAGAAATCTAAAAAAAAATATGCTAGCCAGCACCTACAACTTTTTAGACTTTGTAAAAAATATTCTCCAAGTATTTTAAATTGCAAAAACGGTCCTACAAATTCAAAATTTTATTAAAGCATCTTGAAAATTATAAATGTTACTTATATCAATTTAGTGAGAAACCTTAAAAAATATATATACTAACTAGAAAGTGAGAGTTTTTTAACTTTGGAGAAAATATCTTATAAGTTTTAAAAATTACAAAACACCCCTAAAAATTCAAAATTTGTAAAAAATATGTGACGCCAATGGGTTCACACAAGGTTGCAGTCCAATGTGAAACCAAGAATGTCAAACATGCCATGCACCACACCGTGCAACAACATGTTTCACTATCACAATTACTATCTCTCTAGTAGAGTCAATAACAGATGTAGGTACAAAGCAAGTAGAAGATAAATGCAAGAGATAACTGATGAAATGATAGTGATCAAATAAATATTTCATCATCCAACATACTGAAATAGAACTCAATACCTGAAATGAATAAACTGAAGTTCCAACAAGTCTAAAATACATAAAGTCTGAAAAAGAGGAAATAAGGCACACAGCCTTTACAACTTCTAGAAATAAACTCTCAATCACTGATCCTATTTAGGTAATTATAACATGAGCATAAGTACGTCGAACGAAATAATCCAAACAAGGAAACCCTCATGTATATACCATGTAGCTCAGATTGTAAATACCTATGTATAAGAGAATTTTGGTATTTAGAAAGTTACAACACGAGCATAGGTACGTCGAGCAAAATAATCCAAACAAGAAAACCCTCATGTATATACCTTGTATCTCAAATTGTACATCCCTAAATACTAAACCCAAAATCTAATACAAGAACATTAATAAAAGAAGGCAAACTCATCTCAGACTTAATTACGGTGTCGTGTCACAACTCATATAGGTGTCATGTCTAGCCTATGTAAGTGTCGGTGTAAATCTCAAGGTCTAAACTAATGTCTAACACATGTACTAAAACTAGATGTAATGGATGTCCAACACATAGGCTGCATATGAAAATTGTCCAACACATGGACCGAATGTGATAAATGTCCAACACATGGACTACACATCATAATTGCCCAACACATGAACTAGATGAAATATATGAACAGATGCATATACCCTAATGTCACACGTGTCTCGGTGTGCAAAACTAAACTCGTATCCGTAAGTCATCTCACCTATAGAGATACAAAATAAACATAAATTCTAACATCAAATATTCGAGGCGACTCCTCGTTCACATAGAAACACGCCATAACAGTAAACATGTCCAAACAGTTTCGGTTAAACAGAAACAATCCAAACAGATCCATACCGAGGAAACTGGAAAATTCCTCATCAGTCGACTCATGAGTTGACTGGGATCATCGGTCAACTTATTGGTCGACCAGACAGGACAAAACAGAAAGAAAAAAAAGGAAAAACTAGAAATTCCCATCAGTCGACTCATTGGTCGACTCATCAGTCGACTCATAAGTCGACTGATAAGCCGACTGATCAGTCAGATTTCCAGTTTTCTTCACATGTTGTTTATTTGCAAGAGTTTAAACCTAAAATTTCTCTTCATCACTTCCAGCAATATAAATCCGATTCTAACACATGTATATCAACAGAAACGAAAGATTTGCATGTAATATTTTACATTAAAACCCTAAACATATTTATTCATGTTTAAAAAAAACGTATTGAAACCATTAAATCACATGAAACCCATGTTTAAACAAATTCCAGATCTGGATCTAAATTTACAAATTCGTTTGTAAGCTTTTTATAAACTGAAAACATTCGATTTTCGCATTATATGCTATAAAGATCTATTTTTATACACAAATAGTGATTTAGGCTCAATAAAACCGAAATAAAACCAAATAAAACTATACAAACAGTGGGTGTAGGGCTGAGCGAGATGTTACTCGCCTCTGATGTGCTGCAAACTCCTGAATCCGAGAGAGGATGATCCCCCTTCGACAGCATCACAAATTCCCGCTGAAAACTCCTCCGAAAGTCCTCCAAAATCACCAAGAACGAACTAGGGTTTGAGGGAGAGAGAGGCAAGGGTTTTCTCTGGGGTCTAATGAGTTTTGGGGTTGGTTTCAGGTAGGAGAGTTTTTATGTAAGTGGTCAAACCCGAAACAAACCAAACCAAACCCACAAAAGAAAAGAAAAACTTAAAATCAGCCCGTCAGTCGACTCATAGGTCGACTCATCAGTCGACTCATAAGTCGACTGAGCAGACAATAACTTCCAGATTCGTACATGTCTTGTTGTTCAGCCAAAACCAATGCACAAAACTCTATGAAACCACACTCATACATGTCTAATAACTTGTTACCAAGTATATCCATAACCTTAAGTCATTTACCATAAATAGAACTATTTATCACTAATAGTTCACATATACTTCTAACAAAATACGGGGTTTTACATTCTTTCCCCCTTAAAAGAATTTCATCCTTAAAATTCAGAAAGCATATTTAAACAAATAATATTACTCTAGACAAGCATATAATGATATTTATATTTAACAATCCAGGATGACTATATTCCCACTCAATCCTTAATCAAATGGAACTAGTACGTCGGGCGAAAAATCCAAACAAGGAACCCCCATATATACCATGTGTTCCAAAAGGTTAAAAATTGAGCGAAAATATCCTCATTCTAGAGTTAAATCTAAATATAATCACACAAATACTCATGCACATAAATCAATTCACTTCCTCAATAAATGCAAGAAGTAGCGCTACATATCATCTTCGCGCTCTCAAAAAATCATATTCGATGTCTACACTTAACCATCTAAAATGTAAATACCCCCACTTAACCCCTAACTAAATGGAACAAGTACATCGAGTGAAAAATCCAAACAAGGAACCCCTCATATATATACCCTATGTTCTGAGTACTTAGGAGATAAGTGGTAATACCCTCATTTTAACGTTAAGTATAAACATCGACATAATTGAATCTATAAGTCATATATAAGTCATACAAAAAGGTTTAATTTACCTGCTCAAACAGGTGTGGATAGTCGCAACGCATGTCCTCTTCGTGCTCCTAAGAAATCTCCTCAATGCCTTTTCAGTTCCACTGAACTTTCACCAAAGGAATCACTTTGTTTCTAAGCCTCTTGTCCTCCCTGGCAAGAATACAAACTGGAATCTCTATAGTAGTCAAATCCTCCTGAAGCTCAATCTCAGGTGCATCCAATACTCGTTGCTGCTCCTCATCATGTAAGTGTTTCTTGAGCATAGAAACATGAAATACATTATGTATACTAGACATCGATGCTGAAAGATCTAGTCTGTATGACACAACTCTAATGTGCTCTAAAATCCGGAAGGGTCCAATATATCTCGGTGCAAGCTTTCCCCGTCTTCCGAATCGCTGAACGCCTTTCATCGACGATACCTTCAGCATAACTGCATCTCCAACCTGAAACTCCAAGGGTCTTCATCTCTTATCTGCATAGCTTTTTTGTCGACTCTGGGCGGCTAGAATCCTCTCTCTGATCAATGCTACCTTCTTAGTAGTCTGTCTCACAAGCTCTGGTCCAAGCATTAAGCTATCATCCGGTTCTGCCCAACATATCGGTGATCTACAAGGTCTCCCGTACAATGCCTCATAAGGGGCCATACCGATCGTCGCTTGATAACTATTGTTATAAGCGAGCTCTATCAGTGGAATATGCTCCTCCCAACTGCCCTGAAAGTCAATGACACAAGCCCGCAACATGTCCTCCAACACCTGATTCACACTCTCCATCTGACCATCTGTTTGTGGGTGGAATACACTACTGAAAGATAAACTGCTGCCGAATGAATCCTGAAAACTCCTCCAAAAATATGAAGTGAACATTGAACCTCGATCCGACACAATCGTATCAGGAACTCCATAAAGTTGGACTATCTCCCGAATAAATATCCTTGCATACGCCTCAGCTGTATAGGTAGTCCTCACTGGAATAAAATGTGCTGACTTCGTCAACCGGTCCACGATCACCCAAATAGAATCATTTCCCTTCTTCGACTTTGGCAACCCTATAATGAAATCCATAGAAATATCCGCCCATTTCCACTCTGGGATGGGTAAAGGCTGAAGTGTTCCTGCTGGTCTCTGATGCTCTGCCTTCACTTGCTGACAGGTAAAACACTTAACCACATACTCTGAAATCTCTCTACGCATACCACTCCACCAGAAGTGTCTCTTCAAGTCCTTATACATCTTAGTGGTCCCTGGATGTACTGTGTACCTAGTACGATGTGCCTCATCAAATAACTCTCTCTTCAGCTCGGCACTGGATGGCATAACCAGCCTACCCTTCATCCGTAGACCTCTATCTCCTCTAATGGTCCAATCAGCCTTAGGCTCTTTGGAAATCTCCTCCTTTCAGATTTGAATCCAAGAGTCTTCCAGCTGAGCTTTGACTACTCTGGTACTCCATGATGACTGAACTGACACAGCTCCCAAAAATGCACTGGTTCCACCAATCTCGGGTCTAAAATCAAACTGGCTAAGAGTAAGAAGATCTCTATACAACGAACACCTCAAAGCCGAAACCCGATGTCGACGCTTCCTACTCAAAGTATCTGCTACGATGTTCGCTTTTCCCGGATGATACTGAATCGCGAACTCGTAGTCCTTGATAAACTCAATCCATCTCCTCTGTCTCTGGTTAAGTTCCTTCTGAGAAAAAAGATACTTTAGACTCTGGTAGTCTGTGAACAACTCAAACTGTACTCCATACAAGTAGTACCTCCATGACTTCAATGCAAATACTACTGCTGCTAACTCTAAATCATGAGTGGGATAGTTCTGCTCATGCACCCTCAACTACCGTGATATATATGCTACAACTCTCTGAGCCTGCATCAATACACCTCCTAAGCCTGCCAATAATGCATCTGTGTAGACGATGAACGTCCTGTCGCTACTCGGAATAGTCAAAACTGGTGCTGAAGTCAACTTAGTCTTCAAGATATCAAAGACCTTCTGGCACTCTACACTCCAAATGAACTGTACGCCCTTCTTTGTAAGGCGCGTAAGTGGTGTCGAAATCTTTAAGAAATCCTAGATGAACTTCCTGTAATAGTCGGCTAAGTCCAAGAAGCTACGAATCTCTGTCACCGTCTTTGGCGGTTCCCAATCAAGAACTGCTGTAACCTTAGCTGGGTCCACTGCTATGCCCTCTCTACTGATGACGTGGCCGAGAAATCTGATTTCTAAAAGTCAAAATTCACACTTGCTGAACTTAGCATATAGTTGATGCTCCTGCAGAGTCCTCAAAGCTAATCGTAGGTGTTCCTCGTGGTCTGCCTCCGATCTCTAATAAATGAGGATGTCGTCGATAAAAATAATCACGAACTGATCTAAAAAGGGTCGGAAAACCCGGTTCATCAAGTCCATGAATACCACGGGCGCATTGGTCAGTCCGAATGGCATGACCATGAACTCAAAAGATCCATATCGAGTAAGAAAGACGGTCTTGGAAATATCCATCTCCCAAACTCGCAACTGATGATAACCAGAATGAAGATCAATCTTCGAGAAGAACTGCGCTCCCTGCAGCTGGTCGAACAAGTCATCAATCCTAGGTAATGAGTACCTATTCTGGATAGTGACCTTGTTCAACTCCCTATAATCAATGCACAATCTCATACTACCGTCCTTCTTCTTCACGAAGAGGACCGGTGCGCCCCACGGAGAATGACTCCGACGAATAAAACCCTGAGCTAACAACTCGTCCAACTGGGTCTGAAGCTCCCTCGTCTCAGCTGGTGCCATGCGATAGGATGCGCGGGATATCGGGCCTGTGCCTGGCTGCAACTCAATATAGAACTCAACCTCTCTCACAGGAGGTAGTCCAGGTATGTCCTGAAAGACATCCTGATACTCTGAGATAACTCTAGTCTCTAATAAATCAACACCCTGATCCCATCGCATCACCTCCTCGATGTACGCTAGAAATGACTCCGCAAAACGGTTGCCCTGAGAGGTTGTCACAATCATCTCGGACCTATCGGACGCCCGCAAATTGACTATCTTCGCAAAGCAGTTAATACTAACATGGTAGAAAGACAACCAATCCATACCAAGGATGACATTGAACTCGGACATATGCAATACTATCAAATCAACCACGAACTCCGAATCATCTAGACTAATAGTACACCTCCTACAAACGCTCTTCAGAAGCGATATCTCACCTAAAGGGGTGGAAACTGATAAAGGAGTGTCTAATGGCTGAGCTACGAGCTGGAGTCTAGACATAAAATCATACGAAATGAAGGAATGTGAAGCTCCCGAATCAAAGAGAATACGGGCGGGAAGAAAATTCACAAGAAACGTACCCTCCACCACTGCTCCACTAGCTCCATGATCACGCGGTACTACCGCATATACTCTGCCTGTGGCTGGATACTACTCTGCTACTAGTGCTGGAGAATATGATACTATCTGCCCCTGAGGAACCTCCTGAACTGTCCGAATCTTCCCCTCAGTCCTCTGTGCTACTGGCGGTGCCTCAAGTCTCGTCTGCTGGCCCTGAACTCTGCCCTGCTATCGCTGCTGCTGCTGGTTGGGGCCCTTGCCCTGCTGAGCTCCTGCTGGTGCCCTGCGACACTCCGATGCCTTATGCCTGACCTTGCGATAGTTATAGCAAACTCCTTAGAACTTGCACTGCTGATGCGCTCTCTGATCATGCTAGGGTCCCTTCTTATGGGGACCTTGCTGCTACTGCTGGGATCTAGAAAAAGGTCTCTTGTTCTTCCTCTTATCCTCGGTCTGTCCTGTCTTGGTCTTCCCCTCCTTATCTTTCTGAAACATGACAGTTGTTGGCCTTCTTGTTTTGATGATGTTTAACAAATAATTTACTTCTAATGTTGTTTGTCTAGTGTTTGTGTTTTTTGTATTTATTCTAGGCAAAAAACGTGTTGGAGGATGGATGGAATAGAGCTTCAACGATCATATCCAAAGTAGGTTGGTGGAATGTCGGTGAAGCAATATACAATTCAAGTTAAAGATCAAGTTCAAAGATCAAGTTCAAGCTCCATCCGCAACGTGTACCAAGTTGAGCCACAATGAAGATCAAGATCATTGCTTGGGTAACTTTAGTTTAGATTTTATATTATGTGTGTTAAGTACCTTAAGCTCAATATCATATACACACACGTATTTGGTTTCTATGTATATATATAGTTATATATATACATGCATGGTTTTGAGTTTTCATGCTTTGGACACACTTGCGAAATACATGAGTTTTCACAAATGGAAATTCAATTTGAGAAATTTTTTTTCTAACATGTTTGTTTTCATGTTTATAAACATTTCGTAAAGTTTCATCAAGTTTGGAATTGATTTGTTATGTTTAAAGGAATTTACAAATTCACGTTTTCGTTCGTGCACATGTTCGTGTGTGTTTTACAAAACTGATGAGTTTTCGTAAATGGGAAGTGATATTTGAAAATTTCTTTCTCTGACATGTTTATCTACATGTTTAGAAACTTTCCTCCAGTTTTTACTATTTTTGGAGTTGACTTACTATGCCAATTGATTTTACAAAATCGTATATGTTAACAGTTTTTCAGAAACTGTAAATTTGTGTTCAAATATTTATTTCTCTCAACTGAGAAAATATTTTTCAGATATTATTTCTCTGACATGTTATTCTACATGTCTAGAACATTCTCACAAAATTTTATAATTTTTGGAGTTTATTTACTATTTTAAATTGATTTTACAAAATAGCTGCGCACTGCTACAGTAACTCCGGTCGACCGGACCGGTCGACCGGAAATGTCTCTGGACGTTTCTCAGCTTTGCACATGGCTCTCGGTCGACCGTACCAGTCGACCAAAGTTACTGTAGCAGCCGCCCATTGCTACAGTAACAGCTAGTTCTGTTTTTTTGTTTATTTTAATATTTTGGGGGTGTTTTTCTTGGTTTTTGGACTTGTTTCATGAGCCTATATATACCCCATGCCCTCATACTTCTAAGAGAACTTAAGAAATGTTTTAAACAAATTTAAAGAGTTTTAATTGAAGATTGTTTTCACAAGTGGAGGAGATCATCTTCTTGTTTGGGCTCCAATCTCCATCTCTCCATCTTGTCATCTATTGGAGAAGTTTTCTAAACTCTATCTAGCTTTACATTTGCTTAGTTATTTGATTATCATTCTTTAAAGCTAGTTTTTATATTGATTTTAGATTTGATTATATTATCTCATTGTTACACACACCCACTTGAGCTTATTGTATTTGCATACATAGTATATTAGGGTTGTGAGAGATTGTAACATTGAGTTGTGCTTAATTGAGTTCTCTCGGATTGTGTTAGTGGATTTCTCCCCGGGAGTGGGGAGCGGAGACGTAGGACGGAAGGTCCGAACTCCGTGATCATATCGTGTGTTTGAGTTTGTCATTGGCGTTCTTTTACATTCATGCCTATTGTTTATATCGCCTTTGTCATTTGCTCTTAGTTCATATTATCCACTATCTTGTTTATCTTATTTATGTTTATATCACCCTTAGTTTCATATCCTTGCATATAACTCATAATATATTTCATCATATAGGATATATCACTTTGTGTATATTGCATATTCTTGCCCATAATAGATTGTATACCTATCTTGCAAGAATATAGTTGTTAATTATTTTTAATTGGCATTTAATCGGATTAGATTAGCATAAGACCCTAATCACCCCCCCTCTAGGGTCTAACAATTGGTATCAGAGCTTGGTGCTCTTTGATTTAAGGTCTAATCGCCTTGAGTTAAAGATCCAAGTTATCTTTTTGTGCTAATCTTGTTTTGATTGCATTTGCATCTTGCTTGCATATTTTTACAAATTATGAATATGAATGATGCATCTTGTTTAGGCTATGATTCTAGTGTTGCTCCTAGATTAGACAATTTCCCCTATGCCCAATGGTGTGTTAGATTTAAACTATTTGTTAGATCTAAACATTTTGATTTATGGGAAATTATAGATGATGCTTATATTGTGCCCATTTTGGAGAAATCCAAGTGGAATAAAAATGATCATCGCATGTTTACTATGAACAACATTTTGTTAGAATATTTGTTAAATGCTTTTAACTCATCTATGTCTAACAAGTTTGTTCATTTTGATAGTGCTTACACCTTATGGATATTTATAGAAGCACATCAAGGAGACTTGGAGGCGATCCGACAAGCTTTGGAGGATCCCGCTTCAAGTTCATGTGGAGCATCATGCACACGGCCACTAGGCGATAGCCCTAGTGAGGTTTGCGAGTTCGAAACCATAAATGATTTACCTAATGATGAACTTGCTTGTGCTAGTGAAAAATTATTACATGCCTTTAACAAATTGCAAAATGATTTCATTAATTTACAAAGCAAGCATGAAATTTTGAAATCCGATCATGAGTTGTTAGCATCTAAGTTTGAAACTATTTCTAATGAAAATGTGATCCTTAAAGAAAACAATGAAAAATTAAAATTGGATCATGTTTCTTTAACTTCAAACGTTGCTAGTTTAACTCATGAAAGAGATAATGCCATGTTAGAAGTAAAGAACATACAAAATAACACTGCTTCTTTTATAAATGACTACTTATGTTCTACTTCTAAAAGTGCATATGTGCCTAAAAATGAAGACTTGAATCTTATGAAAAATTGCATTTCATCTTTAGATTCAACTTTGAAAATATGCATTGATAACCATAAGAAACTTATGGACAAGTGTGCTAAATCTAGTGCTACAAAATCACCCATACACTATGCACACTTGTATAGCAAAGTTTACAAATGCTCTATTTGCGGCCGAAAAGGCCATTTAGCTAAATTTTGCTATGATGCACATAAACCAACAAAGACTAATGCTCATTGTGCATCTCATGTAGTTTCTTCATCACATGTACACACACATGCACCCATTGCTCATCATAAGCATGCTCATGTGTATAGATGTGATCATTGTGGTAGATTTGGTCATTTGGCCAAATTTTGTTTTGATTTAAAGAGAGTTTCACATTCCAAATAGACCATTGTTTAAGAATGTTTCTCATTTGCAAAATGAATTTAAAAGACCATCCTTATTTGCAAATGATTCCCGTGCACATGTTTATGGTCAACAAAATCAAATGGGCCTCTTTCATTGCACTAATTGCAATCAGAAAGGTCATTTACACAATTTTTGTTTTGACCGTGTTCGTGCATCATATGTGCCCAAGAGGGTTCATAACCCTAGGGCTTTGAGCTTGAATGATAGGGGTCATGTCCCTAACCAATCCGGCACCAAGAATTCTTGGGTGCCAAAATGATTTTAAACCAAGAATTTAAAACAATTCATTTTATTGGTCAAACTATTTTGTTTTCATGATTATTGGTTTTATTTTGATGAGAGGTTTGTACTTATATAACCATCCGGATTTATTGGGTGTTTATTCCCAAATCTTGTTTACCGGGTGCTAAAATGTTTATATGGGTTGATACTAGCTCAAGAGCTAGATATAGTTGTCTCTCTTGATTTCTAAATCAATGATGATTTGATTTTACGTTTTTTGACTTAAACTTTGATTTATGATTTCTTTTGGTTGATTCGTTTTCATTTAAAAACTTTTTGCATGCTTCTTATGTTCCTCTTCTTTTGATTTCATAAATCTATTCTTATACATGGTTTTTATAATGAGACACTATCTTTATAATGTCATATCATTATGTGTCCTCATTGTATCTTGTTTGTATGTGAGTGGTGTTTAGCATATCTTTTCATTTATGCTTGCTCACATGTTTGCCATGATCTTTATTTATTGCATATTTTCTATATGGCATTTTGATAGGGGGAGCAATCCCTATATTTGTTTTATACTCACCCATGCTCATATGTAGGGGGAGCTTTCGCTCTCTTCATTCCTTTTGTCATCTTTTTGATGTTGTCAAAGGGGGAGTAATATTGTGAGTATACATTTCCTTATTTATATGCATGTGAATTATATTTTATATATCCATTTTCTTTCA
>NC_033801.1:114521955-114544858 GCF_001876935.1 Asparagus officinalis
TGGGGGTAAGGGGAGAATAATGGGTATAAGATGACGACTCATTTTACTAAATGAACTGCCAAAAGATAATCATGTAATGAGACCCACTCTATAAGTCATATCAAAAGATGTGGGTCTCTCACCTATATCTCTTGGTAGATCATTTTGCTAGATGAGCCGCCTCCTCATAGCCATTAAACCCTATATATATAATTTAGAAAAAAATAAATTTCAAAATTTGTTATAACTTGTTTCATAACCTAACAGTCGCATTTTGTTATGTAACCCAAGTAAATAACACAGACTTCATTTAACACTAAAAAACATGTTAAAAATACTATAACGTAAGTTATATAACCTTTAATATAACGTGAGTTAAGTTGAGTTAAATTATTCAACATATTTAGACATGTGGATGTATCATCGCTGTTTAGATAAGCTAACCCTAACTCATTACCTCTCGATCCCTATTGCTTTCATTCACAACTGAGATCATGGACCTTTGCCTCTCACTCAAAACAAACATTAGCTCCTTCCTCTCACCTGCGACGAAGCTTCCCCTGTAACTCCTCTCCAGTTCCGCCCCCTTCATCTCTTCCCCTTTCCAACGCCTAAGACAAAAGCCTTCCATGCCTTCGATGAAGACGAAGTTCCAAAACTAAACCTAGCTCCTCCCTATCTGGCTCCTCCCCAAAATAAACCTTTATCTCCTCTCGACAAAGACAACCTCTATCCAATGAAGAAGACTTCTCCAGTAGCTCTACTTCCCATCCATGGTTGAGGATTTCATCGCAACGGCTACGACTTGGTTGGGAGATTGAGGGCTGCAGCAAGGTATTTTCCATATTTTCGTTCATTTTACAATTAAGTCTTTGAAATGTTTGATTTTGCTAAGACTTGTTTGATTGCTTTAAACTTGATGTATTTGGTCGTTTGATGATGCTTTTTAGACTGATTGTTAGTCAAATATAACTAAATTTTGTTAAGAAATTGTGATACTATATTTCTATATTTGATAATTGTGATGATATATTTGAAAATTTTGATGAGTTCAATTATTAAAGACATTATGAAATGCATGTATTCATAATATATTTAAATAATTAATAAACCAAATAATCTACAATATGTGCTACCATTTTTCCCTTTCTTTTCTTTAACCCATAACAGAAGGTAGAGCATTAAATTATGCATTATCGCTATTTTCAACATTATTATATATATAACAAATATGGTCCAAAGTTTCTTTGTATAGAACACAGTGAAAGAAACATATAGGCTAAACTTTATGAAAAGAGCATATTTGCAATGCTAACATTTAAGACAAGAAAATTTTAACGGGAACAGAAAGACGAGCAACACCTGATCTAGCAAGATTCATCGTATTACAGCAGGAACATCTAACACTCGTTGCACCTCGGGTGTACATCAACAACGTTCGGCAGTTTCCACACACAAGTTGAGCCATCTCCATTCCTGTAAAATGTCAGATTTTCCAATATGTTAACAATAGTTAAATGCGTTAAAAAGAAATTGCCTTAAACATAATTGAACTTCCTTCTTCTAATATGAATTTTTTTTATTAAAGGGATTAATTGCACTTAAATACCTTATTGTTTCCCTCACTTGTTTTTTGTAGCACTTGTCTACCTAAAGTTTTCAAAACTTTCATTTATATACCCTCACTTTTTGTGTTACATACCCTAAAGTTTTTAAAACTTGCACTTAGTTACTTAAGTTTTTAAAACTGACACTTAAACACCCTAAAGTTTTTAAAACTTACACTTAACACCCTATGTTTTTAAAATTTAACACTTAATACCCTAACGTATAAAACTTGAACTTAAACGCCCTCATTTTGCATAACTTCAGGTATTTAAATGCAAGTTTTAAAACATTAGGGTATTTAAGTTCATGTTTTTAAAACCTTTAAGGTATATAAGTGCTGCAAAAACGAGTGAGAGTATATAAATGCAAGATTTAAAAACTTAAGGGCATATGAGCGTTGCTAAAAATAAGTGAGGGTATATAAGTGCAAAGTAGAGAAACTATAGGGTATTTTAAGTGCAATTAAGCCTTATTAAAAAAAAGGTTAAAAGTAAAAAGTGTGCAGTTTGTAGCTCCTGGCTAGCTGTACTTTTCACTGCTTATATTGCAACTAAATATTGAGAAGTGAAATAAAAACTGCAATATCATTATAACCCTCTACAACTTCAACCATCATCTTATATCTGGAACGTGAACTTCTCCAATATTTGGCTCAATGGGGAAAAAAGTCCTGAATGGAAAACAATACAATTTTACACTATGTTTGGAAAATCAATGGCAACTCATAGTTTTTTTGACTTTCCGCAAATAGAAATGAAATGATAAAATAATTCAAACAAAGTTGAATAGTTTTTTGTAGGAAGATAGTGTTACAATGTATTTGCATAATCAAAATGACACAACAGGGGTAAAAAGAAAACTTTCTTCATCCTTTCTTAGAATTCAAAATAAGATATGAGTAGTTTCATTTTTCTGTGAAATGAAACAGTTATTGGGGTCCACATGAAAGTCTTTCATTCTAATTTTCCCTTTCACTTTTTTTCCATGACCAAAAAAATCCTTAATTAAACATTGAATTCCTCATATAAATTTATATAACAGATGTCAGTACATGCTCTTTAATTAGGACTATTAGTTTATTAGTCTTTGTTTAAAAGACAGTCCAACCACCATACAGTCTAGAAAATGTTGTTAAATTGAACAAAATAAGCATATGACAAACAGATTAACTTCGTATATCATCTCAAAATCCTCCAAAATTTTGAAAATATAATCAATTTGGTTGGCTACCAGAATTGGTTGTTTCGAAAACAAGTACATTTGTTTTTGAGTGGAATGAAGCAACAAAATTTACTATCTTATATTTGCAGTAGATGTTTAAAGTACTGCAATTTTTTAAAGGGGACATTTCATCCTTAGTAAGAAAATCATGATGAAGTTTTAATCTGGAAGTCACAAATTGTTGGGCACGCGAAAGACGTGTCAACAAAAGTTCTTGAATGATGGAGAGTAGCTGAGACATTAATTTTTTTTTTTCAAATGAAAGCAATACATGCTAAAGAAATGTTCTAGTAACCTAATTATCAAAAATAATTCCTCCTGGATAAGATAAGAAACATGTACCCGACTATGGAGCATGTTTTAATGTGCACACTATGAAACCGTGTAACATTGGCAACTAAAAGATATCATACAGGAACAAATAGAAAACTGGATAAATGCAGCACATTAACATTCTCCTTCAATTAAACCCCAAGTTCTCTTTGCCAACAACACCAGTTCATCCAAAAGTTATGAAATAATATAAAGGGTACTTATTATAAAACCTCCTTCAAGTTTGGACACTTATTATGAAACCCCCTCTCCTTATCTTTTGATTACAAAACCCTCTCCTGTTAAAATAATTGCTAAGATTAGCATGTGCAATGCACGTGAGCGAAAAAATCTCTCAAATACCCCCCATGAATGGGGTTGCTCTTCTCTCTCAACTATAGCCGAACTCTCTTTTTTCCCCTAAAACATATATATTGTTTGTTGGTTTGTTGGTATGGTAAAGTCTTGCTGCGTAATGCCAAATAGGCTACAATCCATGGATAAATTTCCTATCAATAAGCAGGCATTTCCTATTTGTTACATGGCAAACATTTAACATTAACTCATCAACGCATCTTTTTCTTTTCCTTGACAAAGGCGCTGTTAAGCCCTGTAGCGAAGCTTTCTCTTGGTTCTTGCTCCTGCCATGGTTGTGGAGTGGTTGTTTCCTCCTTGGAATTTTCTTTGAAGTCCTTTGCATGTACGGAGAGTTCCCCGAAATCGTTCCTATGGGGTCGTACGTGGCAGCTGGTATAGATGATGAAAGGCAGGCTGCTTGAACCAGGACCTATTCTCTTAAAAGGCGGCAAGCAAAGCTGAATAGGACCCATGAATGGGGGTATTCCCGTTACTCACAAAGAAAAAGAGAAATGACTTGGACAAAAAGGGAAGCGACTTGGACAAAAAGAAACGAAATGACTTAGACAAATCTTGTCTGTCGATAGCCTTAGACCAATCAATCGAATATTGATTAATACGAAATCGACCAATCAATAGGAAGAATGTTGTGTACTAAAAAGATGTGTATCATGATGAAGTTGCAACTTTTGAAAACATAGAAGAGAATAAAATTATCTGAGAAAGAACGAAAAAGAGAAATTGATTATATGAACAGAAATAAGATGGGAATGAAATGGTGGGGGGGATATGTTAAAAGAAGAAGGAGAGGGCTACTTTGGAACATGAAAATGCATGTGACTTGCACATGCAATTTTAAATAAAACTTAACAGCTCTTTAAGCAGTAGGGGGTTTTGTAATAAAAAGATATCAGCAGGGGGTTTCATAATAAGTGGCCAAACTTGTGGGGGGTTTCATAATAATTACCCTAATATAAAATATAAAACAAGGAGTTGACGTTCTCTGGTTAAAGCATCATGATAATCAGAAAAAGAAAGATACCAGGTGGAGGTACTGGGGTAATTGTATTGCATATTGCACAACAAACGTTAGTGGCCCCCCTGGGATAAAGAAGAACATTCCTACATCCATTGCACACAAGTTGGCTCTGCATCCTACAATGTCAACAACAAAAAATATTAGTAACAAATATTTATTGCTTACTACTAGATGTCAAAATATTAGTCGATGATTATTCCTAGTAATGTCAATTTGCATGCAGTGCAAGTATGCAATCTCTATGATCAGAAATTTCAAGAATACAAAATTACCATATACCAGCAATCTTTTCTACTTGATACTAACAAATATGGGGTTACTAGGTAGCAAACACGACCATCATCCTGCTAGAAAAATTAACATATTTTGCAATTTACATCCAGGAGGGACGGCATTGTCAAAGAAAAAATATTGTATAAAACATACACGATATTGCAGACCAAGATACCTGAGATTAAGACCCTTATCCTGGAAAATGATGAAGAAAGCAAGATTGAAAAACATATAGGTATTATAGAGGAAGGTTGCCACAGGCTATATATAATTGAGAAGTGAACGCATGCACCCAAGGAGTGCCCAAGGAAATGTTAGTGTCCAGTACAGTTGTTGAGTGTCTGTCACATGTACGACTTCATGATATGAGTGCCCATGGAACATAAGTGTATGATTTTTTCCTCCACCTTATTTTGAAGTTATCTTTTTGCACTTATTTTCCCCTCAAAATCTAATTTGTTATTTATAATCTTCATCATTTGCTTGCCGAATGTGCCGTTCAAGAGGCTAAAAGAAACTAACAAGTTGCTTAATCTACACTAAGCAATAAAATCATTCCAAAAGTAGCCAAACTTCCTTCCCTCTCTTCATTCTCTCTCCATGACCCTCCATGTGTTTCAATATATGGAGATTGTACTATGTAAACTAGTCCTCAAAATAAGCTTTTGTGATAACTCAATGGTGGTCATCATTCGGCCGTTCAGGCGATCCAAAAAACCATTTCACTTGACCTTTGGATCCAAATATAGTTTAAGAGTGAAAGATCACTGAATTTTGAAACTTTTTTATCCATGCATCAGATGATTCTTTTTTTACATGACTCCACACAGTGTTTTGCAAATGATTGATGTGTAGATGAGAACTCTACACCGTCATTTCCTTCATTAAGTATTTTCCATCTAGAGTCAAGTTAGGAGAAAGTATTGATTAAGAGAGACAGGTTTTATGGATGAATTAGTTAAAGCTAGTTATGAGTCTAGAAGAGTTCTTAACCACATTATTGGATGTTCCATAATACAAAATTTTATCACCAAGAGAGAATGTAGGATAATGGGCTGATGCAAACATGAAAAAAAAATAGAATGTATGTCTAAGTTGCAAGGTTTCATTTTCATAAATAAATTGCTAAATGATCTAATAGTAATATATAATATTTTCAGAGTCAACCATGTCCTTGGTTGCAAGAGCGAATCATATGTGGAGTCAAGTGTGGGATTTTGGAGATTTGAGTCACTCCCTCTAACAACTAGATAATAAGGATCTGTTATCTAAGTTTCTAACAAACGGAATCCAAAATTTGAAAAGTTTTTCTACACAACTTTTTGAAGGATAATCACTTTGAAAACCAAAAGATAAAATATTCATCCCTCATCGCTTAAAGCATAACCAAAGCGTGCGCTTCATGCTCCCCAAAATGTTTCTCTTTAGAAGCACACACAGACAAGATACAAGGATGTAAAAGGATCTTTTTACTAAAATTAAAAATGCCCCTACATGTCTACATATGACCATCTGACTATCAATAAGATACATATATTATGCATGTAGGTTAGTTTATTGTGATTTGCATCTATGCTAATCAGGATATGAATGTATCTATTCGTGAATTTTTATATATCACTATATTTAAATGTTCGTAATATTTATAAATTTTAAACTTAAATCATACTTAACTCATGAGGCTTAGGCCTCACTTCATCAAAGGGTCTAAATAACGCTTCGTCTTACGCATCCGCTTTCTAAAACATTGATGGTACCAGAGCAACTTGGACTCCAAGCCACTGGACATGCAATTAAATTTTAAAGAGGATTTAGAAGCTATACAATAGTATAAAATAGTCCAGATTTTGACTCGTGAAAAAGGCACTTCATCTGTGGGGGCATTCTAGAGTTTAAAATTATAACCCTCAGCCCTCACCACAACCTCAAAGTTTTGTAATGAAAGGGCTTGAAGAATATCGACATAATTGACATAAGAAAAAATAAATGATGCAAGAGATGCGAGGATGACAAGAATTCCCAAAACTCAAACGATGGTGTCAATTTCAAGAGCTTCAAAGAACTTAAAGACTTCTGTCAAAGGAAAAACATTTCATTCATTCTGAATATAAACTAAATTAGCAGAGATCAACTAAGCCTAAATACCCAACAATTAAAGTGCAACTCTTTGATCAAAAGACTAAAAAATTCAGTCTTGAAGTCAAATTCCAATGGCAACCGGACATTTAACCAGCTGATCAGAATCCCAATGTTGACCAATTCCAAATCAAAAACACCTCCATAAAAAATAAAGACTGCTCGTATCTCAAACTCTACCTTAATAAACGAATTGCACAACAAAGGCATAAATGGCATAAAAAATAACCCCAATCACAATGTGGTCATCAGAAATTACCTCCAAATCGAGAAAATTTGAGCCCTAGCCCGCACAAAGCTTATCAAAAGAGAGACCTTGATCACTCAACACACAGGATGATCTACCAGAATCCTTCAATCTTTGATCGATCGAGAATTAATCGTGCAAGAAAGAACTGAAACCCTAGAAATTGGGGATTTTTTGGACAAACGCGTTGAGAAATGAAGAGAAGAAAGCGAGAAAAGAGAGGAATTCAAAGGATTGGGGATTTTTAAGACGAGATTATGAAAGAAATACAGTTATCTTGTCAAGGGAGGGATAAGAATACCAGGTCTACGCGTGTTCTTTTGCATAAAAGTCTTGCTTTTACTTTGAAATGTTAAGGTTTTGTGGATGGTTTTGCACATAAGGCCTTTCCTTTATTCTAATTTGAAACTTATATAACTATTGAAAAGAAACACAATCATAATATCAACATTTTTAACAAGAGAACTTAAATTTGTTGTGATAAAAAAACTCATAATCATGCCTTGAAATTATTATCGCTAATTATCTAGAATTTTCTTTACTGCCAGTTCAGGCTTGCAATATAACATATTCTTAACCCGATCGATATTATTTTGTATAACATAAAAAATTCCCTATCCTTGTTAACGTGGTTATTTGCTTGGATAAAACTTGAGATTTGTAAATAGTAAAGGATTTTTTATATGAAACGACATAAAATATAGAAGTTTTTCAGGGTACCACAAAATTTCCAATTTTTCTAAAATCACCATGATAATATTAACAAAGTGTCATCAAGTCATAATCTTCACCCATTTTATGTTTATAACGTGAGTATGAAATGACATAAAAGCCCATTGCAACTAAGTTTTGGAGAGGTGGGCTAGGGATGTTTTGAGGGAATTAAATATGTTTGAGGGAATTGACTAAGTTTTGGATGGATGTTAGGTTTTTTGTTGAGAGGATAAAATATTATAAAATATAGATGGGCTCCATCGTGAGGGTATTTTAGGATCTAAAACATATTATTTAACATAACATAGATGAAATTATGGTGCTCTATTAATAGTGCACATCACTATGGTGGTTTTTGAAAGCAATAAATTTCATAGTAATTCTCTGAAAAACCACTATATTTTATGGCATTTCGTATAAAAAAAATATTACAACTTTTACTTAAGGTAACTATAATTTTTACAGTTTTAATTGTAAAAATAGTTAACTTCAGCAAAAAAGAGAAACTATTCTATGTGGTGATAAGTATTTTTGCAAAAAAAGGTGTATTCTTCTCGCAAGTAAGTGCACTTTTACTTAACAAACAGTTGTATCAAACAGTACCAAAGCCTAGACGAATGTCTTTCTCGATTTCTTCCCACTCCAACCGGAGTTACTTTTGCAATTGCACTTATTATTATTACAAGTGCAAAATTTTGAAAAGCGCCACACAACCCACTTCTGTATGTTATAAAAGGAACTATTTGGTTTGTTGGAAAAATAAATTGCAGCAAATGTTACATGCAACATTTATTTCAAGTAAACAACTTTAAATTCATTTTTTGGATATCTGAAATTATATTGTAGAACATATAGTTCCAATACAAATTCAATGTTTGGCTGAAAGCAAGTAGTGCAAAAGCTACATAATTTTTTTATATAAGAAAACTTTAATGTAGATAGTTTTTTGTAAAAAAGATTTATTTTGATGAAGTGGAATTATTTTAATTTTTAATTTTTTTTGAAGCTTACAGTTTCCTCCCACCGAATTAGCAGTAGCATTTTTTTGCAAATTTCATACTATATTTAAAAGCACGAATTCGGGAAAATCTTTTGGTAGACAAAATTACCCTTGGAATTCAAATATTATGATCTATTAAGTAAGAGTAAGTGGATAAATTGATGAATTCTTATTGGATATACATAGTATGAAGATAATGATACACTTTAAATTGAAATGTAAATCTAAATAAAATTATTAAATGCTAATTTTACAAATGTCTACAAAATAAATGGCATATATGCAAAAACTAAATAAATTAATAAGACAAATAATGTCTATCCCAAAGGTCGAACCCAGGAACAATGTAGACCTATAAATGTACATAATGTGGATGAGATATTTACAAAATTAACCAAACAAATTAAAGAGACAAAAGTCATTCTCAAAATTATAAAAAAAATTAAGGAAAATAAAAATCATACTCCGTTTAAAAGCACGAGTTTAGGAAAAGCTTTCCATAGTCAAAATTACCCTGTACTATTATAAATATTTAATTTAAATTATAATCTATCTTAATCATACTTATATCCTATCCTAATACCCCATGAACTATCTATACTTCAACAATTTAAATAAGATTAATAAATATATGAAACAGCTCTGTAGTATCAATTTATTACTTGAAGTATTACAAAAAAAGAAAAAAAATTTAAAAATTAGAAAAAATACTCTCAAAAGTTTAAAATTACACAAAATAAAAAGCTAAAAATTTAGAACTTGGCAAAGAAAAGAGTAATTGTGTGATATTCTTTCATTAAGATATATAAATATAACTTATAATTTAAGGTTTACTATCCCTTTTCAGAATCTAAAAATAGTTAAGTTGATATTGGTAGAAAAATAGTAATAATAATAGATTAAAATATCCAGTTAAAGAATAAAAAAATATATGATAAATTAAAACTTACTGTTATTGTATAAAATAAAATAATTGCATATAATTTTACCAATATGTTAGAGCAGCAAAAATACATAAGTATCATTAATTGATAGAAGACTAAATCGTAAAAAACTGATAAAAACTATAATATTATAGGTTAACATTAATTGATTATAATTTATAAATATTAATCTCTAATGGTAATAATATGTATAGGGTAAAAAATTATAAAGATTTATGCATGGAGAAATATTAGAAAATTTAGAGATATCCTTCAAAAGAATCAAGTGATTTTCATTTCAAATGGAATTCGGAACGTCCATGAATCACTTCAATTAACACTAACATATATTATATTTATCAAAGAAACATCGACTGAGTACCCCCTGAAGAATATATTGAACACTTTGTTCCAATCAAAGAAACATTCTTCATGGAAGATAAAGAAAAATTACTATGTCATGACTCTGTGTAAGCAAAAAATATAAAATCACCTTTTTCTTTTTCTTATATAGTATCACGATCTTGCGTGCGATTTTATTTAGGGGTATGACTATTAGCGAAGGATCAATTCTTAAAGACACACTCAAAGATAATGATGTAATAGCACTATTAGAATTCAAGATCTTTAAATATGAAGGTAGTATATTTTATTACAAAAATTATTATTAAAGATCACTAAATATAAAATTCACCATATAATTGTCTCAATTTTATAGAGAAGATATACATGCCATCATAAATTGTGTCAATAATATATATAAATCCAAAGATACAACTTACTGAAAGAAATAAGAGAATAGTAAGTAAACCAAGCAAACATCCATATAACATCGTAAAGAAAAAATTTATATTTTAAAGCTAATATGCAACGTTCTTTTAGAGTAAGCTGCCAAGACAAAAGTATCTCCATCAAGTCTCTTTATAAATGCAATAGAAATTTAAATTACTAATATATACAACCATTATAACATTCGAAAGAGGTATGATCTTAGAAAATTGATACGTGCAACTAACAGAGATAGTGGGAAGAGTGGTGTTAGTGGATAGTTGTAGAGAGAGGAGTGGTGTAGTGGATAGTTGTAGAGAGGAGTGATGTTAGTGGATAGAGATAATTAGTGTAGTTATATATAGTGGTTGTAATGGAGAGGATTGTATGAATGAGAATTATTGTTTGCTTATCCTCTAGTTCTTCTCCTTATCTTCCTTTGTTCTTATCTCTGTTCCTATTCTTCTTCCTTTATCAAAACCAATCACATCATTGGTATCAGAGCCGGTCGACCATGGAGACAAGAGCCAAGACTAATGCGGAATTTCGAGCAGAGGTCGAAGAAACTCTTGCCAAACATGAGACCATCATTGATCGTATCCATGTAACTCTAGAACACGTGCTAGAAGAATTACAAGCTGTGCGTCTCCATCAGACCCAGGAAGCCGAGATCCGAGTAGCTAACCCAGCGGCTATACCCGGCCGAAACAACCCTTTGGTTGCTATTGAAGAAGGGCAGCTTCAAACCTAACCACGACCTAGGAATAACAACCCAACCAACCTAAAACTCCAACTTCTAAAATTCAATGGTAAGGACCCAAACGGGTGGATATACAAAGCCGAACAATATTTCACATTCCACGGAGTTGAGCCTGTGCAACAAGTGCAATTAGCAGCTTTTCATTTGGAGGGTGAGGCACTCCAATGGTATCGGTGGTTGAACAAGTTTCAGGGTCCATTAACATGGCCAGAATTCACACGTGCAGTGTTGCAACGATTCGGTCCGACTGATTATGAAGACCCTTCAGAGGCACTCACGTGGCTCAAACAAGTTACTTCAGTGGCTGCTTACCAAACTATGTTCGAAAAACTATCTCAAAGAATTGATGGGTTGCCACAAAATTACCTCATTGGATGCTTTGTTGCAGGACTCAAGGATGAGATACGTTTGGACGTTAAGGTTAAATAGCCTCGTACGTTAGTGGATGCAATTAGAGTGACCAGATTAATTGAAGAGAGGAACTTGCTTCGGAAAAAGGTGACCACCCCCAACCCAACAGCTGGTGTACTAGGTCCTCCACCAACTCAGAGTGTGAATGCAAGTTCAAATACTACTATAACAACATTCCGTCAAATCATTAACCAAGAGGCGCGAGACCGTCGAGAGAAGGGGTTATGTTACTATTGTGATGAGAAGTTCATTCCGGGTCATCACTGTAAACGTCCATAACTATTCATGATCGATGATGATAACAATGTTCAACATGAACCAGAGAGTCAAGAAGAAATTTCCTTTCACTATCCTTGCGGACAAGGATCCTTAGGGGGGGGGGGTTGTAGAGAGAAGAGTGGTGTTAGTGGATAGTTGTAGAGAGAGGAGTGGTGTAGTGGGTAGTTGCAGAGAGGAGTGATGTTAGTGGATAGAGATGTGTAGTTATATATAGTGGTTGTAATAGAGAGGATGGTATGAATGAGAATTATTGTTTGCTTATCCTCTAGTTCTTCTCCTTATCTTCCTCTGTTCTTATCTCCGTTCCTATTCTTCTTCCTCTATCAAAACCAACCACATCAAAAACCTACTCTAAAATTCATCCAATTAAACCTAATAATAATTTACCAATATATAGACACACTATCGCACCTTTAAAGCAACGATAACTACCATTTATAATAAAGTTGATCAATGGTTCTATTTTGCAAATGCTGCAATAAGAAAGTGGATAGATATGTTAATAATAAGTGTCCATATGATAAATGTTGAATCGCCAATGATGTAATACTAAGGTTAAGTGATATCCCTTCTCTATAAAATAAATATATTAAAATTAAATATTAATATTATAATCTAAAGCAAATTGACAATAAAAAATGTAATGTATTTAGTTCAGATCCTCATGGAAAATAACACAGACAAAGCAAAGGTAACATTATGACACAGCAGAAATTCTTTAGATGCACAACAGAATAATTCATTGTAGAGAAAAAAGAGGTAGCTCCTAACATTATTTAAGTAATAAATTAAAAGAACAAAAAATTTCATATATATTTAAAATTAACATTTATTCTTATTAAAATAGGAAAAAATCAAAGCTCGTATTGTCAGAAGTTTGTGTTAAACATAAGAAATATATTCAACTTCTTTGTGAATTTAGACGAGAAGACAAAAGATGAATGAGCCCAAGGAAAGATAGCATGCTCTAGTCTCATATCACAATCGATGTAGACGATGAAGACACTACTCTATAATTACCCAGGAAAAAGATAAAGATGAAGAAGGATTGATCTCGACTCAATAAAAAAATAAAATAGAAGCAACAAAAGATAATGTTTTGTGAATTGTTATAAAATAGTTTTATTTTTTTTAGTAAAAATAGGAATCTTTAGAAGTTATTTTCATAAACTATTTTTAGTGCTTTCATATGCATATGTGGATGCTTTTATCATATAAAAGTATACTAGAGTTATCATTAATTTTTAGTTCATGAAAATTTTAATTAACTATTTTGTGTCATTTTAGCCCACTTTAAATCAATCATCTTGGCTCGTTGGCTTTATTATTCGTCTTCCTTTTATAATGTTATTTTTTCAAGTGCTTTCACTTTCATAACACTATACTTCCTCATGTCAAGCTCGATTTCATGCCGATCCAAATGAAATGAAAATTTAAATTGGCTTTAGATTATATTTATCTCCTAACGATTCAACTATCAACATAAAAATTTAAACTGGGTGTAGCCTATTCAAACAAACATCAAATAAATAAATAATCAAAGTGTAATCGAGGAACAAATTTTAGTAAGAAAATAAACAAAAAATACTTAATCAAAGTGAGTGAATATTATCAAAGAGTAACCTAGAAACAAATTTTAGTAAGAAAATGAACCAAAAATACCTAATCACAGTATATAACCACGTGCATTGCACGTGTATAAAATCTAGTCTGTCTAAAAAATGCAAGTCATTTACCTTTTCTAATTACAATACTGCAAACCAACCAATATTTTTATAAATTCAATTTATCTATTTACATTTGCGACACAGTTTTCATACAACAAAACAGCCCCAGGATGTAAATCGCTAAAGAATTCAAGAATGAAACTACTCCTTATAAGGCCCAACAATATGAAAAGTTTATTGGGCTTTCTTACAACGGCTATTAAAGGTTTTCTACAATGATCAGGGTGGGAGTACCAGCCCATGTTGTTATTATCCTTAGAATTACACTCGTATTTTAGATAATGATGGTGTTAGTCAGAGATCAACGCTCTCTTCCAGAGCGAACATTTCATTTCATTTTCTTGTTTAGTGTAGTAAAGGTAGACATAATATAATTAAGGGTTAATTACACATAAAACCTAACGTCCTATCACGTTGTGTCACTTATTATGTCAAAGTTAATTTATAAAGTTTGATTTTGACAAATGGATCTCCTGTAGGTGGATTAAACATCATCGTCACCCTCAATGTCACCTCTCCTTAGATGATATGTTGATTCTGTTAAAAATTGTGACATAAATCTCTGACGATGTTCAATTCTATAGAGTATATCTACAAATTTTGAACTTAAAAGAGTAATAAATGGTATTCTATGACATAATAGTCTATGTGCAATTAACAATTATAAGTATGTTTAGGTCTCTTCTCTACTAGAACTAGTAACCGAAAAAAAAAGATTATCCTTTAATAAGAAGTATACTAGTTTACAAGCGCGGGCAATGTCTGCATGATACACAAACAAAAAGGCTAAATACCCATATTGGTATTATAATTCAACCCCATTTGCCAAGAAGGTATTTTAAATAAAAAAATCGACGTTAAGGCATTTTAATTGATTAAAATTACCAATTAGGTCCTTTTTTCTCGTCGGCGATCACTTTTCCGGCGAGAACTCGTCACGTGCGTGGCACGTGATGACTTAATCTGTATAAATACCCATATTGGTATTTTAATTTAACCCCATTTGCCAAGAAGGTATTTTAAATAAAAAATCGGCATTAAAGCATTTTAATTGATTAAAATTACCAATTGGGTCTTTTTTCTCGTCGGCGACCACTTTTCCGGTAAGAACTCGTCACGTGTGTGGCATGTGATGACTTAATCTGTGTTTTAGCTGATGATGTGGCTCGGTTTGTTGATGTGGCTCGGTTTTAGCTGCTGATGTGGCTTAATCACAATTTAAGACCAAAACGAACCAACCTGAACCCTAAAAATTTCAAAACAAAGATCAAACTTCCACGCATTCACTCCAGATCTCAGATCCAACTCAATTATCTTACCTTTACCGCTAACAGAAGCAGCCAAAAACCCCGATTCCAGGAAGTTCTAGAAGAAAACGCCATGGGAATTCAGAGAGAAGAGAGTGAGAAGACGAAGATCACTGCAGACTAGATTGCCGCCGGCGCGGCCATGGATCGATGCAAGAGAAAGAGGTTCTATTTATACGGTAATTTCTCCAAGAATTTTTCGCTAATTTTTTTTACCAATTTTAGAAATGTGGGATTTTAAAATGCATCGACTCTTATTCTTCCTGCCACTACCACGTCAGAAAACCGGTTGAATTAAAATGCACGTGACCAGTTCTTACCGGAAAAGTGGTCGCCGACAAGCAAAAAGACCTAATTGGTAATTTTAATCAATTAAAATGTCTTAACGCCGATTTTTTATTTAAAATACCTTCTTGGCAAATTGAGTTGAATTAAAATACCAATATGGGTATTTATACAGATTAAGTCATCACGTGTCACGCACGTGACGAGTTCTCGCCGGAAATGTGGTCGCCGACGAGAAAAAGGACCTAATTGGTAATTTTAATCAATTAAAATGCCTTAACGCCGATTTTTTTATTTAAAATACCTTCTTGGCAAATGAGGTTGAACTAAAATACCAATATGGGTATTTAGCCCAAACAAAAGTGCTGAAGTAATGAAAGATAGTCTCTTTTTTTCAGAATTTTCCCAATTTACCTCTCCCATAGAAGTAGAATATTGTAAAATTGTTAGGAAATTGCTTACATTTGACAAGGTGTAACTCACATCAAAACGCAAGGTTTAATATGCAAAGTTTGTTACCGAGCATTATTTACCAGGAGAAGAGATGTTAGGGAGGCACTAGAGGCACACTCTCCACCACACCTCTAACCACACCTCACCTCCTGCTACAGTGCACCGGGGCCCACTTGAGATTTAAAATTTAAATCTCAAGTGGGCCCCGGTGCACTGTAGCAGGAGGGGAGGTGTGGTTAGAAGTATGGTGAAGAGTGTGCCTCTATCATTTCTGGAGATGTTATGGTAAAATTGATGACATCAAAGACAGCTCACGTGAGTTAGTCATCTCACACACGTGCACCTGAGCTTCATTTCGAGCTCCGAGCTCAATGATTAGATTCCTAGCAGTCAAAGTCAAACTCCTAAAACCTCTAAAAAGTTAAATATTTAGTTTTCATGAAATGAATAAAGTATGATAATAATATGTCGAAAATTGGAAATGCAGCTTTTCTTCTGCGCGTGCGCATCGTCAGCAAAGAAATTGAAAAAAGCCAATATTCTCTGCTTAAAGTAGGGCTAAATAATAGTACTATAGAAAATAATCAAATTTTATATTTTAACTTTAATTTTTGCGTTTCTTTTACCGCTTGGATTCGATGAACTAGCTCTCACTTTTGTGGATTCCAAACCTTTACATGATTATACCTCAAATGCCTAAAATTTTAGGGAACATAATTAGTCTAGATTGAAGATGATCGTACTATATAACAATTATCCCTATATGGAAATATCTAGTGAAAACGGTTCATAGCATCTACTATTTTTTTTGAAGAAGCTACTATTTTCTTATTTAAAATAGAAACCTGTAACTATTTTAATAAACAGTAAATTTGAGGTGGACTAATGGGTTTTTATTTTGATTTTCATTCCATCGTATTTTTATTTTTATTTCCCTCTAAAAAAACCATCCACATACGAGAAAATAAACTGCATCACCATATTCAGCAAAAATAGCGGCGACAACTAAAAAAAGTGTCATTAAAATTTGTAATTCTTCAGCGAACAAGGATACACTGAAACTGACAATCCTTCATAAATTGGTGATTTATCTCACTTATCATTTAATTTGGCAAGAAAGTTTAGAAAATAAAATCATTTTTTGGTAGTTTGTGGAATCTATTTATCCCTTACTATGTTTATTTGACTATCTTGAGGTTTTAATTCTTTAACTGCTTTTTTTTTCGTTTTATTTATTTCATAATTGAGAAATATTACACATGTGATGATGACAAACGGACAACAAGTTGCGCCGCTAATCCTTTCTGAATTGCAAAACCCAACCTACGAAACACGTACTCAGCGGACCCTGTTGTCGCTACATTCTTATTCATGAACTTCTGTACCCTCCTGAGAAACTCCACCGTATCAGCTGCATGGAAACCAAAATTATTGAAAGCGAACGAGATGAAGTTGTGGTGGTTGTCCTTGCAAGCTTGATCATGTTTGCCCACCTTTGTCTCTGCTGCTCTATCCACTGCATGTCCAACCTTGAACTCTCCATTACCAAACCCCACCAATGGAGATACCCCTGTGAGATCAACACAAGCGTGCTTCCCCCCGCTCCAACTGTAGACAAGAACGTCTGCCGGCCTTACCCCTGTGAGATCAACACAAGCGTGCTTCCCCCCGCTCCAACTGTAGACAAGAACGTCTGCCGGCCTTAGAGTAGATCTAGCCTCTCCAGGAGGAGTGAGGAAGTTGACCGGCGCTTTCTTCTTTGATGGGATCCCTGCTCTTTGAAGGATAACATACAAGATATCTCTGATTAAATCGTGCCTGTACTTGAACCCCGGCTGCTTCTGACAATGGATGACATGCTCTCCAAAATCATCCATATGCGTCCTACGACAAACTGGACACACTGTCCCCTCCATGAACAAAGGAACCAACAACCTATACCTGAGGATGGCCTGGTACTCCCCCGGAGTCATACGCTGTCCCAATCCCTCAATAGGCGTGGCCAACAAGAAATCCTGGGCGTGCTTTGCCCGCAGGCACTCAACAATCGCAACCTGCCTCTCTGACAGGTCAAACTCTGTTGATAGATCTCTACAAGCACCACCATAAAAGATGTCTGCTAAGTAATACATTGGTTTTGGGGGGACAGACCTTTTAATGGTGATTTGAAGAAGGTCAACCTCAGGTAGCTTGGCTTGAAGAAAGACCCGGGCGGAAGTAAAATGCCCACCTAAAGAAACCTCACCACAACCTCTCCCGGAGCAATGCATTGGTTTTTTTTTTTGCATTTATTGTCTGCCCTTTTTAGAGATTATTACTGCTTTTTAGGTTTATTTTTAGAGCTTTGTTATGCTTATTTCGTTGGAAATCTTTGGGAATTTATGGAATCTATTTCCTTACTATGATTAATTTTCTACCTACTACTTATTTCGCGGAACTCCATCCTTTTAATTATTGATTGTTTTTTTAGGTTTATTACGTAGTCCTCTTATTTGGTTGGGAAAAAAAAAATCTAATATGGATGATTGCTGTGATTTTTTTAACACAGTAATCTTGTTTTGAATAAGTGTTTGTATATAATAAAGGGTTTTACCAATCGGTTGCCCTTACTGTGGATTAACTTTAATACAAATTTAGAATTATTTCTAATGTTTCCATTAATATAGCAGAATAATGCAATCTATTTCTCTCTCTTCCAACATGGCTTAAATGCATTCTTTTTGTATCTTCACTTACTAAAATTGATTGGGTATTTGCACTTTAATACTTCAAAGTTTAGCTTATTTTTAACTTTGATGTCTTAAATTTGTTTATTTTTTGCACAAATAAATACTCCAACATTCAAGAAATTTAATTTGATGACCAAAAGTTTCTTTTTGTCCAAAGACACTCAAATGTTCAACAAAATTTTAACTTATATACCCTTAAGTTCAACAAATTTAAACTTTGACACAAAATTTTGATTTTTTGTCTATTTTTTTTAAAAGCCAGGTGACCAAAGTAAAATTTTGTTTAAAGATTAGGGGTACCTAAGCATAAATTTGTTGAACTTTGGATCTCAAAGTTAACAATGAGATAAAGTTGGGGTACTTTTTTGTTAAAAAGAGTACTTAGGAGTATCAAAGTTAAAATAAGATTTAAATTCATAAAATAAACATGAGGAAGAGAGAGAATCGATTTTAGTATGCATGATTTGCACTTAAGGGCCTGTTTGTTTGCACAGAAGTAATTATGAAGTAACTGAAATAAAAGAAGTAGAGGCTACTTCTGTTACTTCTAAGCAAAAAAGTATGTTGGGTTCTCTGAAAAACCTACTTCCAATACTTCCTTAAACGTTTATGTGGCGCCTACGTGTCATCCTTACTTCCAAAATATTTTTCCAATCCTCAATGTTCAGAAGTAGCTCGGAAGTAGTTGAAATGCATATTAATTAGGAAATAAATAATTTTTTATTAATATTTCAGCTCGGAAGTAGTTGAAATGCATATTAATTAGGAAATAAATAATTTTTTATTAATATTTCCTTTATTAGTTACTTCTAAGGAAATAAATAATTTTTTATTAATATTTCCTTTATTAGTTACTTCTAACAACTTTTCATTGATAAAATTGATCTTAATTTTAACAATTATTTTCTAGTAATTTGTGATGGTCGTCGGCCAGTTTTTTTGGGATGAACAGAACAGTTTGTCTATTTATTCTTTGTCTAAATACTACGTTGATGTTACGATCAAAGGAGCGAGGGAGGAGGGTGTTGTGCACAACGAAAATTTCGGCAGCACCTCCGGTGCACAACAAAAGATTAGATCACAACGGAAATCCTGTTTCACAAAGGAAACAAGAACCGAAAGAAAAATATCTCAACAAAATGAGATATCAGCTCTTCCTCTTATCAGTTCTAAGACTGACCTGTCGAGTGAACCTACAAGCTATTACAATTCACGGCAAGAATACAAATTTACGTGGTTCGGTTAATTGCCTACGTCCACGGGGCAAGGAGGGGGGAGATCTACTATTAGAGGGAGAGAATACAACCAGGGTTTAAAATCTCACAATTTAAACCCTCACTCAAACTCTCAGATCCCTTACACAAATACTCTCTCAAAGGGATGCTCTAAACCCTCAAAAGGGACTGCTCAAAATCTGCACCGCCAAATCTGCGTCTGCTCTTTCTGCTCTTGCGTCGCCAAATATGCGTCTATAGCAAAATCCCTCTCTGCTCTCACTTGCACGCTCTGCCAAAAAGAAAACCAGCCGCTTGTGGTTTTCCCCTTTCTTCGTACTTGCACACAACCCTAAGGGAACTGCACTTGTTATTTATAGGAGAGAGGTGAATTTTCGTGGGTCGTACCCGCATGCTGCTGAACTCGTGGCTTTCACGTCTTCGTGGCCCCCACATACAAATCTCCTCACGTGGTGTTTACAAATCTCCTCAAGCGGTGTTCTCACGTGAAATGTCCCATTCACGTAGGTGGACCCCACTCAACAACAAAGAAGCAATGCGTGAGAACGTGACCACATTCTCAATTGCAGTGGCCCCACACACTGTCCCTTCACAATTCTCCATCTCGGCAAAGTTTTTCCAAAACTGAGCCGACACCAACCAAACCAAAGTCTTACTTGTTGCGTCCAGTACGAAGTGAAACAATTCACGACAACGGACTCAATCCACAACAAGTTAAGAACCCAAATGAGAATGCGAACACTCTCCAAATGTCGGTATCAACTCACCTCCAATGGCCGCGAACGACCTCAATCAACTAGAAGAGCTCGCAACCCTTCTCCAACATCACGATCAAGTCTACGGCTGATAGCACCTCCAATGGCCCTAAACCGAAACAATCCAAACATCTCCACCTAAGATGAACCAATGGCCATATCCAGACTCCATCTATCAGCTACACTCGAATCGATCAACCTATCATCTGCATCCAAATCAACATGATTCCCAATCTGTGTCACATCAGCTGGAATCCCAAATGATGTAGTATGATCTGGAGTCTACACCCAACATAGAGTAGCATCACTCTCCACCCGCTGTGATGTCCTAATGATCTAATCACCACTCTCTATCTTTCGAGAGTCAAACGTGACATATCTGCTTAGAACAAAGTCAGAAGCCAATATCTGATAATCAAACACGCCTCTGACTCCCAAATGTGCTATCAGATCAAATCTCACATCCACGATGTAACCAAGTGCTGGGTAGCTAAACATCCGACGTAACCCAAAATCTAAAGCAGCTCCATCAGATCCCATATCTCTACATGCAGCAGTCGGCAACCTATACATAAGATGGCCCAAACATGTCATAGCCTGCACACCGATGCTAATGCTCGACATCAAACGCCGATCCTCCTCCAGCAAGGAACAGCTCCCCAAATCTGCCATCTCGCCTTGTCGCCTCAAAGTTTCCACACCAATAAAGTATCTCCTATTATTGTGAGCTCGGCATAAATGCAAGAAAGAACCCCTACCATAATCTGAACGTTGGGTTACCTTTCTACCAACACACTTCCTCCATCTGTTACGGGCTTCTAAGACTTCACACCAACGGGACTTGGTTGCAACCCACTAATGCCTAAAGCAATCCCCAACTGCGGAAACTACATATCTATTACCTCCTAATGATGCTCCCTTGGAAGGCCCCCTAATGCCTGAATGAACACCCCTCAGAAGACCCCTCGAATGATGGATAGAAGTGCCAAACTCCACCTCGGTCTTCATGCTCATACCAATGGGTTCACAGGATTTCAAACTGCAGGTCAAAGCACTCCTCAACAACCTATGCACGACATTACCAATCAAATAACCCAACATCAAACAACGCCACAGTCTAGCCGAATCTGATGAAGTCGTTATCTCCCTATCAATCGCCGTGCTTCCAAGCAAATAATATAAATTGCTCCTTCTGACGCCCTTCATCACAATCATGGACCCCAATGTGACCTTCAAACGTGCATCCACCAAGGTCACCCTATAGCCTACTGCCTCCAATGCTCCAAATGAAATGATGTTCATATTCAATTGTGGAACGAACCTCACTTCATCCAACTCCCGAATCACCCCGTCACTCATCTTAATCCGAACAGTACCAATATCATCAATAGAGCATGCATGTCCATTACTCATGAACACAACAGAGGGAAATTGGAGATTCATAGGAATTTATGGTCATCTGGAGTCTCATCGTAGGCGAGAGGTAAACAATTAGTTTGAAGCTATGTGGTTGAAGGATTCTTCTTCCTCTCAAGTGGCGAGGGGTCATAGCGGCATAAAACTGGTTGTAACGTGCTAGATCAAATTAAAGAGAGTGGCGTGACTTTGAAATTATGGAAGCAACATGTGTTAATTACTTCCTAGTAATATTTCCAAATGTTATCCAAACAAAAAAAGTAAATGAATAGGAAGAAGTTCTACTTCCATTACTTCTAAAAATATATGAATGTTATCCAAACAAAAAAAGTAAATGAATAGGAAGAAGTTCTACTTCCATTACTTCTAAAAATATATGACAAAAACTATTTCTACTACTTCATACTTCATAGTTTTGAAAGTTACTTCAATAACCTACTTCTTACTTCCACTACTTCCATTATCTAAACGGGCCCTAAGGCAATTAAGGAAATTGAGAGAAAAAAATAAGGAAAAGAGGGATCACTGATTGCCTTTAATCATAAAGTGGGAAATTATTTCAAAATTGTGGAATTTAATCCATATTAACGGGTGCCCTTGGGCACCCGTTGGACAACCCCTATAATAAATCACAACATTGTCTTTTTAATCAACAATTGGTTCCTAAATTAAAAAATACTTTGTATTTTTAACTAAGTAATCATGTAACGGTTTGGTCCTTAGTCAAAGTGCCTGAGGAACTAATAAAAACATCAGGCCTAAAAACAAGAGGTTGCCCGATTTGTGCATTTACTAGATATGGTAATTCGATAAAATTAAATAAAAAATGGATTTTTTTTTACTAAAAGTAATTTTTATAATTTTAACCAATTTAGAATAGTAAACCAATCTAATTAAAGTGACATAATTATTAAATGAAAGTATCAAGCCGTTCATTGCACGGGTCTGGAAACTAGTTAAATGTAAAAC
>NC_033801.1:114544868-114545934 GCF_001876935.1 Asparagus officinalis
AGTTGCAAAATTTATGAAACGCAATCTGTTGCAGTGATACAAGACTTGGTGGATCATAACTCAATTTTCATTTAACTTTAACTTTTGAAAAACAAATTGAAAAAAAGATCACTACTTAAGTTATATTTTTTTATGAACAATAAAAAAGTATTTCAATGTTCAATTTTTCTTCTAATGTTTTGACTCCTAAAATTCACTAGCTCAATGAAACTAGAGAAAAAAAAATCAAAAAATACACACACACTAGACATTATATCTGAACCATCCGCATGCGGCAATTGGCGGTTCTGAGCAACACAAAGAGGCATAACTACCAGATTGTCTTATTTTTTTTCACCTCGAAGCGTTCGCATATATGCAGACGGCTCTAATAAGTATTCATCTCAACATATCTAAAATTTGAGATAAGATAATGACGATTTAAATTTGAAAGCTTTTTGATGGACTGGTAGTCTAAAAAAGAGAAGAACCATTGAAGCAAAACACTTTTCTAAGCCTTTCTCATGTTCTTTGAAACACCATTAAATGTTTAATGGAATTGACCCACTAATAAATCTTGGCCTGATTTGAATAATCATCTTATGAGATGGAAAATACACGAGTCTTTGGAGTTTCCCGCAGGAAATGAGGAAGAGGACTGCTATTGAACTAAAGATGGCAAATCCTAGAGGAGGGGGGGGGGGGGGGGGGGGGGGGTGATGGAGAATAGGGTTACTACCGGTTTTGCTAAAAATACAAAATATACATCAGAATAAATAAAATAAAAGTAAAAAATAACCAACAATGGGCATGCAAAATTTTATAGTGGTTCTTATAACAATCTTACATCCACATTTCCATCTCAGGAAGGAGTTTCCTCACTATGCTAAGAATTCTCCTGAATCACAACCTGATTCAGTAAGCAAGGGACAAAGCTTTGCATTCCTGTGGAGGAGTTGAAAACCTAATTCAATTGATTGGCCTTGTTGCAGGGGAGCAAAATTGAAGATATCTGCCTTGTACCATGCCCTAAATCCAGTTGTCAGTAATGTTCAATGACACAATACAATATCGGATGGATTGTGCT
>NC_033801.1:114545944-114570961 GCF_001876935.1 Asparagus officinalis
GTTGGTTGGTTGTTAATAACAAACTGAATACTCAGGACAGGTTGTTAAGAAGAGGGATTATAAATACAAATTAATGCATTTTATGCACGGGTGCATATCTGGAATGCAGAAATCATCTATTCTTTGAGTGTTCTTATTCTAGTAATGTGTGGAATTGCATCATGGACTGGCTTCAATTCTCTTGGAGGTCATGTAATTGGGAATTATTGATGGACTGGTTTAGTTCAAGACTTAGAGGGAAATATATTAAGCAAAGGGTTAAAAGGATGGCTCTATCAGCCACTATCTACTCAATTTGGAATGAAAGGAATGTGAGAATTTTTCAGCAAAAGAGCAAGATAATAGAGCATCTGGTAAAACGTATCAAAGTTGATATCATGACAATTCTTCTCAATTCACCTATCACTGCTGGGAATGAAGATTGGATTCATACACTGTAAATCATGCATAGTTGTTGTGCACCTGAATTCTGTTTCAGGTTGACTTTCACTGAGGAATCCATGGGAGGAGAAAATACTGGGATTTGGCTCAAGGTCTCAGCTATACTCATCAGTAAAAAACATGTACAGATTTATGTGATATCTGTCTTCAGGTTTATGTGTTTTGGCTAAAGCTTTGTTTTCTTTGAGCATTAGCTACAGGTTTTGTTATCTTATATACATGTTGAGATTCTTGTTGTACATACAACTTACATATTTGGTGATGAATAAAAATTTTCATTTACCAAAAAAAGATCACACCTGAAATCTACTTGAAACAAATCGTCTAGCATAACTCTCCAGAATGAATAAATACCAAGCCCTAGCTAGTTCTAACCCTAAATTAACACCGACTTGAGTACGCCGTAAAAATAAGTTTGAAATAAAACCAATTAAACACAATTAAGCTTGGAAAATATAAAAGATCTTACAACCCTTCTGATAAACAAACTGTCCTTCGATGAATTTAATCTAATTCTCCATAATGAGTAAATATCTAGCCCTAGCTTGTCCTAACTCTCAATTAATGTCAGCTTGAGTACACCGTATAAATAAATTTAGAATAAAACCAATCAAACACAATTAAGCTCAGAAAATATAAAAGATCTTACAGCCCTTTTGATAAACAAATTATCCTTCAATGAATCTAAGTGCGACATGATGAAGAACAATATTAACGATGAATCCAAGGACAAGTCTCCTCGTTGAAATGGTCTGAAGATGTTATGCATGACAAGAAAGAGGTTTCGAGGCTCCAGGGATCAAAACATCCAATATAATGTTTTCTCAAATCAAAATCCTAAAACTCCCTTTTATCTTTAGATCTTTTAATAATATATAGACTTCAGTAGATCAGGAAAGAGATATTCTAAATGCGGTTGAGTTTAGAGATAAAAAGAAATAACGAACAACTGAGACTAAAAGTGAAAATATGCAATTAGATGACTTTACCATTGATGGTTGCTCATGACTATTGATGTGTTCCTGAGCATCATCGATGGGTTTCTGCGTAATGAGCTAAAATCATGTTTCTAGAAATTTATCAACAGGTTCATGTAGCCATCGAGGACTATTTCCGATCTTAAAAATGATAACAAAGAAGAAGAATCACAATCTCAAGAAGTAAGAGACAAGAAAAATTTATGAAGATCTAGGTTCTTTTCTATGTACTGATGGAAGATCGTTCTTATCTTCCATTAATGGTTTAACTTAAAGATGGTGTGTCTTTTGTTGATTGACAATCTTTGAGTAAATAGATTGTGGAGAACTCAAGAAAGGAAGCAGAAAAACAGGATTTTCTATCATAAGTCGACTCATGCATAGGCATAAGTCGACTCATGGCAAGTCGACTTATGCCCGTGCATGAGTCGATTTACGTTCTACCCTCCAGTTGTCAGTTTCGTCTTGGTCAAGTCGACTTATCAGAACTGATAAGTCGACTTATGATATGTTCAACAGTTGCCATTTTTGTCTCTATCAAGTCGATTTATCAGGGTGCATAAGTCGACTTACGGGTGTTTTCAGGCTGAGTTAGCATTCCTGTTTGCATTTTGTTTAGGTTTGATATAAATAGGAATATGTTTATTATTAAGGTTAAAAAGCAAGGATGTTTTGAGCAACTTTTGAGAGAGAATAGTGCATCAATTGTGGGAGGATTTGTGAGAGATCTAGAGAGCTTTGTTCTAGGGTTTATTGGTGAGTTTTGTAACCCTATTTGTATTCTCTTGATGAGAGATCTAGAGAGCTTTGTTCTAGGGTTTATTGGTGAGTTTTGTAACCCTATTTGTATTCTCTTGAATTCTAATAGTAAAAACTTCCACCTCCTTGCCCCATGGACATAGGTAACTTGCTGAACTACGTAAAATTCATTGTCTTCCTGTGATTGTGATTTGTGCTTGTGTTTGCTTGTGATCTTCTTTGTTCTTGTTCGTGTACTTTTGTGTGATTCGAGTTTCGCTGCGCACAACAAATGGTATCAGAGCTTCGGGTTTGGCTTGGGGCTTATTCGAATGATTCGCTGTAGGATTCTTATTTGGAGAGTTAGATCTACAACATGGGAGAAGCAAGCACATTAGGTTCGTCTCTTACGAAGGCGATACAGAGTCTGAGCATCAATAATTTGAAGATTGATATTCCGAAGTTCTATGGCAAGATCAATTTTGGTTTGTGGAGGTGCCAAGTGATGGATGCGTTGGATGCACAGAATTTGGAGGAGACTCTTGAGTTATAAGAGAAACCAGCTGACATAGAGGACAAGGTTTGGAAGAAGATGAACAGTAGGGCTTGTGGAGTTATTCGGTCATGTTTGACACCGTATCTTATTTATGATGTGATGAACAAGACGTCGGCAAAGAGATTGTGAGAAACACTCAATAAGAAGTATCTTACGAAGAGCATTGAGAATCTGCTTTACTTGAAGAAGAGGTTTTATTAGTTTAAGATAAAGAGGGGAGTTTCCATAAGGAAGTATGTAAACAACTTCACTAAGCTACGATATGGCCAATGTGGACATCATGGTTGAGGATGAAGACAAGACGATGCTACTATTGTGTTCATTACTGGAGGATGATTATGATACGTTCGTTCTCACTATGATTAATGGAAGAACTACTATTAGCTACAAGGAGGTGACCTCGCATTGGTGAATTATAAGTTGAGGAAGAATGATGGTGAACCCTCCGAGAAGGCATCAGGAGATGCATTAGCAGTTCGAGGCCGTAGTCCAAACCGTCGCTAAGCCAACCGCTCAAAATCAAAGAATAGAGGTGGGTATAAGAGTGTTGGTAGAAATCAATATCATTTTTGTAAAGAAGAGGGATATTAGAAGATCAACTACCCAAAGTTAAAGGACAAAGCCTGGAAGAATAAGGGGAAAATTGTACAAGCTTTAGAAGTGAATGTTGTAAAAGCTGTTGATGAACATTCAGATATAGATTCTTCAGGCAATTCATGCCCTGCACTACCGTCGGTTTGCTATGCCGACTCTACGGAGTGGATATTAGATTCAGGAGTCACATATCACATTTGCCCTAGGAGGGATTGGTTCTCCAGCTTTGAGGAGCTGGAAAGAAGGGATGTCGTGCTTATGAGTAATGACCACGTATACCCTATTGGTGGTATTGGTTTAGTCCGAATTAGGATGCATGATGGTATGGTTAGGGAGTTGAAAGAAGTAAGGTTCATACCGTAGTTGACGAAGAGCATCATTTCTCTTGGTACTTTGGAGGCAACAGGACATCAGGCGATCTTAGAGGATGCTACAGTGAAGGTCACAAATGGTTCTATGGTGATGCGAGGTGTCAGGAAAAATAACCTATACTACTTAAAGGACAAGACAGTTACAGGGGGTCTGACAACTTTTCTCATTACAGAGGAGAACACTACCATCCTATGGCACATGAGATTAGGACACACAGGTGATAAGTCCCTGTAGTCATTGGTGAAACATGGGCTATTGAAAGGTACGAAAACCTACAAGATAGAGCTGTGTGAACATTGTATACTTGAGAAGAAGACTAGAGTGAAGTTTGACACTGCTATTCACAACACCTAAGGTATATTAGATTATATTCTCACAGATGTTTTGGGCCCTTCCAAGCACACATCATTTAGTGGGCCAACTATTTTGTTACTTTCATTGATGACTATTCCAGGAGAAATTAGGTATACCCTATGAAGCATAAACATGAGGTCCTGGATATTTTTGTGGAGTGGAAGAAGAAAGTGGAGCTGTAGATAGGTAGAAAGATGAAGACTCTTCGTTTAGATAACGGTGGATAGTATAAGAGTGATCTATTTTTGTAGTTTTACCGGGATCACGACATTAGGCGACACTTCATAGTTCGAGAGACACCATAAGAGAACGGGGTGGCTGAAAGATTGAACCGTACCTTGCTGGAGAAGGTGTGATGTATGATGATACCGAGTGTATTGCCTAGATCCTTTTGGGCCGATGCTTTAGTTTATGCAATCCAACTCCTGAATAGGTTGTTGTGCACTACGATACATAGGAAGACTCCTATGGAGCATTAGTCTTGTTCGGTGGTTAGTAACTATGAGCCGCTTCAGATATTTAGGTGTCTTGCTTATTATCATATCAGTGATGGTAAATTGAATCCGAGGACAAGGAAAGCAGTCTTTATAAGATTTAGAGAAGGGGTTAAAAGTTTTAAGTTATGGGATCTATAGGATAAGAAGATAGTCATTAGTAAAGATGCCACATTTGATAAGGCGTACATGATGAGGCCTCAAGTTCCTCGGTAGGTGGAGGAAGACCAGAGTAGTGAGATATCACAGCAGGTAGAGGATGATGTGACTCCACCCACTCCAGATAGCATTGTATCCATTGAGGCTCCTACAGAGGTGACACCGGGAGGAGATGGGATGACAGCTGGGTATATAGAGGATACAGTGGATGGTGAGACTCAGGAGCATGGTCATATTCAGGAGACCATTGTAGCAAATAGACCTAGAAGGATGATTCGTCGACCAACTAGATATAATGATGTCATGGTCGTATATACATTATCCGTGGAGGTTGTTGATGATATGGTTCCTTCTATATTCAGGAAGGCAGAGTCTAGCTCTGAGTCGATTAGGTGAAGGGAAGCTATGAAAGAGGAGATTTTCTTCAGAAGAACAACACTTGAGAACTTGTAAAGCTACCTAAGGATAAGAAAGCTATTGGTTGCAAGTGGGTATATGCGAAGAAGGAGGGATCTTCTATTGGGGACTTTCGATTCAAAACTAGATTGGTTGCCAAGAGATAGGCACAGCTTGAAGGCGTTGATTGCAACGAGGTATTTTCACCCGTTGTAAAGCATTTGTCGATTCAGATTTTATTAGCATTAGTGGCACAACTGGATTTGGATTTGATCCAGATGGGCGTTAAGATAGCCTTTCTACACAAAGATTTAGATGAGGAGATTTACATGACACAACTCTTGGGATTTAAAGCTGCAGGAAAGGAGGATTTAGTGTGCAAGCTGAAGAAGTCTCTTTATGGTTTGAAACAATCGTCGTGATAGTGTTACAAGAGATTCGACAGCTTCATGATTGGCTATGGATACACGAGGAGCCTATATGACCCATGCGTTTATATGCACAAGCTACAGGATGGTGAGTATATATATTTGTTGTTATATGTTAATGATATCCTTATTGCTTCCAGGAATTCTTTGGATATTCGAAAATTGAAAGAGGAGCTATCATCCGAGTTTGAGATGAAGGATCTTGGAGAAGCTAAGAAAATATCGGGTATGGAGATCGAGAGAGACATGGTGAAGGGGATATTGAAGCTTATACAGAGGAGTTACTTGTAGAAAATATTAAAGAAATTCAGCTTTGATGGCAATGTAAAAGCAATTAGCACTCCATTGGCTCCCCACTTCAAGCTTTCAGCTAATATGTCACCTATCTCAGTTGAGGATAGAGATTACATGTTGAAGGTTTTATATGCTAGTATGGTGGGCAGCTTGATGTATGCTATGGTGTGTACGAGGCCAGATTTATCACAAGCCGTGAGCATGGTATCAAGGTACATGCATGACCCCGGGAAGGGTCATTAGGAGGCCGTGAAGTGGATTCTACAGTATGTTAAACGCACCGTGGATGTTGGTTTGATTTTTCAGAAGGATGAGAAGAATGAGTAGGATTGTATTGGCTGTTGGCCTTCTTGTTTTGATGATGATTTACAAACAATTTACTACTAATGTTGTTTGTCTAGTGTTTGTGCATTCCTATGTTTTGTAGATAAACAACGTAGTTGGAGGATGGATGGAATCGAGCCTTAACGATCATATCAAATGGAGGTTGGCGGAATTGTGGAGTGAAGCAACATACAATTCAAGTTAAAGATCAAGTTCAAGCTTCATCCGCATGTGTACCAAGTTGAGCTACAATGAAGATCAAGATCAAGCTTGGGTAATCTAGTTTAGATTTTATATTATGTGTGTTAAGTACCTTAAGCTCAATATCATATACACACATGTATTTGGTTTCTATGTATATATATAGTTATATATATACATACATGGTTTTGGGTTTTCATGTTTTGGACATACTTGCAAAATACATGAGTTTTCACAAATAGAAATTTAATTTGAGAAATTCTTTTTCTAACATGTTTGTTTTCATGTTTATAAATATTTCGTAAAGTTTCATCAAGTTTGGAATTGATTTGTTATGTTTAATGGAATTTACAAAATCATGTTTTTCGTTTGTGCATGTTCGTGCATGTTTTACAAAACAGATGAGTTTTCATAAATGGGAAGTGATATTTAAGAAATTCTTTCTTTGACATGTTTATCTATATGTTTATAAACTTCCCTCAAAATTTTACTATTTTTGGAGTTGATTTACTATGCCCAATTGATTTTACAAAATCGTGTATGTCAGCAGATTTTCAGAAACTGTATATCTGTGTTCAAACATTTATTTCTCTCAACTGGGAAAATATTTTTCAGAAATTCTTTCTCTGACATGTTATTCTACATGTCTAGAACATTCCCACAAAACTTCATAATTTTTGGAGTTCATTTACTATTTTAAATTGATTTTACAAAACAGCTGCGCACTGCTACAGTAACTCCGGTCGACCGGACCGGTCGACCGGAAATGTCTCTGGACGTTTCTCAGCTTTGCAGATGGCTCTCGGTCGACCGTACCGGTCGACCGAAATACTGTAGCATCCGACCATATAGGATATATCTCATTGTTTATATTGCATATTCTTGCACATAACTCTTTGTATATCTATCTTGCAAGAATATATTTATTAATTAATTTTAGTTAGCATTTAATCGGATTAGATTAGCATAAGACCCTAATCACCCCCCCTCTAGGGTCTAACAATTGGTATCAGAGCTTGGTGCTCTTTGATTTAAGGTCTAATCGCCTTAAGTTAAAGATCCAAGTTATCTTTTTTGTGCTAATCTTGCTTTGATTTTATTTGTATCTTGCTTGCCTTTTATATTATGGATATGCATTGTTTAGGTTATGCCATTAATATTGCTCCTAGGTTAGATAATTTTCCTTATGCCCAATGGTGTGTTAGATTTAAACTTTTTGTTCAATCTAAACACTTTGATTTATGGGAAATTATAGATGATGCCTATATTGTGCCCACTATGGAGAAATCCAAGTGGAATAAAAATGATCATCGTATGTTTACTATGAACAATATTTTGTTAGAATATTTGCTAAATGCTCTTAACTCATCTATGTCTAATAAGTTTGTTCATGTTGATAGTGCTTACACCTTATGGAAATTAATTGAAGCACATCAAGGGGACTTGGAGGCGATCCAACAAGTTTTGGCGGATCCGGCTTCAAGTTCATGTGGAGCATTATGCACACGTGCACTTGGCGATAGCCCTAGTGAGGTTTGCGAGTTCGAATCTATAAATGATTTACCTAATGATGAACTTGCTTGTGCATATGATAGGTTAATGCATGCCTACACTAAGTTGCATAATAATTTCATTGATCTTAAAAGCAAGCATGTTAATTTGAAATCCGATCATGAATTGCTAGCATCAAAATTTGATACTATTGCTAAAGATAATGTGATCCTTAAAGAAAATAATGAAAAATTAAAATTGGATCATATTACCTTGAGTTCCAATGTTGCTAGCTTAATTCATGAGAAGAATGATGCCATGTTAGAAGTAGAGTCTATTAGAAGTAAATTTACATCATTTAAAAATGATCATATTTGCTCTACTTCTATTGACAATGCTTCTATGCCTAATGATGAGTTGAACAATATTAAAAATCGCATTTCATCTTTAGATTCAACTCTTAACACATGCATTGTTAATAACAAGAAACTTATGGACTTATGTGCAAAGTCTCGTGCTAACTCTTCAAAACCAAGCACTCACTATGCACATATGTATAGCAAAGTTTACAAATGCTCAATTTGCGGTCGTAAAGGCCACATTGCTAAATTTTGCTATGATGCACACAAATCTTCTAAGATTAATGCTTCTTGTGCATCTCATAAGGCTTCTTCATCACACACACATGCACATGCATCTATTTCTCATCATAAATATGCTAATGTGTTCAAATGTGATCTCTGTGGACGTTTTGGCCATTTAGCAAAATTTTGCTATGATTTGAAAAAGACCTCACTTTTGCCAAATGATTTTAAAAGACCACAAAAGTTTAAGTATGATCATTGTGGTAGATTTGGTCATTTGACCAAGTTTTGTTTTGATTTGAAGAGAGTTTCCCATTTGCAAAATAACTTTAAAGAACCATCTTTATTTGCAAATTGCAATCGGAAGGACTATTTGAGCGATTATTGTTTTGACCGTGTTAGTGCACCACATATGCCTAAGAGGGTTCATAACCCTAGGGCTTTGAGCTTAAATGATAGGGGTCATGTCCCTAAATCTTTTGGTACCAAGAGTTCTTGGGTACCAAAACAAATTTGATTTTTAAACCAAGAATTTTAATGTTGTTATCTTTCTTTTTCTTGGTTTTGAAAATTATGCTTTAAAATCTTTTGGTTATGAAAACAATCTTTCTTGTATCAAATCTTTTGTTTTCATGATTATTATTTTTGTTTTGATGAGAGGACTATGTTTATATAACCCTCCGGAGTTATTGGGTGTATATTTCCAAACATTGTTTACCGGGTGCTAAAAATGTTCATATGGGTTGATACTAGCTCAAGAGCTAGATATAGTTGCCTCTCTTGATTTTTGAATCAATGATGATTTGATTTTACATTTTTGGATTTAAACTTTGATTTATGATTTCTCTTAGTTGATTTGTTTTCATTTGAAAACTATTTGCATGATTCTCATGTTTCTCTTCTTTTGATTTCATAAATCTATTTTATACATCGGCTTTTATGTTCTCATTATCGTTTTGTATGTGAGTTATTTTTTAGCACCTATGCTTGCTCACATATGTATGCCTTAGCATTCATTGCATATATTCATTAAGGCATTTTGATAGGGGGAGCAATCCCTATATTATATCTTTTATAGTCACCTATGCTTATTGGTAGGGGGAGTTTTCGCTCTCTTAATTCTTTTGTCCCCTTTTTTGATGTTGTCAAATGGGGAGAAATATTGTGAGTATATTCTTTCTTGTTTATATGCACGATATATTATACTTTGTATATCCATTTCCTTTCATGCATATATCTTTTTTTGTAAATTGTTTGTCATCGTCAAAAAGGGGGAGATTGTTGGCCTTCTTGTTTTGATGATGATTTACAAACAATTTACATCTAATGTTGTTTGTCTAGTGTTTGTGTTTTTCATATTTATTCTCGGCAAACAACGTGTTGGGGGATGGATGGAATAGAGCCTCAACGATCATATTCAATGGAGGTTGGTAGAATAGTAGAGTGAATCCTTGCAATTCAAAGTTAAAGATCAAGTTCAAGCTTCATCCGCGAGATTACCAAGTCAAGCATATTGAAGACCAATCAAGCTTGGGTAAATTAGTTTAGGGCTTATATTATGTGTGTTAATACTTCAAGCTCAATATCACACACACACGTTTGGTTTGGTTTATCGTCGTTTTGGATTATAGACTTAACGATATTATTTTATATCTTTTATCAAGTTTATAAATCTATTGGAAAGTTTTCAAAACTTTGTTTAAACTCATTTTGTCAAGATCAAGCTTTTACAAGTCCATACTTATGTGATTTTGCAAAATAATGAGATTCCACAATTGGGAAATGCAAATTGGAAAATTCTTTTTTGTAACATGTTCAAAATCACATTTTCAAACATTTCCCAAAGTTTCATCAACTTTGAAATTGATTTGTTACGTTTAATTGAATTTACAAAATCATGTTTTTCGTTCGTGCATGTTTGTGCATGTTTTACAAAATAGATGAGTTTTCATAAATAGGAAGTGATATTCAATAAATTCTTTCTTTTACATGTTTATCTACTTGTTTATAAACTTCCCTTAAAATTTTACTATTTTTGGAGTTGATTTACTATGCCCAATTGATTTTACAAAATCGTGTATGTCAGCAGATTTTCAGAAACTGTATATCTGTGTTCAAACATTTATTTCTCTCAAATAAGAAATTATTTTTCATAAATTCTTTCTCTAACATGTTCATATACATGTTTAGAACCTTCCCACAAAATTTCATGATTTTTGGAATTGATTTACTATTTTTAATTGATTTTATAAAGTCAGATACGCAAATTTCCAGAATGCTGGAATTTGGGGTATTTTGGTCTTTTTAGCCTATAACGGCTAGTAACGGCTAGTTTTTGATATTTTCGGTTTTTGGGGGTTTGTGGCTGGTTTAAGAGGCTATAAAAAGCCCTCAACTTTCATTGTTTCTTATGGATGTTTAAGAGAGTTTTAAAAAGAGTTTTACAAGTTTGTTGAAGGGTTTTTAAGTTTGTTTCAAGAGTTTGTTTGTGAAGAAAATTCCACAAGAGCTTGAGGAGATCATCTATTGGAGTTTGAGCAATCAACTATTCTCCCTTCATCTCTTGTTATCTATTGAGAAGTTTTCTAAACTCTTTTCTAGCTTTATATTTATTTGTTTGATTATCATCTTATTAAAGCTAGTTTCATATTGAGTTTAGATTTGATTAATCTCATTGTTACACACACCCACTTGAGATTATTGTATTTGCATTCATAATATATTTGGGGTTGTGAGAGATAGTAACATTGAGTTGAGCCTAATTGAGTTCTCATCAATATTAGAGAACAATCATTTGTTGTATTGTTATATTGTGAGAGTGTAAGGTTTTCGGTGAGCTAGAAAAGCGAGTGTGTTGTGAAGTTTTCGGTGAACTAGAAAACCGAGTGTGAGGAGTGAACGTTGTTCGGTGAGCGTTGAAAACCGACACTGTGAGGTGTAAACGTTGTTCGGATGAGCGTAGAAAACCCGGTTGTGATAGTGGATTTCTCCCCGGGAGTGGGGAGCGGAGACGTAGGACGGAAGGTCCGAACTACGTGATCATATTGCTTGTTTGAGTTTGTCTTTGGCGTATTTGTTTTTACATTTATCTTATATCGCCAATTGTGCATTACTCATTTATTTCATCCACTATCTTGTTTAGATTATTTACCCTTGTGTTGTTTATATATCCTTGCATACATCTCTATTATATAGTATACCTCTTTGCTAGGATATATCACCTTGTGTATATTGCATATTCTTGCACATAACTCTTTGTATATCTATCTTGCAAGAATATATTTATTAATTAATTTTAGTTAGCATTTAATCGGATTAGATTAGCATAAGACTCTAATCACCCCCCCTCTAGGGTCTAACATTGGCTACGTGGATTCAGATTATGCGGGGGATCTTATGCCAGTCTACTTTAGAATATGTATTTACATTACCAGGAGCACCAGTATATTAGAGATGTACACTTCAGTCTACAGTGACTCTCTCTACTACAGAGGCGGAGTATGTGGCGGTGACTGAAGCTGTGAATGAGGCTTTGTGGTTGCATGGATTGTTGGAGAACTTGGGGATTGTACAGGAGACCCTTCGGGTATATTATGATAGCATGTTAGTTATCTATTTGGCAAAGAACCAGGTTTATCATGCATGCGCGAAGTATATTGATGTCAGATTCCACTTTGTTCATGATGTTTTGGATGATGGAGATGTTATATTGGAGAAGATCCACACGAAGGACAACCCTATGGATATGTTGACCAAAATTATTTCAGGTGTGAAATTTAGTCATTGTTTGAAGCTATTGAACATTCTTCAATGTTGAGGGTCTTCGGAGGCCATTTGGATAAACTACGTTTGGCTTGATTCCTTGAGCAAGAGGATACATAGGCAGTCTTTTTGATGTAGCCATTGAATTTGTTGATTTCGATGAGGGGAGATTGTTTGAGCTCTCGTTTGGGTTCCCGATTTGTTATGGATTGAGTTTGTTATCGTGGGTTGATTCTACTTCGTACTGGATGCAACAAGTGGGACATTTGGATGATTTGGTGTCAGCTTAGTTTTGGGAGAAACTTCATCGAGGTGGAGATTTGTGGAGAACTCAAGAAAGGAAGCAGAAAAACTAGATTTTCTATTATAAGTCAACTCATGCATAGGCATAAGTCGACTTACGGAAAGTCGACTTATGCCCATGCATAATTCGACTTACATTCTGTTCTCTAGTTGCCAGTTTCGTCTCGGTCAAGTCGAATTATCAGGACTGATAAGTCGACTTATGATCTGTTCGGCAGTTGTCGTTTTTGGCTCTGTCAAGTCGACTTATCAGGGTGCATAAGTTGACTTACGGGTATTTTCAGGCTGAGTTAGGATTCATGTTTGCATTCTGTTTGGGTTTGATATAAATGGGCATATGTTGATTATTAGGGTTAAAAAGCAAGGACGTTTTTAGCAGCTCTTGAGAGAGAATAGTGTATCAATTGTGGGAGGATTTGTAAGAGATCTAGAGAGCTTTTTTCTAGGGTTTATTAGTGAGTTTTGTAACCCTATTTGTATTCTCTTAATTTCTAATAGTAAGAACTCCTCCTCCTTGCCCCGTAGATGTAGGCAGCTTACCAAACCACGTAAAATTCGTTGTCTTACTGTGATTGTGATTTGTGTTTATGTTTGGTTGTGATCTTCTTCGTTCTTGTTCGTGCACTTTTGTGTGATTCGAGTTCTGTTGCACACAACATAGATGACTATTTACCCCAAAGAGATACAAATAAATTCTTTCTCACAAGGATTGTTGATTAAGCTAGATGACTAGTTGAAGAAAATGAATCCTCTCTCACAGGAATCATTGATCAATCTAAAGGATTAGTCAATAAGAATGATCTATGAAGATCAATAAGAATAGAGGAGGGAAAGGCTCATTTTTTGACTTCGCTCTCGCATGAAGATTCAGCCAGCAGCCTCTGTTCTCTCTCTCTCTCTCTCTCTCTCTCTCTCTCTCTCTCTCCCCCTCCCTCCCTCCCTCCCTCCCTCCTCAAATGGCAAAAACCCTAGCCAAGAACAATGTCAGCCCTAAGATTAATCATCCACCCCCCTCTTTGTGTTGATCACGCTTATTTATAGGCTTAGGGGCATTAAGTGGGTGAGTCAATGAGATTAACTCCCCTTAAATGGAGGAAAGTTGGGAGAAGGCCCATGGTCTGAGCAAAGCTCAGAATTGGCTTGTGCTGAAGTTCGCTGAAATGAACCTCACTCTAGAGATCAACTCCGCTGCAGGCTAATTGGGCTGAGCTTTTGAAGCCCGTCTTTGCTATGGATTTCAAGCCTAACTTTGTTGTGTACTGGGTCTTAGAGTTGTGTTCACTCTAGGTCTTGGATGAAGTTCATTGTGAAACAAACTTCACTTGACTTTGGTCTTGGGCGAGCTTCGTTCTGGGTTTGGGCGCAACTCTATCTATGAGCGTCTACTTATTGGGCTTGTATTAGGCTCAAGTATCAGACTTGTGTTGAGTATCAATCCAGGCCTCTCGTGACTCTAGAGATATATTTTGATCGTCTACAAGACCCCCCCCCCCCCTTTCCTCCACTTAACTTGCAGTAGGGATTGAAATTTTAGGTAATAGCTAGAGACATACTGTTAAATGTAGGTTTAGTTATTTTGCTTGGAATTGATCTATTTCCATTCAACTACTTGATTGCTAGAGATGTACTACTTAACGTGGCCTTCGTCATCGTGGATTCACCTTATGTTGAATACTCATTCATATCTGCATGTCCTCTCATGCTAAGGACTTGAAAAGAGTTTATCTAATTCTCTGTTTGGAACGAAGTTGAAAACGTCATTCGACCCATATTTGGAGTGATGTTAGCATTACTGTTGGAGCGTAGCTAGATGTTGGCATAGCTGCTGGAGCATAGCTAAATGTTCAACAATAATTTATATTTGCTTGTAGTTGGAGTATTCCATGATCTCAATTCTTCTAGGGAGATTCATGGTATTAGTGATTAAAGTGTCTACAATATAGGGTCTTGAGTAGTTGGAGCTTAGGAAATAGTTTATACTCGTATATCAGTTAGAGTATTAGGATGATCAAAAACCGTTTACGAACTCTGACCATAAAATAGAAGTTAGACTCATGAGTAGTTAGAGCACAAGAAATAGTTTATACTCATTTTCCTGTTGGAGTCTACACATTTTTCCCGCTTAAGGTGTTGGAGCATGGAGAAGTAATTTATATTAGTATAGTCATCGGAGTGTAGGCAGTAGTTTAACCTTGTATACCAATTGGACGTTAGGAAGCAATTTATCCTCATAATATCATTGAAGTTTAGAAACAATTTAACCTCATAATCTCATTGGAGGAAGGAGAGAGCGATAAATATGTAATTTTAATCGGTCGAGTCAAAAGAGGACTGACAGAGGTGTAAAATTAACCATTCAAGTCCAAGGGTACATATTGTTCATAGGTGTAGTGTTAACATGACGATATAAGAAGTCGACAGAGGTAAAATGTTAACCAGTCAATGAAAAGGACCGACAAAGGTGTAGTATTAACTGGTTGGGTCTAAGAGAGTCTAAGGGACAACTATTGTTTGGAAGTGTAATGTTAACTTAACGGTAAGAGAGATCGACATAGATGTAATGTTAATCAGTCGACTCTGAAGAGGACCAATAGAGATGTAATATTAACCAGTCAAGTCTGAAAAGGCGACTGAGAGAGGTATAATATTAATATGATGGTATAGAGAGGTAGTTGAAGTTAAGCATATGTGTAATGTTAACTTGATAACTCACTAGGGGATTTTGGTCGGTGTGAGGTGTAGTGTTAACTCGCTGAATATGGGATTAAATTGAAATGATCAATGATTTTGGTTGAGAGATTATTCTCATGGTCAGAGGTGAGAGCTTTAACATGACCGAAAACTCTGTGGGAGTATTGGTTGACATATGGTGTGGTGTTGACCAAACAAATTGAACAAAATACCGTTCTCACAACCAAGGATCGGAGATAAGACTTAAGCCCTTATCTTTGACTCGGGACATGATTGAAATGTCTTTAACTCGGGACAGGATTGAAAAGAGCTATTTGACTCAAAAGCAAGAACTTTTGTTATCTCCTTATTTGAGAGGAATGAACATGAACAGATGAGCTGTACTGATGCCAGGTTTGCCGTGTTTGATGTGTTGGCCTTCTTATTTTGATGATGTTTAACAAACAATGTACTTCTAATGTTGTTTGCCTAGTGTTTGTATTTTCGTATTTATTCTATGCAAACAACGAGTTGGAGCGATGGATGGAATAGAGCTTCAACGATCATATCCAATGGAGGTTGGTGAAATAGTAGAGTGAAGCCTTGCTATCAAATTAAAGATCCAATTACAAGCTTCATCCAAGTTTACCAAGTTGAGCTACAATGAAGATAAAGATCAAGCTTGGGTATATTTAGTTTAGGAGTTTATATTATGTGTGTTAATACCTTAAGCTCAATATAATATGCACACACACATTTATTGGTTTCCATGTATATATATAGTTATATATATACATATATATTTTGGTTTGATAGTTTTTAAGTTTTACTATGAAACAATTAAATATAGTTAGAAAACATATTTTAGTTTCATACTTATATGCATATACATGGTTTCATCAATATCGATTTTATTTAGTTCAATGAAATCATGTTTTAGTGTATTATATGTGTATTTTGATAAAACACCACATTCATTGTTTATAGACTTCATAACAATAGTTTACATCTTTCTTCAAGTCTATAAAATTATTTTATAAAGTTTCAAAATATGGTTTAGCCAAAATGTCAAAATTCATATGTTTACATTTTTATGTTTTGGACTATTTTATAAAATGATGATATTTCTCATTTGGGAAGTCCTTTTAGAAAACCAGTTTTTGTAGCATGTGTATTATCATGTCTACAATCATTTTCCAAAGTTTCATAATTTTTAAAATTTATTTGATATTTTAAACAGTGTTTTAAAATTAGCAAACTGTTTACAAAACTGAAAATTTCATATATCAGTTCACGGCCGACCACCACGGTCGACCGCGCCATTGTTTTTCCCTACGGAGCCAACAGAAACTTTTGCGGTCGACCGCCACGGTCGATCGTCAGCTCAAATTTTCCCACGGTCGACCGTTAAAGTCTCTGGAAAATTCTCAGTTTCGAAAGTGGCTCACGGTCGACCGCGAGATTTTCACGGTCGACCGCCGTTCACTCCAACGGCTTTTTTTTGTACAGAATCAGAAAATTTGATTTCTGGGATTTTGTGAGATTTGGTTTGGGGTTTTTGCTGTTGTTTCATCTTCCTATATAAACCCTCAAACCCCTTCTATCTGAGCACTAAGAAAAGTTTTTAAACAAGTTTTAAAAAGAGTTTAAGTTTGGTCTTAAGTTTGTTTAAGGGTTTGGTTTGTGAAGAATTCCACAAGAGGAAGTGGAGATCAATTCATTGATATTTAAGCTTCAATCCATCTCTCTCTCCCTTGTCATTTATTAGAAAAGTTTTCTAAACTCTATCTAGCTTTATATTTTGTATTGTTTGATTATCATTCTATTAAGCTAGTATTTATATTTGAGTGTAGTTTGATTTGATTTGATTTCACTCATTGTTACACACACCCACATTGAGCTTTTAGTATTTGCATATATAGTATATTTGGGATGGTGTGAGATTGTATCATTGAGTTGTGCTTAATTGAGTTCTCGCCTTGTATTAGAGAACAAATCAATTTGTTGTTATATTGTGAGATTGTAAAGTTTTCGGTTAACTAGAAAACCGAGTGTGTAGTGGAGATTTCCTCGAGGTGAGGAGCGGAGACGTAGGTCGTAGGGACCAAACTTCGTGAATAAAATTACGAGGTGTGAACGTTGATCGGTAAGCGTTAAAAACCAACATTGTGAGGTGTAAACGTTATTCGGGTGATCGTAGAAAATCCGGTTGTGATAGTGGATTTCTCCCCGGGGGTGGGGAGTAGAGACGTAGGACGGAAGGTCCAAGAGACGTAGGACGGAAGGTCCAAGAGACGTAGGACGGAAGGTCCAAACTCCGTGATCATTTGCTTGTGTTTGAGTTTTCTTTGGCGTTTTATTTGTGCTTAGTGTTCATTACATTCTTGTCGCCATCGTAAATTGCCCTATCACATTTGTAGATTGTTTCTTAGTGTTCATTACATTCTTGTCGCCATCGTAAATTGCCCTATCACATTTGTAGATTGTTTATTTCACCATTGTGTTAGTTTATATATCCTTATTGCCCTATCACATTTGTAGATTGTTTATTTCACCATTGTGTTAGTTTATATATCCTTGCATATATTTTTATCATACAGGATATATCTCATTGTTCATATTACTTATCCTAGCTCATATATCATGTTGTATTTCATACTTGCTAGGATAACTTGTTAATAGTTTTTTATTAGCATAAAATCGGGATTAGATTAGCATAAGACCCTAATCACCCACCCTCTAGGGTCTAACATGATGGACTTAAGTGGTATTAAGAATCCACTGGGGATATGTCTTGATTTAATGCTTTCCTCATCCACAAAGAATAAGCTATGATGAGTCTCTGACGTTAAAAATCCTTTGGGGATAAGTCTAGACTAGCTGTCTTTTGAGAGAAATGATTTTGGAGATGTGATTCACACTATTGCCAGACGTGGCATATTTGATGGGCTTGTACGAGATGGATAATTCCATAAGGATGATGGTCAATCTCTATGCTAAACGTTATTGGGGATGTGTCCAGTTTTAACTCCTCATTACAGTATTTCATTAGACGCCTTCTTCAACTTCTTAGTCAAAGCTAGAGGCTTCCTCTTCAATCCTTGCTAGAACCTTTTGCGAGTGTGTGCAGCGAACGACTCAACAAGGCTTATCAAGATGTTGGTTGAGTTGTATGCCTTTGAAGGCAAATTCCTCAAATATTCTCTTCTTTATCTGGCTCATAGCCATGTCAGTGATCATGAGAAGTGGTAGGTACTACCTCTTTCCCACTTTCATTGAGCTAGAGGGAAGTTTGTGATTGCTTGTCCTTTAATCACTTTTTAGGTACGAATGCCATATTATACCGAGATAACAAGATCGCTTACTTCGCATGCCTAGAATTCAGAGATCCCTATTTTATCATGAGCACTCATAGAGGATTAATTCTTGATATCATGTAGGACACAAGAGCTATCATGAGAGGTGTAATATTGAACTTGATGACTATGCTTCACCAAAGGTTGCATTATTAGACATACCAAAAAAAATAAAATAAGGTATTGTCGTTAAAGGCTCATCCTTATGAGACGAAGTCATAAAAGGTTGGGTTGGTGTTGGTAAGGAAGCATTGCTATAGCCGTAGGAGGCTAGGTTGGCATTGCTAAAGAAGAATTGCTATAGCGATAGGAGGCTAGGTTGGCATTGTTAAAGAAGCATAGCCGTAGGAGGCTACGTTGATACTTTCGCTCGACGAGACTTGAAAAGTGCTAAAACTACCATAGTAGTAGATCCACTAGTAGTCAAAGAGATGCTCTATACCAAAGGCATTGAAGCATACAAGGTGAGGAGAATTGTCTTGTCTCATTCTCGTCATCTTCGCGACTTGACTGCGAATCATATTGATTGAATCTCTCAGTGAATTTCTAGGCAATCTCTACCTATTCAATCAGATCTTTCTATAAATTAGCCTTGATAGCATCCATGTGGGTTTCTACTCATCTGAGAATGTTGTGCTAACATGTCTGGAGCAATATCGACAATGACATATCTCGGCATCATTAGGACGGGTTACGAAACCGTTTTATATAATCTCTAATCGAATAATTTCCCCTCTATTTTTCTGAAAGGACCATCACCATAGTTACATTGGATTGGCCCTCATGGCATTAGGGTAAGAACTATGATTCTAAATCAGCCTAGGGTTTGATTGATTCTTCATCCAAACTCTGGAACCGGTCAAAGGCTACCTCCTGAAGGGTGCCAGCAACAAGACAAATCTTCATAGCATCATTCCCCACGACATTCCTGATCTATTGATGGAAATAGTATATGTGTTGGTGACGGAAAACTTTACCATCAAACTTGTATGACGTCAATAACTTAAACTTTGTTGGATAGGGAGCGAAGTCCCATTCGATGGGATAAGGTCAAGTAAGCCCAACCTTTTTTTAGCTCAGTCCACTATATAAGAGTGTCGGGTAAGTTTGGGAGGCTTTTGAATATTTTCAATTTATGGCTCGTCTTTAGTAGACTAGGTGTCTTATACTTTGACTGAGAGGAGAAGACATCTTCTCAGTGTGATGGCTTTTTATCGAGGTAGACGATGACTGGTTGCTTCTCTTTTGAAGCATACATTTGAGTCACTCGAAGCACTTGTCGAATGCCTTCTTTTGGGCTTAACTAGGGAAATAAAATCATCGTGGGCCTCTTTGTTTGATATGTCGACAGTCCACTCCCGCTCTTGACTTGAGCTTTGAGTTATGTTTGATGCTATGACTAAGTTAGCATCGTTAGCAGAAGGATGGTCCACCTGTGAATGAGTTCATTGAAGAGGCAACCTCAAAATGGAGTAGTCAAAGGGGACAATTACTCCCTATCTCACTCACTTATGGCAATAGATGATATCAGCCTTAGAAAGTATACTCCTTATGCCGAGAGAATAATCAAGATCTGACGTGCTATCATCATCTTCTTAGGTTACACCGGTCATATTAACCTTGAATTCTTAGAGACCAAGGTCAAAAGCAGTATTGTTCCTTGCGAGATCATTGTTGTTGGTTGTTCCTAACCTTTATAGGCTTGGGGAACAGGGTAAGATGAGAAAATACTGACACCTTAGCCTGTGGAGAGTTGCATTGGCAATTCGATTGAACTTCCGATACAATCTCTTTTACGGTCATGCAATGCTAACATTATAATGTCCTCTTTAGAGATAGGTGTTAGGACTCATATTTATGAGCCTACTTTCTTATCTAGTTTTGATGATTTACAAACAATTTATAATTATGTTTTTTAGTATTTGTATTTTGCTCAATGTGTATTCAAGTTGAAAGGATTTGTGCTGTACCGATAATATTTGGAATGAAGCCAATGCATTTCAAGTCTAAGATTCAAGATCAAGCTTCATGCACATCAACTTGGGTATATTAGTTTTAGGAATTATACTTTTTGTGTTATACTTAGAGCTTGTTTTCATCGGAAATTGGTTTATTTATTGTTATTGAATTTGTTACAATCATTTATCGATTACAAATTCAAAAAATAGAAAAGTTGATCTTTTTATAAGACCTTCTTACACAATGTAAAAATAAACAAATACAATCTCTTTAAAACACACGTAACATACGTTTATCACCCGCTGTTTCATGTGAGATCTTTGCCTGTACCGGGGATGCGTTAGTCCATGGACCACCACAGATCAGATCTGGTTGATAAAAAACTTAATTAATGCTCTTGCTTCACAAAGGAAACAATCGCAGAAGTGATAATATCGACCAAGCGAGATTATGACTCTTCTTGAGATCAAAACCAAGTTTGATGCGGAGGAAAAGGGGTACGGGTCTCAGATCCTTCGAATAGCTTCCTCTTTATGCTGAAGTTCGCCAAGATCTGCTAGCCTTTCTCTAAAATTTATGCTTCACTCTTCAGTTTGACAGCACCTCGCCCTCTGATTTCAGATCCCTGTGAATAGGGGTCTTAGGCTTGTATTTATAGGCTTCGGTTGTAGTATTTTCGGATGATAACTGATGATTTAACGTTATCCGTAGTTAACAACTGCTTAACCATATCCAGGGATACTATCAAAATAGTTGGGAGGCTCTGAAATGACCAAATCCCGAGAAATCCCGTCAAAAAATACGTTTTCAGCTCAGAACTGTGCGAGCCACCAAACAGTGGCTCACATATGTGGGCCAAGCCACTGGCTTTGGCCGAGTGTTTTTGGTGCGACTCGGCCGCCAGAGGCTGTTCCGGTTCGTTCAGGTTGGACTTGTTTCGTCGTTACATGTATTTCGTTGTTTTGTTGACTTGTACGCTTCACTACTGATTCGCTTCATGCGTTTCGTTAACTTGAAGGTGACCGGTGAGCGTGTTGGCCACTTGGAGCTGGCCGATGAGGATGCGGACCACTTGGAGGTGGTCGATGAGCGTGCGGGCCATTTGGAGGTGGTTTGTTGCTATGTCATCAACGGTTCGCCGATTCGCTTTATGTGCTTGTCGACGTCAGATAATCCTCCTTGACTCGGATAATAACGTTTATCATCTTTTCTCTGTCTCGAGCTGTGTTCGGAGACCTATAGGTAATTTTTGACGCCTATAGAGCTCAATTCTTATGCACACATGATGCTTCTCATTTTATCTTAATATGAGTGTTTTTGAGAAAATATCGAGTCTTTGGATTATTTACTAAACAATAATATTTTATATCTTTTACAAAGTCTATTAATCCATTCAAAAGAATTTTCAAACGTGTTTGAAATTGTTTTGTCAAAATCAAGTGTTTAAACGAACTCGTATTTTTTTTGAGATTTTGCAAAATGATGAGTTTTCAAAAACGAGGAATGATATTTCAAAATTTTTTAATAACATGTTTATATTCATGTATATCAACATTTCCCAAAGTTTCATAATTTTTGGAATTTATTTACTATTTTTAAACACACTTTGAAAATCAGAATTTCTGTTCAAAACTGGGTTGTGCACATTTTTTGATTGACCGATACTATTCATCAGTCGATCGAAGAACTGCTCTGCAATTATGAAAAAGTTTCTTCTCAGTCGACCGACCTTCATCAGTCAACTGAACAGTGTTTTCAGTTGACCGATACTATGCATCAGTCGACTGATAAACTACTCTGCAATTACTAAAACGTTTCTGCTCAGTCGACCGACCTTTATTAGTCGACTGAACAGTGTTTTCAGTTGACTGATGGCTTGCATCAGTCGATTGATAGTTTCCTAGAATCAGCAAATGATCAGCTCATCAGTCGACTGAATAGTACATCAGTCAACCAACGGTACTGTAACGGCTAGTTTTCCAGACTCATTTTTAATAGTTTTTGATTGGTTTGAGAGGCTATAAAAAGCCATCAACTCTCATTTATTTCTTACAGATGTTTAAGAGAGTTTACACAAGTTTGTTTTAAAGTTTTAAGTGTATTTTTGTTTATACAAAAAGAGTTTACAAGAGGAAGAGATCATTTCGGTTTTGAGCATCATTCTTTGAATCACTATCTCTCTTGCTCTTGGAGAAATTTTTCTAAACTCAATTATCTAGCTTATTTATATTTAAATTATTATATTTATATTTGCTAGATATATTCGAGTTTGATTTTATTTTTACTCATTGATTTCACACACAACTTATTTGAGCTTAAGTATATTCACATATTGTATATTTGGGTTGTGGTGAGTGATCATTTGAGAGTGAGCCTTCATTTCATCCTCATTTTGTATTAGAGAACAAAATCTTATATTTGCATTTAATTATCGAGAACACGTTGTAATACATAGGGACACTTAGAGGAGTGGTTGGGAGAGACCATGGTCAATTCTAAGAAGAGTGACGTTGGTTGTAAAGCCTAGGGAGAGGTAGTAAATCCAAGCATTTGAGGAAGGTGACATGAGTAGACCAACACTTAGAGGAGTGTCTTGTGTTATTGACAATCGTGTGATATTGTAAAAAATTTTGATGAGCTAGAAAACCGATTATGTAGTTGATTTTGTGATTAGTGGAGAATCTCTTCGATGGTGAGGAGTGGAGACGTAGGTCGATGGTGACCAAACTCTGTGAACATATTCTTATGTTTGTGTTTGTCTTTGGCACACTCTTATTGTCTCATTATTTATATCACTTATTATTCATTATATATCCTTGCATATATCTCTTGTATACATCATATTGCTAGGATATTGTTAGTAAGTTTTAAATTAGCATAAATATCAAATTAGATTAGCATATACTCTATTCACCCTCCTCTAGGGTACTTTCATTTGGTATCAGAGCTTGGTGCTCTTGATTTGTGGCTTAATTACCTAGAGTCAAAGATCCAAGCTTTTATTTATTGCTAATCTAGTTTCGTGATCATTTTTGCTTGCATATTTATCATGGACATGCATGGTGCACCTAGTTTAGACTATGACATTAATATTGCTCCAAAATTTAACAATTTCTCTTATGCTCAACGATGTTTTAGATTTAAACTATTTGTTAGATCTAAAAATATTGAATGGTGGGAAGTTATTGATTGTGCTTATATTGTGCCCATTTTGGAGAAATCCAAGTAGAGCAAGTATGATAAAAAGATATTTACTATGAACAAGTTAGTGTTAGAATTTATGCTTAATGCTTTTGATTCATCTATTTCTAACAAACTTACTCATTTTGATAGTGCTTACACTTTATAGAAACATATAGAAACACATCACGATAACCTGGAGGAGATCTAATGGATTCCGGTGGATTCAACTTTAAGTGAGATTAGAGTATCATGCACCAGGCCACTAAGCGATTTTCCTAGTGAGGTATGCGAGTCTGATACAAAAAATGAATTATCTATAAATAAACTCGCTTATGCTTATGAATGATTAATGCATGCCTACAACAAATTGCATTATAATTTTATTAATTTGAAAAGCAAGCATATAAATTTAAAATCCAATAATGAATCACTAACATCTAAACTTGATCCTCAAATAAAACAATAAAAAAATTAAATTGGATCACATAGAATTGACTTCGAAAGTTGCTAGCATAACTCATGAGAAGAATGATGCCATGTTATAAGTAGAGACTATTAGAAATAAATTTAATTCCTTCAAAATTAATCATGTTTGCTCTACTTCAAATGTTAATGCCCATTGTGCCCAAAAATGATGAGTTGAATAATATAAAAGAACATATTTCCTCTTTAGGTTCAACTCTAAATACATGCATTAACAATACTAAGAAACTTGTGAGTATGTGTGCTAAGTCACATGTAAATAATTCTAAACCATCTACTCACTATGTACACATGTATAACAAAGTTTATAAATGCTCAAATTGAGGTCGTAAAGGTCACCTTGCTAAATTTTACTTTGATGTACAAAAATCTAAGAATGTTAGTATTATTAATCCATGTGAATCTCATAAAGTTTTTTCATCATACACACACACACACACACATGCACACAATGCCCATAATTAGCATGTAAATGTATATAAGTGTGATTATTATGGTAGGTTTGGCCATTTGGACAATTTTTGTTTTGATTTAAGAAAAGTTTTACATTTGCAAAATGATTTAAAAAGACCATCCTTGTTTACAAATGTTCCTCATGCACAATCTCCTGGTCGAAAAAAAAATAAATGAGTCAATTCCATTGCACTTATTGTAATCGGACATTTGCATAATTATTATTATAACCGTGTCCGTGCACAAAATGCGTTCAAATAGGTGCATAACTCAAGGGCTTTGGATTTAAATGATAGGGGTCATGTCCCTAAATCTTCCAGCTCCAAAAATGTTTGGGTGCCAAAACAAGTTTAATTTTATTTATTTTGAGTTTTAATTTTTTTTAATTTGTTGAATTTTGGTGTCATGTTTTTCAATAATGATGTTTGATTAATTTTTAAAATTA
>NC_033801.1:114571961-114572458 GCF_001876935.1 Asparagus officinalis
GATTGGTTCAAAGCGAATTAATCGATGTGTATTATCCCTAATCCACTGTTGCATACACCAAATTTTTTTATTTATTTTTTATTTTTTTTAAGAAAAGAAAGAAAAAAAATTAGTTTTTTTTAAGAAAAGAAAGAAAGAAAATTAGTTTTTTTTTAAAGGAAAGAAAGAAGGAAAATTAGTTTTTTTTAGATGAGAAGAAAAAGAAAAATCCTAACTAAAACAAATCAAGACAATCACTTTTCAATCAACTCTAACTCTAGGGTTTAGCCTAACTCAACTAGACCAGCTCCTAACCAAAAACTCCTACAGTGAAAAGATCAAAGTTTTACCCAGGTAGTTAGCCAGGTAAGGATAGTACTAGAGGGTGATCAAAGATCAATTAAATACATCTTTCCTTGCGGAGCGCTTTACGCAACCCCTAAACCTTACCTTAGACACCAACTAATCTGAAAAAACTTAAACCGGTTCACTTAAGGATTTCTTGTTCCTTATTGAGC
>NC_033801.1:114573458-114573851 GCF_001876935.1 Asparagus officinalis
TATATAGGCTCATGAAACAAGTCCAAAAACCAAGAAAAACACCCCCAAAACATTAAAATAAACAAAAAATAGAACTAGCCGTTACTGTAGCAACAGTCGGCTGCTGCAGTAACTTTGGTCGACCGGTACGGTCGACCGAGAGCCATGTGCAAAGCTGAGAAACGTCCAGAGACATTTCCGGTCGACCGGTCCGGTCGACCGGAGTTACTGTAGCAGTGCGCAGATGTTTTGTAAAATTAATTTAAAGAGTAAATAAACTCCAAAAATTATAAAATTTTGTGGGAATGTTCTAGACATGTAGAATAACATTTCAGAGAAAGAATGTCTGAAAAATATTTTCTCAGTTGAGAGAAATAAATATTTGAACACAAATTTACAGTTTCTGAAAAACTG
>NC_033801.1:114574851-114575195 GCF_001876935.1 Asparagus officinalis
GGAGCTTTTCCCGACGCCGTGCCCCCACATCGGATCTGACCCGTGCTGCCGACGTCGATTTGTTTGACGCGACAAGATAAGATCTCGTCGCTTAATTAGTATCTTTTTTATAATTTTTTTTTGTTAATTATCTTAGTTAGATATATTATTTTGATTAATATCATTATGGTGGTCAATGTCCATATTTGAATATCTGCATGGAATAATGATGTGTAATATTAGCTTATATCTAAAAGTTGACAAGCATGAAATTACGAGCGCATAGGTGGAAATTTGATTAATAATGTTGTTAATTGTATTTTTAAGAAATTACGGACATGAAATGACAAGTTAGGTGTTAAAAT
>NC_033801.1:114576195-114586481 GCF_001876935.1 Asparagus officinalis
TTGCCATGATCTTCATTTCATACATTCATGAGGCATTTTGATAGGGGGAGCAATCCCTATATTTGTTTTATACTCACCCATGCTCATATGTAGGGGGAGCTTTCGCTCTCTTCATTCCTTTTGTCATCTTTTTGATGTTGTCAAAGGGGGAGTAATATTGTGAGTATACATTTCCTTATTTATATGCATGTGAATTATATTTTATATATCCATTTTCTTTCATCTCTCTTATTCTTTTTGTCCCCTTTTTGATGTTGTCAAAGGGGGAGAAATATTGTGAGTATATCTATCTTGTTTGTTTATATGCATGTGAATTATAATTTAATATCCATTTTCTTTCATGCATATATACTTTTTTGTAAATTGTTTGTCATCATCAAAAAGGGGGAGATTGTTGGCCTTCTTGTTTTGATGATGTTTAACAAACAATTTACTTCTAATATTGTTTGTCTAGTGTTTGTGTTTTTTTGTATTTATTCTAGGCAAACAACGTGTTGGAGTGAAGCAATATACAATTCAAGTTAAAGATCAAGTTCAAAGATCAAGTTCAAGCTCCATCCGCAACGTGTACCAAGTTGAGCCACAATGAAGATCAAGATCATTGCTTGGGTAACTTTAGTTTAGATTTTATATTATGTGTGTTAAGTACCTTAAGCTCAATATCATATACACACACGTATTTGGTTTCTATGTATATATATAGTTATATATATACATGCATGGTTTTGAGTTTTCATGCTTTGGACACACTTGCGAAATACATGAGTTTTCACAAATAGAAATTCAATTTGAGAAATTCTTTTTCTAACATGTTTGTTTTTATGTTTATAAACATTTCGCAAAGTTTCATCAAGTTTGGAATTGATTTGTTATGTTTAATGGAATTTACAAATTCACGTTTTCGTTCGTGCACATGTTCGTGCATGTTTTACAAAACTGATGAGTTTTCATAAATAGGAAGTGATATTTGAAAAACAAACATTTCTCAAAGTTTCATCAAGTTTGGAATTGATTTGTTATGTTTAATGGAATTTACAAAATCATGTTTTTCGTTCGTGCATGTTCGTGCATGTTTTACAAAATAGATGAGTTTTCATAAATAGGAAGTGATATTTGAAAAATTCTTTCTCTGACATGTTTATCTACATGTTTAGAAACTTTCCTCTAGTTTTTACTATTTTTGGAGTTGACTTACTGTGCCAATTGATTTTACAAAATCGTATATGTTAACAGTTTTTCAGAAACTGTAAATTTGTGTTCAAATATTTATTTCTCTCAACTGAGAAAATATTTTTCAGACATTCTTTCTCTGAAATGTTATTCTACATGTCTAGAACATTCCCACAAAATTTTATAATTTTTGGAGTTTATTTACTCTTTAAATTAATTTTACAAAACATCTGCGCACTGCTACAGTAACTCCGGTCGACCGGACCGGTCGACCGAACTTTTTCAGGTTTGTACAGTGCGAGCGGTCGACCGAAAAAAAAGGTCGGTCGACCGCCCAGCTCCCAGAATGCCCATAACGGCTATTTTTTTGTATCCGTTGGAGGGGTTTTTGGTCTTTTGGTTTGGGCTTTTGTTTGAGGTATTGGGAGGCTATAAATACCCCCCGACCGCTGGAGTCCCAACGGCTCTTTTTAGAGCCGTTGCAGATGGTTTTTTGGTCTTTTTGTAAGGGGTTTTGGTCTGAGGTTTTGGAGGCTATAAAAACCCTCTTTGATCTCAGTTTTGAGTGATCACAAGTGGAGGAGATCATCTTCTTGTTTGGGCTCCAATCTCCATCTCTCCATCTTGTCATCTACTGGAGAAGTTTTCTAAACTCTATCTAGCTTTACATTTACTTAGTTATTTGATTATTATTCTTTAAAGCTAGTTTTTATATTGAGTTTAGATTTGATTATATTATCTCATTGTTACACACACCCACTTGAGCTTATTGTATTTGCATACATAGTATATTAGGGTTGTGAGAGATTGTAACATTGAGTTATGCTTAATTGAGTTCTCGCCTTGTATTAGAGAACAAATCATTTGTTATTATTTGAGAGTGTTGTAGAGTATTGTTTACACACACCCACTTGAGCTTATTGTATTTGCATACATAGTATATTAGGGTTGTGAGAGATTGTAACATTGAGTTATGCTTAATTGAGTTCTCGCCTTGTATTAGAGAACAAATCATTTGTTATTATTTGAGAGTGTTGTAGAGTTTTCGGTTAGCTAGAAAACCGTATTGTGAGGGTGGAGTTGAAAACCGATACTGTGAGGTGTAAACGTTGTTCGGGTGAACGTAGAAAACCCAGTTGTGATAGTGGAATTCTCCCCGGGAGTGGGGAGCGGAGACGTAGGACGGAAGGTCCGAACTCCGTGATCATATCGTGTGTTTGAGTTTGTCATTGGCGTTCTTTTACATTCATGCCTATTGTTTATATCGCCTTTGTCATTTGCTCTTAGTTCATATTATCCACTATCTTGTTTATCTTGTTTATGTTTATATCTCCCTTAGTTTCATATCCTTGCATATAACTCATAGTATATCTCATTGCTAGGATATATCCCTTGTTCATATTGCTTATCCTAGCTCACATATTTTGTTGTATTTTCATACTTGCTAGGATAACTTGTTAATTAATTTTAATTGGTATTTAAATCGGATTAGATTAGCATAAGACCCTAATCACCCCCCCTCTAGGGTCTAACAACAGTCTCAATCTCCTGAGAAGTGGCGGCCTCAGCTACCTCCCGAGCTGAATAGAACTTCCTCGAGACGAGGTAACGACGAAGATTAGGGCGGAGCCCTGCTAGGAACATCTGAGCCTGTCGCTCTCCTATCTACCACATGCCCGTTAAGTGCAGCAACTCCATAAATCTGCTCTCAAAATCTACCACTGACATATCCCCCTGAGTCAGCCGGGACAACTCAAGCTCCTTCCTAGTCCGTGCTGTAGAAGAAATATACTGTCCATCAAAGAAATAAACAAAGTCCTCCCATGTGAGGGTCATCCGGTGCTCTTGAGTGAACTGGAGCCCATACTATCTCCCGGCATCTCCCTTCAGACTGTAGGACGCCAATCGCTGCTTCTGGACCAAATCCGCATTAAGTATATCGAGGATATTACTCATATCCTCCTTCCACTTATGACTTGCAAGAGGATCTGCTGACCCCTGGAACTCTGGTGCTCTTATTTTCTGGTACCTCTCAACCATACGGAGCCAAGTCTCCTGCTCTGTGGCTCTATCTGGGACTGCCGGTGGGATAACTACAGGTGCGGCCTCTGGGGGTCTCTCACTAATAGGAACTACTGGTATCCCCTGCGACTGATCTGCTGCTGCTGCTGGTGGTGGTGGTGTCGGTGGGGCGATATGACTCGCCATGAGCTCCTCAATTGCTGCCATCCTAGCTACGATAGGAGCCATGAGATTAATAAGATACTGGGGAGCCTGCTGTGGCTCAAGTGGTGCCTGCTGTGGCTCGGGTTGAGCTTGTTGTGGCTCAGGTGGAGCCTGCTGGGACTCTGCCTGTCCAGCTCTCCGAGTACGAGGTCTAGCATGTCCTGCCATCTCTCTGATCATAAGAAAACAAGAGTTTATGAGTCCAAATAGACATATACACATATATAGCATATCACAATATGATTTTCACAACAATTTAGTATTCACACAAATACTTTAAGTTTACACAAAATAGTTGTCATAAAAAAAATATCCACAAATTTTGAGATATACGCATATATCGTCCTCACTCATACTAGGGAATCCTTACGGACTCTACACATGAATCCTAAGAAACTCTATCCTAGCTCCACGACTCGACACATGATGATCCTAAGGATACTGGAACTAGAACTCTGATACCAACTGTGACGCCCCTGGGTTCACACAAGGCTGCAGTCAAAGGTAAAACCAAGAATGTCAAACCTACCATGCACCACACCGTGCAATAACATGTTTCACCATCATAATTACTATCTCTCTAGTAGAGTCAATAACAGATGTAGGTACAAAGCAAGTAGAAGATAAATACAAGAGATAACTAATGAAATGATAGTTATCAAATAGATATTTTAACATCCAACATACTGAAATAGAACTCAATGCCTGAAATGAATAAACTGAAGTTCTAACAAGTCTCAAATACCTAAAGTCTAAAAAAGAGGAAATATGGCACACAACCTTTACAATTTCTAAAAATAAACTCTCAAAATGTCTAAACAAAAGCCTACAGTGGAGCTCAAAAGTAAAATATAACTATAATAGAATAGCTGAAGCTAAAGTGCCTCGCCATCAACCTGCGACTCTCCGGGCTCCTGGCTCGTTACCTGAAAGGGGAAGGGACAACGAGCGTCAAAGTGCTAGCGAGCAACGTCACAATCAACCCCAAGGAAAAGGGCTCGTTGTATACAAAAAATACAGTTATAACATATATATAATCACAAATCTTACTTAGGTAATTACATCGTGAGCATAAGTACGTCGAGCGAAATAATCCAAACAAGGAAACCCTCATGTATATACCATGTAGCTCAGATTGTAAATACCTATGTATAAGAGGATTTTGGTATTTAGGAAGTTACAACACAAGCATAGGTACGTCGAGCGAAATAATCCAAACAAGGAAACCCTCATGTATATACCTTATATCTCAAATTGTACATCCCTAAATACTAAACCCAAAATCTAATACAAGAACATTAATAAAAGAAGGCAAACTCATCTCAGACTTAATTACGGTGTCGTGTCACAACTCATATAGGTGTCATGTCCAGCCTATGTAAGTGTCGGTGTAAATCTCAAGGTCTAAACTGATGTCCAACACATGTACTAAAACTAGATGTAATGGATGTCCAACACATGGACTGCATATGAAAATTGTCCAACACATGGATTGAATGTGATAAATGTCCAACACATGGACTACACATCATAATTGCCCAACACATGGACTAGATGAAATATATGAACAGATGCATATACCCTAATTTCACACGTGTCTCGGTGTGCAAAACTAAACTCGTGTCCGTAAGTCATCTCACCTATAGAGATACAAAATAAACATAAATTCTAACATCAAATATTCGAGGTGACTCCTCGTTCACATAGAAACACGCCATAACAATAAACATGTCCAAACAATTTCGGTTAAACAGAAACAATCTAAACAAATCCATACCGAGGAAACTAGAAAACTCCTCACCAGTCGACTCATGAGTCGATTGGGATCATCGGTCGACTCATTGGTCGACCAGACAGAACAAAACAGAAAGAAAAAAGGAAAAGCTGGAAATTCCCGTCAGTCGACTCATTGGTCGACTCATCAGTAGACTCATAAGTCGACTGATAAGTCGACTGATCAGTCAGATTTCTAGTTTTCTTCACATGTTGTTTATTTGCAAGAGTTTAAACCTAAAATTTCTCTTCATCACTTCCAACAATATAAATCCGATTCTAACACATGTATATCAACAGACACGAAAGATTTGCATGTAATATTTTACATTAAAACCCTAAACATATTTATTCATGTTTAAAAAAAAACGTATTGAAACCATTAAATCACATGAAACCCATGTTTAAACAAATTCCAGATCTGGATCTAAATTTACAAATTCGTTTGTGAGCTCTTATAAACTGAAAACATTCGATTTTCGCATCATATGCTATAAAGATCTATTTTTTATACATAAATAGTGATTTAGGCTCAATAAAACCAAAATAAAACGTGGGTGTAGGGCTGGGCGAGATGTTACTCGCCTCTGATGTGCTGCAAACTCCTGAATCCGCGAGAGGATGATCCCCCTTCGACAGCATCACACTCCTTCAAAACTCCTCCAAAATCACCAAGAACGAACTAGGGTTTGAGGGAGAGAGAGAGGCTAGGGTTTTCTCTGGGGTCTGATGAGTTTTGGGTTTGGTTTCGAGTAGGAGAGTTTTTATGTAAGCGGTCAAACACGAAACAAACCAAACCAAACCCGCAAAAGAAAAGAAAAATTTGAAATCAGCCCGTCAGTCGACTCATAGGTCAACTCATCAGTCGACTCATTAGTCGACTCATAAGTCGACCGAGCAGACAATAACTTCCAGATTTGTGCATGTCTTGTTGTTCAGCCCAAACCAATGCACAAAACTCTATAAAACCACACTCATACATGTCTAATAACTTGTTACCAAGTATATCCATGACCTTAAGTCATTTACCACAATAGAACTATTTATCACTAATAGTTCACATATACTTCTAACAAAATACGGGGTTTTACAAAATACCTTAAAACTTTCAAACCTATAAACATACTAAAAACCTACAAATAACACAAACAAGCCCCAAAAATTTATAAAATTTGCAATACACACTCTGAACTTTATACAAATTATAAAATAAAACCCTCAAGATTATAAAATTTTAAAAAAATTCTGATAGTTTCTGACCTAACAGTACACTAAAAATATAAGAATTATAAATATCCTCTACATAATTTATAATTTATAGAAAACACCCTTAAAGTTTTAAAAATTATAAACAAACGTTTAAAATTCAAAATTTACAAAAAACACCCTAAAAATTTCAAATTCATTAGTAAATTAAAAGCATAGGAATTATAAATAGTCTATAAATAATTTACAATCTTTAGAAAAGGCCTATAAGTATAAAAAATTATAAAAAGTCCTTAAAATTCATAATTTACAAAAAAACACCATGAAAATTTCTAACCTATAGACACTAAAATGAGTATACAAAATTACTAACAATCCCTAGAAAGTTAAAATTTTGCAAAAAATACCATACACCTTTTAAAAGTAAAGTTCTAGGAAAAAAATTTCATGGTAAATATTACCCATAACGTTTTTGAAAAGAACATAAATAACTAAAAATCTATTAAATTTAAATATTATAAAAAACACCCTTAAAGTATAGTACATTGCAAATTATCCTTCAAAAGTTTAAAAGTTTTAATGATTTTTTGTAATTCCTTGATTTCAATTTAATGTTTAATAGTTTTGTGTATTTGTAAATTATACATTTTAGGATATTTTTTTACACTTTTTAAAACTTTTATGGGTGTTTATTTTGTAGTTTTCTAAATTTTTATTGTGTTTTCAGTGTAATACACTTTTTAAAACTTTTATGGGTGTTTATTTTGTAGTTTTCTAAATTTTTATTGTGTTTTCAGTGTAATGCACATATACATCAATTAATTCTAAATTTTTATTGTGTTTTCAGTGTAATGCACATATACATCAATTAATGATGATATTGAAGAATAAGCCGTTCTTAAAATTATTAGACCATAGTTAAGTGTGCACATCACTATTCCTAGGTAGTATAGTTTATATATGCAAAAAAAATTTAGACAATCTATATAGTGGTTAAAAAGATTTTGACTTTAATGTACTATTTTTTACAAATTGTATCTAATGTGAACCCACTATATAATTTTGACTGTGGTCATCATAATTTTAATATGTTTGATTGATTGACTATATGCATATATAGAACATAGATTACTTTACTTCCTCACATGAGCTAATATTTGGTGCTTAATAGTTTACATTATTACTTTTAAATTTAATATAAAGATGAGCTCTAATAACATTTATTTATTTACCTACAACATCATACAATCTCAATTCCTATTTTTTACTGGAGATTTATTCCATAGTTACGCGTATCAAATTAGTAACTAAAATAATAATTATTTATGCTTAAATTAGGATGATTGTAGTTCGTCACTCACTATAAAATTTTTATGAAGATATATACCTTTCTTTTTATAGCTATCTGCACTGCCCATGTATATTTTATAAATTAGTCAAATTTAAATTAGTTCTTAATTTGACATATTAAATTATTTTTTCTTTGTAAAAATTTCTATCTTGACTTTTAGACTGTGTAATCACTATATCACCATTCTAGCATAGAAATTACCTCACTCTAAATAGGCTTCAAGCCAATGTTTGAGTTACACTGAAGTATACACTATTGCTACTATGTGTATAGATTTTAAGAAAATCATGTCAATACTTTTTAAATAGAAGAGAATATTCTAACCTTGAACATTATAAAAACTAAATATAGCAAATTAAATGATTAGCAAAAAAGAACTTACATCAGAAAACTGTGAATGATAAGATAAAGAGAAAAGGTAATGACATTGCTAATAGTATTATAAATAGCAAACTATAATGTAAAGTTAACCTATTTTGTGAAGCCCAACTACTGGCTATAAGCATCAAAGTTTCTATATATATACTTTATAATTTATTAAAAAGGATCATATAATCTTATATAATAAAATTGATTTAATATTGAATAATAATATTATTGTAATAATATCATTATTAGGAAAAAATCTTCCTGAATCAATATGTTCTTTACGATATATAAGTTATGCACTCCAAATTGTTGTGTCTTTTATAGAGCTAAAAAGTTTGAATATGAGACTCTAACATGGTGCTCTCACAAACAACAAAATCTACTTAGGAGATATGGATATTCTAGATGAGTTATGTATCCTATATACAATACAATTACCCTAGGCAAGTGAGTTATAATAGTATTTTTTTATTCATATCATTTGGGGTAAGATTTGATAAGGACCTTGCATCAAAATTTTTTTTAATATGTAGAGCATATGGTGAAATATATCATAATCTCCCTGTTCTAATTTCGTAAGAAAATAATTCTTCACACTTTCAGTTTTACTTCTATGATACAGAGAATAAGCTATAAAATCTAATGAGAATATTATTTTAGATAATATAAATATGAGTGAAACATCAACTAAAAGTTAACGTGAATATGAGTCAAACCATGACTAAAAGTTTAATAGACATATTGCAAGTAAATTCATATGTAAAATTTCTTTGCGAATTGAATGATCACCCATCTTTTGAAGACTTCAAGTTACTAATAAATAGAGATATTATACTATATTAATGCGTTTATAACTCACAAATAGTAGATCATGTGGCCACAGTCTGGGTTGAAAGGAAATAATGACAATATTTTATTTGAGAGAGAGCTTATTGAGTTGATGATCAATATAAAAAACTTTGTTTTCTTTTTTTATTTTTACTCTATTTTTATCAATTTAAATAATCATGATATTCAACCATCCATTTAAGGAAGGGTCTCTTGATTCATGAATTAGACTATTCTAATTAGTGATCCGCTTCATTTATCTTGATCTAAATGTCTCAAAACATCTATAAAATAAAAAAATAATTATTAAATACTCCTAACAAATATTTTTCATTGTCCCTCTAGTTATATTATTGTAAAACCGTTAATTTCACAATCACTTAATGCATGAGTAACTACAATCTAATATGGCCAATTTTTTATGTGTACACGATCCAAAACATATAACTCAAAATGAACGGAGTGGAACAAGTAGCATATAATGTAGTTTGAAGGCGCTACCTTAGATTGAATCTAATGTGCCACCTTTGAACACTTTCCCTTACACGCGCGCACACACACAAAACAGATATGAGAAGGCCGGATAATATTGAAAAGAATGTAATGCATATGATACAAGAGAGTTCATTACCGTGTTTTATCCTAAAAGGCAAAATCACCTCAAATACATTAATTTTAGGATCAAAACAATTGCGATTGTATGACCAACATATGCACCTATTTTAGATACAGATCTGAATAATGCATTGTTTATCTGTAATCTTCTACTATCAAAGATAAATATTAGTAATCATATCCACATCCTAGTTGATAAGGATACCGATAAATCCTCGAAGATGTTTTTTTACCATACTTTTTCTAAGGGGGGTTATTGCTTGGGACAAGTTGGGGCCAAGTAGGATAACTGTTCTAATGGAACAATTTTATCTCTATGGGATGTTTTGAGTGTGGTAAAATGGGATAAGTTGGGATAATGACATAATATTTGAAGTTTTAATTTACCAATTTATGTGGGATAATTGATGATGTGGCATCTTATTAAAGTATAATATTTATCTATCACTTAATTCTAAATTAATTTATCCAATTAGTTTAGTATGTTATTTAGTATGTTATCATAATATGATACATTATTTTACTTTATACTAAAATACAATATGTTATACCATAATTACTAAGTAATATTACTAATTATTATATTATATGATATTATAATAGTATGCTATATTATATAATAATTGATATAATATACTTATAATATATTTAATATAATATAATATAATATAATATATATATTAAAGTATGTTGTCTTATACTATAAATCTATATTACAATCTATGTTTATGGTAATGTCATAGATTGT
>NC_033801.1:114586491-114648493 GCF_001876935.1 Asparagus officinalis
CAAAATGTTATAGTAAATTATATTTTAATTATTTTATTATATTATAATATAGTTTAATAAATAATATAATATAAGTATACTATAATAATTCATATTATATTATAATTGAATATTATATTTGTTAGGTCCTTTTGTTTTGATGATGATTTACAAACAATTTACATCTAATATTATTTATTTAGTGTTTGTATTTTGTATCTATTTTAGGCAAACAATAAGTTGGAGGTTGGATAGAATTGCGCCAAAACGATCATATCAAATGGAGGTTGGCGGAAGTGGAGTGAAGCAATGTAATTCAAGTTAAAGATTCAAGTTCAAGCTTCATCCGTAAGTTTACCAAGTCGAGCTATATTGAAGACCTTCAAGCTTGAGTATATAGTTTATAGTATTTGTAGTATAGGTTTATACTTGTGTGTTAATACTTTAAGCTCATATTATTCACACACACTTTTTTGTTGATTTTATTAAAATATAAGTGTTTTTGATAAAATATTATTTTATTATTTTATATACTTCAATATCATTTTATACATAGTTTATTAAGTCTATAAAATTATTTTACAAAGTTTCAAAACATGGTTTATGTCAAAACATTACATTTCAAGTATATTAAGTTTGCATGTTTTGAACATTTTTGTAACATTACATTTCAAGTATATTAAGTTTGCATGTTTTGAACATTTTTGTAAAATGACAAGTTTTCATATTGAAAAGTACAATTCCAAAAATTCTTTTTATAACATATTCATTTACATGTTTACAATGATTTCCTAAAGTTTTATATTTTTTGGAATTTATTTGCTATTTTTTAAGGTACTTCAAAGTTGGTTTTTACTATTTAAATCAGGCTGATACAGTGTTATCAGTCGACTGATACATGTATTCAGTCGACTGATGAAAACACTTGGAATCATCAAAAAGCCCCTATTTCTTTTCAGTTGACTGATCAGTTGACTGATGAGGTCATCGGTCGACTGATCAGTCGACTGATAAGCTCATAACGGCTAGTTTTGTATTATTTCTAGATTTTTAGTTTTTAACCAGTTTACTAAATGATTTATTTCTATCAAATGAGAAGTGATATTCATGAAATTCTTTCTCTAACATGTTCATCTACATGTTTAGAAACCTCCCTCAAAATTTCATAATTTTTGGAGTTGATTTACTATTTTTAATTGATTTTATAAAATCAGATACACAAAATTCTAGAATCTGTCAAATCTGGAACTGTCGACTTCATCAGTTGACCGACGCACTGTAGTCAGTCGACTGATGACCTATTTTCAGTCTATAATAGCTAGTTTTCCATATTTTATCTTTTTGTGATTTTTCTTGGGTATTTATTGGTTTTTGGGGTTGTTTCATGAGCCTATATACCCCATACCCTCATATTTCTGAGGTAACAAAAAAGAAATGTTTTAAACAAGATTAAGAGTATTTTAACAAGGGTTTAAGTTTTGGTTTGAGTTTGTTTAAAAAGCTTTTAAGCATTTTCAAGTTTTGGTTTGTGAAGATAATTTCACAAGAGCTAGAAGAGATCATCCATTGGTGTTTGAGCATTCAACTCTTCTCGCTCTCTCTTGTCATCATATAGAGAAGTTTTTCTAAACTCAATCTAAGTATTTTATATGTTTGATTTTCATTTCCATAAGCTAGAATTTATTTGAGTTTAGTTTTTATTTATTGAATTTCATTGTTACATACACTCACTTGAGCTTTTAGTATTTTCATACATAATATAATTGGGGTTGTGAGAGATTGTAACTTTGACCTGTGCTTAATTGAGTTTTTACCTTGTTTAGAGAATAATCATTTATTGTTAGTATGCTTAATTGTGAGGATTCACTTTGTAATACACTAGTACACCAAGAGGAGTGTGTGGTGAGAAACAGGGTCGTCCCAAGAGGAGTGGGATAGGTGGTAATGCCTAGAGAGAGATTATAGTTCCTAACACTTGAGGGAGACACGAGCTAGAGACTAACACTTGATGTGGTAGTTAGTGTAGTTACATTGTGAGATTGTGAACGTTGATCAGTGAGCGTTGAAAACCGATATTGTGTGGTGTAAATGTTTTCGAGTAATTATTGAAAACCCGGTGTGCTAGTGGATTTCTCCCTGGGAGTGGGGAGCGGAGACGTAGGACTGAAGGTCCGAACTCCGTAATCATATTGTGTGTTTGTATTGTTTATTGTGCACTGTAGGCGTCAAAAAATGCTTACAGACATCCAAATACTACTCAAGACAAAGAAACGACGATAAATGCCATCCTCCTAATCAGAGGGGATTATTCAAAGGAAGCGAGACAACATGGAAGGACAATGTACACACCAACAAGCAGTACATGGCGGCACGGCCGAGGCGCGGCAGGACATGGTGCCGCAGCTAAGGCACGGCAGTCTATGGTGCCGCGGTAAGGCGCGGCAACATATGGTTCCGCGGCTATTACAAGGGGTGCTGCGGCGGTTACAAGACAGTTGTATGATGATTTTTTGAAGCCCACGTGGCAGCATATAAGAAATAGAACGTGTGCTGACGTGTACAAGCAGTTAAACCACGAAAAAAGTGGTTAAAGGTCGTGGGAGAACGGTTTCAAGCACGATGAAACGTGCTGGTAACTGCCTCTTTGGCCGCGGCAGTCCACACTGCCGCGCCAATAGCCGCGACAGTGTCGACTGCAGCGGCCAAAGAACAGTCACCCGGTCGGTTATTTCGCCTCCGTTTCAATTGTTGTGCACTCCTACCCCTATAAATACCTCCCTAGACACGAAATAAAGGACAGAGAGCATTTTGGAGCAGAAGAGACTTGAGCTTTTGGTGATTTTGAGGAAGAAAGAGAAAACTTTCACCCTTTGACAAGTATCATTCGGTGATTCCTAGAGATCTAAGCTTAGACTTGACTTTGGAAGAGTGAACATCTTACATCGATAAGATATTCGCTTTCAAATCTTTACTTTGATAAACGAAGGAAAGATCTCTAAACACCCTCACGATCTGTGAATCGTTAGTCCACGAGCCAAAGCACTCACGGCACATGCAAAGTCCCACAAAGCAGGAGTTGATAAACAATTTCTGTGTTATTTTCTCGAGAGTTGTATTTTTGTTTATTTTCATTGTAATTTTCTGTAAAACGACTGAAGTTTAATGGAATCGACAATGGAATCAACTTTCGCTGAAAACAAACTGGCGACCACAGTGAGAGCCAGCTGCCTCGCTGCCGAGGCCACAGTGTCGCAGCCGATTAAGATCATTGTCACTGAAGAGATCGAATATGAATTCGATCAGGCAAAATTCGAGGAGTATCTGTCATCCTCATCCTCAAAATCTCCCTCGCCCCGCAAGTGTAGGAAGATTTCATCTTTCAAGAAAGTTCCCAAGTCTTCAATTCAGCTGAAGACCGCAGATGAAGATTCTTGCCAAGTCATGGCTCAGGAATCCACCTGCAACATCTCGGCTCCAAATGACCCTTCACCAGTTCAGGGGTCTTTAAACCAAAATGCGCCGGTATTGACGAAGAGGGCTCGTCAGAGACAGCGTCAACGCCGCGCTCGTCAATTGGCAAAAGCTTTACAACAAACCGACGGAGTCCATTACTATACGGACTTAAAGTCGAGGAAGCAAAAAGTGAACCAGTTGCCCCAAAGGCAGAACACTCACATTTCTGCACAACTTACGACGGAGGAATGGACCCTCGTCAAAAGAACTCGTTCAACCCATAAGGAACGTATAAAGAGGCGTCAGGTGAAGGCCGCCCGTGCTTGCGCTCTTCGTCAACAAGCACAAGGGATCAAGAAGGAGATGGTGTCTGAAAAGCCACCAAAGAACTGTAAAGTTTGGGTGCCGAAGACGCCGCAAACATCCGTTCCGGGCCCGTCTACTGCATCACCAGTCAAACCCTGGGTTAGCCCGGATTTATCCAAATTTAAAATCACAATGGCGGATTGCCTTGGTCCTTCGGTTGATGATCGAGGCAAAACCCCAGTCAAAGAACAATCACATCCAGCAAATAAACCCTTAGTGATTTCTTATACAGGGGGTCGTAAACACCCTCCTGTCAGAACTGCACCAGTCCAGAACGAGAGAATACCAGTTCACTCTCGTTTAGGACCTATGAATACTCCACACCCGCAAAGGGATGGAATTAAAAATTTAACCTTGGATCGCCCAAAGGCGACGACTGGTCGCCCTGTGCGTGTTAACAAGGTTCAAGCACAAGATATAGGTTGCTCAAATCACAATAACGACGAGCTGTACTATCAAAACAATAACTCGAGAAAAAGAGTTGACCGAGAAGATGAGTCTCACTGCTCCTGCGAGAGGCTCATTAAAGCAGTACTGACGGAATGCGGTTGCTCTAAAACTAAATCAAGAATCTCCGTATTTCAAAGATTGTCTACGGAGGCGTCAAGACCCAAAATAAGGCGCTTCAACAAGAAGAGACCTGCAATTCGGCGAGATGAATTCCTTGAGGTCACCATTAATATGACCGGCAGAGGAAAGCAACAATTAGTCAACCCTGACCCTGATTTCTCTCCGGAGGGGAGAGTTGAGCGGGGTCTCTCTCAAAGGATGTCGCGGCTACAAAGGAGGGCCAGCCGACGTCGAGATTACAAGAAAATGCATGAAGGATTATCCTCAGACGAGGAACTGTCAGACACTTGCTCTGCTGTTGCATCGGACGATACCACGTCCAGTGTTGGACGAGTCAGAGAATCATTTGTGATCACACCAGATCAATTAGCTCAGATACTGCAGGAAGCATTAGCTAAACAACGCGAGGAAATCATAGCTGAAATCAAAACCGAGATGGAGTTGACCATGTAGCAGGTTCGAGATTTGCAAGCTCAACAACATCAACCGGAATCAAGCCAAAAGGCGGAATCCAACAAGCGTAACGCCAGACCTGTACATACAACTGAGGACGGTGACGAAGAAGACGAGACTATCTTTGCTGATCCTCCTCCTGATAAAGACAATTCTGGAAGCGGCCCGGCCAAGTCATTTACCCAACCTCCTCAAATTTATTTGAAGAAGAGTGAGGAAGAAGACAAAAAGATGCAGGACCTTGAGAGCAAAGTTAATGCTCTAATGACGGCCCAAGAAGTGAAGAAAACGGGCATTCCATACCCGTACCTAAGGGAGTGGGATCTGATTCCTTATCCCCCAAAGTTTAATTTGATTAACTTTACTCCTTTTGATGGCAGGGGTTCACCCACTCAGCACTTGATCTATTTCAAGTCACATCTTGGCGCAATATCTGGAAACGAAGCCTTGATGGTCCGGTCATTCGTAGGGACCCTTCGCGGGCCTGCCTTCGATTGGTACCGCGTCTAAAACCCGGGAGCGTCACTAGCTGGGAAGATATGGAAGGATTGTTCCTCACCAATTTCTTCGACGACGACACGAAGGTCTCAATTGGCACCTTGTTGGATGAGAAGCAGATAAATGGGGAGTCGGTTGATGTCTTCGTCAAACGATTCCGGAACAAAGCGGTAAATTGCCGAGATCCACTCACAGAAGAGTTTATCCTACAGACATGTCATAATAACTTGTCACTGGATGTGTTAGAAGTCATGGGGGTTGTGCCTTCTAAAACTTGGAAGGAGTTGAAAGTGAGAGGTGAACAAGCCGAGCGTTTTCTTAAGAGAAAGAAGTTAGAGAGGGGACTGCCACAAGATAATCCTCAAAAACAGAACTTTAACTCTCGAGGTAGAGGAAGAGGGTCTTGGGCTGCTGTTGATGCACATCAAACATCGCAACAGCCACAACAACAACCACAACAGTCATCCTTCCAACTAGCACCAAATCAGAATCAGCAGCCTCCGAAGCAGTTTAAAGCCTCAGAGCCTAAGTTCCCGAAGGAATATTCTTTCAAAGATGATGAAGTACCAATTATCTTCAAGTACCTGCTGGATAACAACAAGATCAAGCTTCCACCGGTCACAAACCAAGAAGAAGCGAAGAAGACCGACGACCCGAAGTATTGTGCATATCACCGAAGGGTCCACCATCCCACTAAGGCGTGTTATGTCTTGAAAGACAAAATACAAACCTTAATCGATGTTGGAATCGTAACACCGAAACCAAAGAAGAAGAAATTAGGTGCAAATGCATTGTCCATTAGCTTCGGATCGGTTCCTTTATCCTGGTTTCAAGCCGAACCAGTATCAAAGGTCAAGATGCAGACCATCAACGATGACCCTCATGGACAGCACCAAAAAGAGCTTGTATCTCACACAACCCCCAACGGCGAAATCCTTTGGGTTCATCCGGATTTACAGCACCAAAAAGAGCTTGTATCTCACACAACCCCCAACGGCGAAATCCTTTGGGTTCATCCGGATTTACTTGAAGATGAACAATGGACGACATCCACATCAAAGAAGAAATCAAATGGCAAAGGAAAAGAGAAGTCCTGTTATGGAGCCTCGGCAATTCCTGAGAAGAATGATGAACAGATTCCAACTTTACCGCTTTCTGAAGAAGAGCAGGAATCTTTCGCTACAAGGGGTGGGAATGAATACCATTATAAATATCCTAAAACCTCTAACCCAAATGCTAAAACTCTTACGGAGCTGGGAATAGTTGTAACTCCTCCTGTAGTTGCTGAGAAGCCGCAACAACCGGCTAAGCAAAAAGAAAAAGAACCCCAACATAAAGAGGTTCAAGCTCCAAAATAGTCTCGTTTCAACCGACCGATTGGATGAGATAAACCGGAAAGCTTGAACGCACCATATCGTTTCAACGTTATGGCTCAGCTAGCTAATATCCCAGCAAGGATTACGCTATACGAGTTACTGCGCCTCTCGAAAGATACCAGAGAAGCGTTGCAAGAAGCCTTGGTTGATTCTGAGGTATTCCTTACTCAGATTAAGCCAACTCTTGAAAAGCCAGAGTCATCGATTCAGCATTGCAATCTGGCAGCCACCAAATTTCCCTGCATTGCTTTCACAAAAGAAGATATGCAAGTCAGGAATTCAAAGCATGACAGACCTTTATATTTTACTAGATATATCGGTTCGAGCGTTGTCAACCGGATTCAAGTTGATCCGGGTTCCGCTGTTAGCATCACGCCACTTCGGTTGATGTATCACCTCGGAATTCCCGCCAGCAAGCTAGCCTCCACAGGAACTGTCATCTATGGATTCAATACTAGTGGATCAAGACCATTGGGAAAAATTAGGGTGAAGTGTCAGCTCGGAGACTTGAAGTCTGAAGTCACCTGCTATGTAATTGATGCCGAGACTTCCTATAACTTACTGTTGGGTCGCCCATGGATCCACAGTAATCTTATAGTTCCCTCTACCCTCCATTAGTGTCTGAAATATGTCGACACTAATGATGAGGTCAAGACGGTGGTCGCGGATAAGAAACCTTTTAAGGGGTTAGAAAATTACTTTACTGACTCCCTTCTTTATGGTGCTGAATCCGATACTGAACCATTGGCCCATGGTACGGACAGCGGAGAGGAAGCTGATACTGAAGCCGGGCTCGATTATAGTGAAGGTCTTGTATTAAATGACATTGAACCTCTTGTAATGGATCTTGACGGTGGTAACTCGTCGGATGAAAGTTGTAACTGGCAGCTTGCCGATGAAATAATAAATAATGATTTAGAGTACTCGCGTTGTCTCAATGATGTAATGCAGGAATTATATGACGACACTAGTCTACATATGCCACTTTGTTCGTCTTGCACGACGACGAAATATATCCGAAGTTCAGACGGAACAACTACGCAAAGACAGGGGGTGCAAAAGAAATAGTTTTTGGGAAAGGGGAACATCCCCGACACCAGATCTTTTCTTAGACACTTATTCGGATGATGAAGAACCCGGGCGACATTTCTCTCGGTACAGTTCACAAGCGAATGGTTACATGACGAGCCAAGGCTATAACCTCTCGCTCGGTGAAGGTCTTCATTTTGGTCAAGGTGTCAAGGTTCCACCCCATCCTGCCTACGTACCAAAAGGGAGACCTGATAATTATTACAGTCACAAAAGGGGTCTGGGTTATACTTCGGGAGACCTGATAATTATTACAGTCACAAAAGGGGTCTGGGTTATACTTCATCATCTGATGACGAATATTGCCAACAGATTATTAGCCAACTAATAAATAAGAGTGAGCATTCATCCGATGCTTCAACCTGGGATTCTGACGTGAGCATTGGAGAAAGATTCAAAGCCCTAATGTCGAATATGGCGACAGTTGATCCTTCCACAACCGAAGAAGACGATCAGTTGCCTATTTGGGAAGATCCATGGATGCATTACATGAATATCCAATACGGCGATAGATTTGAGCAAAGAGAACCTCCTACCGAAGATAAAGTAGTCCAAGTTAATATGGGTGACGAAGCTAACCCAAAGCCTATATTTATCAGCGGTGACCTTCCAGCGGATGAAAAAGAGGAACTAATCGCCCTCGTTAAAGAGTATATCGACATTTTCACTTAGAACTACGAAGATATGCCGGGACTCGACCCAGATGTAGCAATGCATAACCTTAACATTAAACCGGATGCTAAACCTGTTAAACAACAACAAAGACGGTTTCGTCCGCAGATTATGGAGGCGATAGAAGCTGAAGTCAAGAAGCTAATTGATTCGGATTTTGTCAGAGAAGAACAACATCCTGAATGGTTGGCCAATATCATTCTAGTTCTTAAAAAGAACGGAAAGATCAGAATTTGCATTGACTTTAGAGATCTAAACATCGCATGTCCTAAAGACGATTTCCACTTACCGATCACGGACGTCATCATTGACAACACTTGTGGGTTCGAGAGAATGTCATTTATGGACGGATTTTCTGGATATAATCAGATCAAGATGCACCCAGACGATGAAAAACATACAGCATTCAGAACACCCCTTGGTGTATTTTGTTATACTGTTATGCCTTTCAGTTTGAAGAACGCCGGTGCTACGTACCAACGAGCAATGACGAAGATCTTTCAAGAGCACCTTCGGAAGACAGTTGAATGCTATGTTGATGACCTGGTCGTTAAGAGCCGTGATAAAGATGACCACATTAACGATCTGAAGACGATGTTTGAACTTATGAGGGCTCATCAGTTAAAGATGAACCCAACTAAGTCCTTCCTTGGAATGTCCAGCGGTAAATTTCTGGGATTTTTCGTCACTACAAAAGGTATTCATATCGATCCTGATAAAGTAAAGGCGATACATGAATTGCAACCCCCGAGGAATCTTAAAGAACTCAGGGGGTTGCAAGGTTGATTGGCATATATCCGTCGATTTATATCGAATTTGTCTGGAAAATATCAACCATTCTCTAAACTCGCGAAGAAAGGCGTGTCGTTCGTTTGGGACGAAGCATGCCAAAAGGCATTCGAAGATATTAAGAAATATTTGGCGAATCCACCTATTCTCGTTGCACCGAAATCAGGCAGACCGTTTTTTATCTATGTCAAAGCGACGAGCCATTCGTTAAGTGCATTACTCGCACAAGACGACGATAACGGTCACGAACAAGCTGTATATTATCTGAGTCGCACACTGGTTGGAGCTGAATCTCGTTATCCAATGATCGAGAAAGAATGCCTCGCCTTGGTATTCGCAATCCAAAAAATACGACATTAGTTGGTTGGACAGACAATTTATGTCATTTCCAACATAAACCCAATCCGGGTATTCATGACCCAACCGGCTTCCATGAATTGGCGTTTAGCCAGGTGGGCTCTACTATTATCGCAATATGATTTATATTTCAAGCAACAAAAATCAGTTAAGGGATGAGCTATTTGCGATCTTTTGGCGGAAAACCCTACGAAGGATGTAGTTGAGTTATACGACGATCTTCCGGATGAAACTCATGAAGTTAATGTCACCTTACATCAACGAGTGTGGCAATTATACTTCGATGGGGCTTCCCGAGCAACCAACGTGGCGAGCGCACCCGGATGTTCTAAAATCTCCTCAGGAGTGGGGGTCGTTTTAGTTTCCTCGGGAAAGCACGTCTTACCTAGAGCATACTCATTGACCGAACCATGCTCTAATAATGTAGCCGAGTACAACGCATTGATAATTGGACTCAATTTTGCTAAAGAGCTGGGGGTCGAATACCTTGAAGCTTTTGGAGATTCTCAATTGGTAGTTAATCAGATTCGAGGAGAGTATGAAGTCAGAAATCAAGACCTGATTCCATACCACCAGGTGGCCATCGAGATGGCAAGCTCGTTTGAAGAATTTTTCATCGAGTACGTTCCGCGTCTCCAAAATGCACACGCAGACGCGTTGGCGGCATTGTCTGTATCTCTGGCTCAACCTCCCGAGACAGAACAATTAATTACAGTGAGAACTCACCAACTTATTGTTCCTATCTACGATTCAGTTGCCAAAGAAGCATATTCAACAAGAGTTGAACCCGAAGTTCGAGATTGGCGTTTCCCTATCATCGATTATGTCCTACACGGTATCTTACCTGAAGACGTGAAAGAAAGGGATTCGATTCGGCGAAGAGCACCGAGATTTTACTACAACGCTGAATCACAAATGTTGTACCGATGATCGTACGACGGTCTATTACTCCGTTGTCTATCCAATAAGGAAGCAGAACAAGCACTCAAAGAGGCGCATGAGGGGATATGTGGTGCACATCAGCCCGGTCCTAAACTCTGCGACCGACTTAGGAGAATCGGATATTATTGGCCAACTATGGTAAAGGATGCAGTTGACTACGCCCGACGATGTCAAGTATGTTAATTACATATAAATTATATGCACCAGCCTCCAGAGCATCTACACCCGTCGGCAACGTCATGGCCGTTCGAGACTTGGGGAATGGATATTGTTGGTCCTATAAATCCCCCGTCAGTCAAAGGTGATCGGTTCATCCTAGCAATCACCGATTACTTCTCCAAATAGGCTGAGGCGATTCCGCTCAGAGAAGTTAAAATGAGTAACGTTATTGCATTTATCAAACACCATATCATCTACCATTATGGTGTCCCAAGACAAATCATACATGACAACGGTCCTCAATTCATCAGCAACGCCTTCATCAGGTTTTGCGAGAAGTTCAAAATTCAGGATATTTCGTCGACAGCTTACAATCCCACAACAAATGGATTGGCTGAAGCTTTCAACAAAACAATCATAAAGCTCTTGTCAAAACTGGTGAAAACTAATAAACGAGATTGGGATGACAAGCTTGGCGCGGCTCTATGGGCCTATCGTACTACGGTACGTACACCGACTGGCGCAACCCCGTATTCGTTAGTATACGGATGTGAAGCCGTTCTTTCATTGGAAATACAAATTCCATCTCTTCGGATTGCTCTCGCAATCCAGATAACGACCGAAGAACAACATCAAAAACATCTCGAAGAACTCGAGATGCTCGACGAAAGGCGCTTAGAAGCTCAACAGCATATTGAGTTCTACCAAGCACTCGAGATGCTCGACGAAAGGCGCTTAGAAGCTCAACAGCATATTGAGTTCTACCAAGCCAGAATTTCCCAAGCCTTCGACAAAAAGGTTCGACAACGGAGTTTTAAAGAAGGAGATTTAGTCCTAGCTGAAAGACGGCCTATGATCCTTAACTCCAAGAAGAAAGGAAAATTCGAACCCAAATGGGAAGGACAGTTTGTGATAGAAACAATCTATTCAAACGGTGCTTACCGCCTGATTATCCAAGATGGCAGCAAATTAATGATGCCAATAAATAAGAAGTTCCTGAAAAAATATTATCTGTAATATGTTCAGGATAACCTATGCAGAACGGGAAGTTCCTAGAGAATCCTGTATAGGATATTTCGGGATAACCCGAGATCAGTTAATTGTTCTAAATATGAAACTGATCTTTCAAATAATATGTTTTTGATTATCATAAAGTTCTTTTACAGCTTTTGTTGAGATGAGATTCAAATATGTAAACAGTTAATCTTTTCTCACAAAACTCCTCACCGGTCAAATCGATCGACGAAGAGTACACCAAAATTCGTCATGGATTAAAATCATTCCAACCCCCACTGCTCATTTGGTCAAACCTTTAAACAGTTAGGACCAAAGCCAAAATCCCCTCTCGATTCCTTCAATGAACGAGAGGCCCACAAATTGAGCGATCAAACCTTCCTACAGTTAGGATCGTCTCAAAACTCTCACTTTGTCAGACCTTACTACAGTTAGGACCACAATCAAAATCTCTTTTCGATTCATTTTGCGAACGAAAGATCCACTTTTGAATTGAATAATCAAACCTTATGACAGTTAGGATTATTCAAACCAGTCCAGATTCTCTAAGTGGAGATCCCACCTTGAGTTTCTTTTACAATAGGAGATAGAATATAAAATTCTTCCTCTCCGATTTTGGGTTTATCTCTACCAACAAACAAGAGACTAGGAGATAGAATGTAAAATTCTTCCTCTCTGATTTTGGGTTTATCTCTACCAACAAACAAGAGATCAGGAGATAGAATGTAAAATTCTTCTTCTCCGATTTTGGGTTTATCTCTACCAACAAACAAGAGACCAGAAGATGGAATGTAAAATTATTCCTATCCGATTCTAGGGTTTATCTCTACCAACAAACAAGAGATTGAAAGATAGAATACCAAATTCTTTCTTTATAATTTTGAGTTTATTTTCCTACATAGGAAATGTAACCTGTTTGCATTTCAAAAGCCATGCCACTCATGTATGAGGGACGTTATCTCAATCCCTTATTAGAGATAAGCCTACATCTAACACATGTAGCTTACATATTCAACATTGTAGTTCAAAGTCTAAAAGAGTTTAATTCTTTTAGCGCAACGTTATATGTGAAACAGACCTAGATAATTCACATACTAGCCCGATTCAAACGGTAATCGGTAAAGGCATATCAAACCCGTTGATGGCTGAGGATTTGCCAAAAATTCTATGAGTATTATGGCTATTTATTCTAAACAAGAATGAGTAACCATAATCAAAATATCAATGAGCAAAAAGTTCACTATACTAACCAAAAGAGTTCAAACAAAACAACATAAAAAAATGTATGTTCCCAAAATTACAATAGTTTGTAATGACGAATTTGGTCCTCTAATCGAGAGAGCTCTGTCGCATAAGCCAACTCAAGCTCGGGGATCAAGTTAGCTTTAAAGTTTTCTTCATCGATGCTTTGAATTCTGGCGACCTCTTGTTCTTTGTCAGTAAAAATCTTGGCTTGAAGATTTAGCTGCCGGAATAGATTCACCTCAACCTGAGTCACCTCCGCCAGATCGGACTGCATCACTTCACGCAGCTTTGGCAAGTTGTTCTTCCAGACGGGCTATCTTTTCTTGATTCGATTCTAGATCACGATACAGATCTGCCTTAATCTGCGTCTTTTTGGCAACGCCCTCTTTGAGTTGATCAATGCAGATTTTTAACCCCTGAAGTTCGGATTCAGCGGACTTCTGAGAATCACGCCACACCTGCAATTTCAGGTCCATTTGAGAAGCGATGTAGGAAGACGCGCCATTAACACGAAGATTTTCCAAATTTTCAATGTGTTGCTTAGGGTCAGCCAAGTAAGCTTCAATCGAATCGGACAGTTCAGAGCATCCGTAGTCTTTAATGCCTGATACATAGCGATCGAGAGATTTGCTAAAATGCTCGAAAGGTGAGCCTTTGAGAAGAATCCGATCAACCATGATATTTATGAAAGTAACCAAACTTTCAACGTCAGCATAAAGGACAGCCTTGGTCGGATCTTCGTTCGCCAATAAAGCTTGAATACGCTCGGACAATGATGAAGAAAGAGCTACAAAGAGAACGAATGAAATAAGTACAAAAGTATGTACGCTCGTTGGAATACTTCACAACCGAGTTACCTTGGCTTGTTGAGGTTGTAATGGACTCTATAACAACCGGGATTTGTTCAGGAATAATGCTCGTCGGTTGATTCACTACACCAAACGATTGTTCACCTGAAGTCCCCGATGGCTTCAGATCCAGATCGACAAATTCTTGAGGAACAAGTTCTATAAATGAGAAAAGGATGAATAAAACACTCTACAAGTATAAATCCAACTACGAGATATATTAAAGGAGAAACATACCAAGTTGAGTAGAAGTTGCCGTAAGTTGCTCTTCTGTGGTTGCCTTCAACCCTCCAATTTCATGAACCACTGGAGTCGGATTAGAAGTTACCACAGGTTCAGCTTCGACAGTGTCAGAGGCAGGAGGAACAATAACGGGTGGTTCAACTTCAACTGGGGGACCTGTCAAAAGTAGAAAACCCAGGCCTTCAGGTTGATCGCATTCACCAATGACGGTAGACGCATCAACTCTATTTGTTGGTCCTACGTCTAAAATTCTCATTTAGTCATCTAAAAATAATGAGGAATGAAAGCTTAATTGAAAACTTGGATCTGAAAGTGCATACCTTCTGATGCGCCTACTTCAGTTGAATCAACTCGAATAGTTGGTCCTACAGTAGCGGTCGGGTCCGGAGCTGACAGTATATCAGAGATTTTCTGGTGTTCATCTTCAGAAATATCAAGATTGAAATCATGTTCGTTGAAATCTCCGATACCCATATCATGGATGAGTTCTGGATCTCTCGGCTCATCGACAGGGATGTCTATTAAGCGGAAAGATCCGTCAGTGCATATGCAAGAAGCATGAAAGAATCAAAGCAAACAAAAATAAGTTTACCTTCAATAATAGTTGCGGGGTCAGCAGCGCTACTACCAGCACTCACCTCCTTTAGTTTAACTAAAAGAAGATAAAGCGCACAAGTTAGTAGGAGAGGAACATGTTTCGATTCACTTATCTCCCGGAAATGCCCCCCAAATGAGAAAACATCAGTACCTGTGTCGGCGGTTGGCGAGGTCGATGTAGTAGCCAGAGGAGAGGCAGTATCCATACTGAGGGGCTCTTCACTCATCGCTCTGTGTACTTGCTGAGTGAAGCTTGATTCATCAACGTCCATTAAACCAGGAGAAGAGGGTTCGGGTATGATTTCCCCTTCTTCTCCTGATCCAACTGCAATGGCAAAAGAATAAATAAGATGTTATATTCAAAGATAAAATAGTGAAAAGGAGATAAGAATGAGATCTTACCCCCTTGATCAACCGGAAGATCCTGAGTGAATTCCTCTTCAAGCAACGGGGGAAGTTGACGTTGTCGATGAGCCGTTTTTTTAATCCTATTCGAAACACGAGAATCTCGAGGAACTTCAGATCTCTCATGGCGAAAATTGGTACGCAATTCGGTTCCTTGAGCAGGACATGGTTGAACCTCAGAAGGAGCAGAAGACCGGGATCTCTTTCTACCGATGAGCGGGGCAACGTCTTCTTCCTCTTCTTCTTCTTCTTCTTCCTGCACGGGCCATCTGACGGTCATCTTGTTAGAAGACGATAAGGGAATATTCTTCTCTCTCATTCAAATACCCTTAGAAGGAGCACCGGGTGATTGGGGTGAAGAAGCTCGACGAGTCCTGTGAGCCACGGGAGAAAGAGGAACATCAGCCTCTGCTTCATCTCTAGTTTCATCCTCCTCACTGGATGTTCCGAAGTCATCACTCTCTTCAGAATCAACTGCTTGTTTTCCTTTGTGGGAAGACGTAGTGGGCTCCTTTCCTTTTTTGGAAGATATAATTCTCTGAACCACAGCTTCTGATTCTAGTTCGGAAAGCTTTTTCTTCGGGACAGGCGTGTTGGCGGCTAAAATCCACCGGCAGTAGAGAAAAGTTAAGTGAAGATCAGGCTCAGCGACGGGCAAACTAAATTGAGCTCCGGTACAACCAGCAACATTCCAGAACCAGGCTCGCACTCCATCGATAAGGCCTCCGCAGGTTATTAACCATTTGTTGGGATTCCCGACATATAATTGATCGTAACCGAATTGTCGCGCAAATCGACAAGGAAAATAAGGCTCGATCCTGCATAAGTTCTTCGACCGGAAAACATTGTAACCTGGTCGGATGTTCATAAGCCAGTGGAAACTACCCATGTTGAGGGAGGTCCTGATGGTCCGAGGCATCTCTTCATCAATGAGTGTGTCATTATATGCACCAGAAAACCGAGGGAAACACTTATAAAATTCCCAGCACTTAGCATTCTTAAACTGCCTCACCCGGTCGGGTCATTGTCGAGAAGGATTCAGCCATTTACACCCTTCCAAAAGCTGTAGCAAAGGGATCTCTGGATCAGACACGTAGGGTGCTGACATCATGTCCGTTCGATGGAGGACCAGCCACGCCATTAAATATGTGTATGGTAATTCAACGCTCGACAATTGAATCTTAGTCGAAGGCTCAGCATCCACTTTGGTAAAAGTGTTAGCCAGGTTACGCAAATCACTATGGATGTCAGCTATCATGGCGGAGAGTAAAGATAACCTAGCTCCAACGGCTAGTTGCACGGCGGGAAAAAGGACCTCAAGAGGAAGCGCCTCAGAAGATTGATGCGGTACTACACATCTCTTTAACCATATGGCCAGGTAACCGGAAAGGAGAGTCACAGACTTCATTCCTTTCGTGGATTGCTACAAGAAAGTACTGAATTTTGTGCCTCTAAGAAAGCCACCTTCAGATGATTCAGTTCTATAAGAATGGGCGTTAATCTTCGTAATCAGCCTATTAACGTCAGAAGGGGTCAGAACAGGTGATTCGCAGACAGCTTCACCGGTCGGGCTCTCGAGATTCTGGAACAAGTAGTCGGCGAACTGTTTTAGACTGACTCGAGCGGCCTTCTTACTCTTTACCTCGATCTTGGCTATCGCTGTCTGGTAATGACAAGTTAACTCCCAGAGAATGTCATAAGCAGGAGAACCAGCCTTCTTCATCTTCATAAGCTGACGGTTATTGGGAAAAAATTCTTGATAAGGAGTATTCCCCAATGGCAATCCAGATACTTTCATCATCTCGTGGAGCGGAAGCCCTAACTCCCCGTACTTGGTAAAAAAATGTATTGGTCTCCGTATTATAAGACTCGAACAAGGCGAGAAAGTGATCTACACTTACGGGAAGACCATGCATGCTGGCTCGGACTGGAGCGTATAACCCCAAGTTCCTTAACTCCCGATCCCAACGATTGAGTACGTAGTTGGTCATCTTAGCCCACCATTTGTCTGGAAGAGAATGAACCCATCCGTAACATCTGAACCTTAGAATAGGGAATTCTCTGCCAACCCGAGCGAGCCTATTCTTTACTGTACTAGCCTTTATCATCAGTTCGTTTTGAGGCCCACTATCCGGTCCAAATATCCCCGGGTGAAGACCACGAACAGTATGCCTACCGCTGGAGCCGGGAGCGCTGACATCTTTACCAACGAAACCGCAATGAATGCGTTCATGGTCATCTGTCAGGTGCCACGACATTTGCCTCGAGACGGCCAGATTCCTTAATTGTAGAATTGAATATTGTCGAGGAAATGGGGGAAGGAATAGAAAAGCACATTCGTATTCATTCAGCCAAATTTCGGGATCACGGCAAATATTATCTGGATCTTCAATTGAATCCCCGAATAAATAATCAGGCTTCTTCAATGGCTCGGTAGAATCTCTGATTGGAGTTAAGGGCGAGTCAGTCAATAGTGCACGCAGAGTACGACGACTTCCCTCACGAATCAACTCTGGAACGCTATCATCACAACTTTCACTAAACTGACGAGCTTCTCTAACCAGGAAGTCGCCGTTGAAAGAGGCATGAAGGATACCATGTTAGACCCTAGAGGGGGGGGGGGGGGGTTAAATTAATAGCAATTAAAATTATGTTGATCAATATGTTCTTGCAAGAGATAGATATGAACAATAAGAACAATAAGAATATGCACAAATAAAATATGACACAAACACACGATATGTTTACGAGGTTCGGTCCCCACGACCTACGTCCCCGCTCCTCACCTCGAGGAGATATCCACTATCACAATCCGGTTTGGAAGCCGGAACTTCTACACACTCGGTTTACAAGTTCACCGAAAACTCTCACACTACACAATCACTCAACAATCACACTTTACACACTAAGTATAGGAATCTAGCCCGTGTCCTCCTCCTCAAGTGCTCGATTACAACCTCTCCCTAGGTTCGTCAATCGACGCCACTCCTATTGGATTTGACCCCGTCTCTCTCTCCTCACACTTCTCTCGGTGTACAAGTGTATTACAAGTGATTCTCACAAATAAAAGTTAAATACAATGATTTGTTCTCAATTAACAAGTGAGAACACAATGAAGCTCACACTCACTAAATCACACCTCACAACCCACAATATATAATATGGAAATATCAAGCTCAATAAGTGTGTGTGATAATAGTGAATCAAAAACAATAAATAACTTAATGAATATAGCTAATCAATTGAAAGTGAGATAATAAGCTATATGGAAAGAGTTTAGAAAAACTTCTCAATAAACAAGAGGAGCTGAAGAATATGATCCCAATGGAATATGAGCGCCTCTTCTTGTTGTAGAAAACTTTCTCTTGAAATCAGATTAACGAAACACTTTTTAAACAGCTCTTAAACGTGATTAATATCTTGCTAAACAGTAAACTTGGATTTCTTGATAGATAGAGAAGAAGAGCAGCAATAGGGTATATATAGCACCCAATACAACAGCTAGAAATAGGTGAAAGACCAAAAAGCCCATTTGAAAAACTAGCCGTTAGGCTCAGTTTGTCAACTCGTCGGTCGACCGGTACGGTCGACCGATTAGTTCAACAACCTGAGAAAACAATGTTTTAAAGCTGGCGGTCGACCGACGTAAATTTCGGTCGACCGAATGGAAATTTCGGTCGACCGACTGAAATTCCGGTCGACCGAAAAACACTTGAAAAATTCTCAGAAAACAGACTACCGTCGGTCGACCGTATCGGTCGACCGAAATCTGATATGGGTAAAAAGACAGGTTTTGGGCAGTTTTGAAAAATTCGTTAAAAATATCAATTCATATCCAAAAATAGTGAAACTTTGGGGAAAGTTTATAAATGATGAAATGAACATGTTTGAAAAGGAATTTTTGAAAAAACAAATTTCGTTTGTGAAAACTACCTGTTTTTGAAAAATGCTTAGAAAACCTGTATTTTTATGAAAGTGAAAGTTGATATAGGACTTGTAAATATTCATATATATATTGTGCATATATTATAAGTATATAATAAAGTATGAGAGAGCTGTAAACAAGAGATAAAGATATTTTAACAACGTTTAATGAAAAATCATCTATATGATAGAAAACGTCAAAAATCGTGTTAAGTGTATATATATTGAGCTTAGATATCATCATACAATATATATAAGAAAACTAAACAAATACCCAGGTAAATTCACGCAGATGAACTTGAATCTTTAACGCTTTAATGACGCGTGTTGAAATACCTGAAAAGAGAACAAAGAAACACAAAACACTAGAAAACTTATTAGTAATAAATTGTTTGTTAAATCATCATAAAAACTATAGGGTCAACATACCACTCTGTCCTGGGTCTTCTCTATCAGAAAAGACCACAGAGGGAAAAGGGACTGCAGAAAAAAGTTGGGAAAATAGTTGAACGGAAAGGCTAAACATAGCAAAACCCCCACACTTAGCAGCCGTGGCAGTGGTTGCTGTCGTGCGTTACCGCGGCTGAGGCGCGACAGTACGAGCTGCCGCGGTAACTGAACAACGGCCTTAGATGTTAAAAAGCCACTAATTCGACGAAAACTCGAATTTTGGCCGTGGTACACATCTTGATTAAACAAGATATGTATTTTGTAGCGTCAATCCCCTCGAAGGAGGATGTCAACTCTTCCCGGATGCCTCTCAAAGGAGGCAAGCGAGGTTATACAGGCAAAAACATCAGTTTTAAACAAATAGAGAGTTGAAAAGTCACCTCCAAACAGCATGGCAGTAGTCTCGACCTCCTCAGGTGCTGGTGCTGCAGATTTCCCCTTCGAAACACGAGCTTTTTTTGGAGACATGATGAAATCGACCTAAAGAATCAAAAAGCTAGGGTTTTTAGATGAGATCCCAAGCAAAAGTTAAAATTAAAACCCAAAACGTAACCAATAGGTTCGGTTTTACCTGAGGATAAGAGATATTAAGCTCGAGAGTTGAAAGAACCGAGGAAAATACCAATAGGTTCGGTTTTACCTGAGGATAAGAGATATTAAGCTCGAGAGTTGAAAGAACCGAGGAAAATCTCAAAATTTGGGGAAAGAATGTGAAACCCTAGATCTTGTTTGAAGAAAAATCACAAAAATTCGAAGAGATGGGGAAGAGGAAAGCCAAAGGACCTTTTATAAGGTGTTTGAGAGGGTTTGAGGGGATTTCAAACTCAGAGAAGCGGGGTAAAAAATGACCCGAGAAGACCCAACAGCAAACTTATAAGCCCGACTGGCCGAAGCGGTGCGCGGCAGTCTATACTGTCACGCTCGAGCGCGACAGTCCACGCTGCAACGCTCGAGCACGACAGTCCACGCTACAGCGCTCAAGCGCGGCAGTATATGCTGTCGCGGCTATGGATATTTGCATAGTCCACACTGCTGCGCAGGAGCATCCAGCATACACAACAATCCCTTGGGTGTTTGAACACATACATCTCCTGCTGTATTTGGAATACATACCTGAACACTCCGATGAGTATATGAGTATAAACTGCATCTCCTTGAACCTCCCAACGGGTATATGAGGTTAAACTATTTCCCGAACACTCCAATAGAGCATATGAGTATAAACTATTTCTCCATTCTTCGACGGCAATTCAAATTCAAGACTTCGACAACGGCCAAGCGATAAACGCAGCACCGGAGGAATTTTAGCTATTCTACAAAGTACTGAATAGACTAAAAAGACGAGGAAGTCAAGAATTGAAACCATTCACAGACCATTCTACGCAACTTCCCCAACAAAGTACTGGAGAAATTGTAAAGAAAGCTTATCTTATCCAAAGTGTCCCAGGCCCCTCTCTAAAAAATGATGAGTCTGAGATACTTTGGAGGGGGTATCTGTAGGCGTCAAAAAATGCTTACAGACATCCAAATACTACTCAAGACAAAGAAACAACGATAAACGCCATTCTCTTAATCAGGGGGAATCATTCAAAGGAAGTGAGACAACATGGAAGGACAATGTACACACCAACAAGCAGTACGTGGCGGCACGGCCGAGGCGCGGCAGGACATGGTGCCGCGACTAAGGCGCGGCAGCCCATGGTGCCGCGGGCTAAGGCACGGCAGCCTATGGTGCCGCGGTAAGGCGCGGCAACATATGGTGCCGCGGCTATTACAAGGGGTGCTGTGGCGGTTACAAGACAGTTGTATGATGATTTTTTGAAGCCCACGTGGCAGCATATCAGAAATAGAACGTGTGCTGACGTGTACAAGCAGTTAAACCACGAAAAAAGTGGTTAAAGGTCGTAGGAGAACAGTTTCAAGCACGATGAAACGTGCTGGTAACTGCCTCTTTGGCCGCAGCAGTCCACACTGCCGCGCCAATAGCCGCGACAGTGTCGACTGCAGCGGCCAAAGAACAGTCACCCGGTCGGTTATTTCGCCTCCGTTTCAACTGTTGTGTACTCCTACCCCTATAAATACCTCCCTAGACACAAAATAAAGGACAGAGAGCATTTTGGAGCAGAAGAGACTTGAGCTTTTGGTGATTTTGAGGAAGAAAGAGAGAACTTTCACCATTTGACAAGCTTCATTCGGTGATTCCTAGAGATCTAAGCTTAGACTTGATCTTTGGAAGAGTGAACATCTTACATCGATAAGATATTCGCTTTCAAATCTTTACTTCGATAAACGAAGGAAAGATCTCTAAACACCCTCACGATCTGTGAATCGTTGGTCCACGAGCCAAAGCACTCACGGCACAGGCAAAGTCCCATAAAGCAGGAGTTGATAAACAATTTCTGTGTTATTTTCCCGAGAGTTGTATTTTTGTTTATTTTCATTGTAATTTTCTGTAAAACAACTGAAGTTTAATGGAATCGACAATGGAATCAACTTTCGCTGAAAACATGCACTATCACTCTTGTTTGTTTATTGTTTATTTTACTCTTGTGTTAATTTATATATCCTTGCACATATATTGTTTATATCTCATTTTCTAGGATATTTGTTAATAAGTTTTTAATTTGGCATAAATCAGATTAGATTAGCATAAACCCTATTCACCCCCCCTCTAGGGTTCTTTCCTAGTGGCATTAGGGTACTTTCAATATTATATTATATGATAATTAATATAATATATTCAAATAGTATAGTACATTATATTATAATATATTATATTTATTATTATTTAATATATGGTACTATAATATATTATGACATAATCAATTATATGTTATTTTTATTATATCATAAATGATAAAATATATTATACTATAATATACACATCATGATAAATATTTAATTTACTACATTATAATATACAATAATGTTATATATTACTTTTATTTAATATGTCATATTATAGTAATAAGCTTGGTAGAATATAATATAACATATTATATTATAATAAATAATATTATAGCTTCCTACATTACTTGTGGTTTTACTGGCATATTAAAAGGCTGGTGGGATAATTACCTCACACTTGAGTCCAGAGGTGAAATATTAAATGTCGTAAAATAAGAAAATGGACAACAAGTGAAGATGTTGTGTATACATTGATACTAGCTATAACAAATCACTTCACTGGTGCGTTTATAGACCAAGGTGAAAGAATTAGGACATTATTACAAAGGCGCATTCTTAAGTTGATGTCCTTCTTTGACCCATTTTAGGTGATACAAAGAAACATTTTTAAGTAGAGTAATGAATTTCTATAATGCTAATAGCATCCATTGGAAGTCCAAATTCATTGATGGACTACCAAATCTATTTGTTGAAAGAGTTCGAAATCAACTTAAAGGAAATCATGGTGGATTCATTCCCTATGACTCATTTTCCTATGGAACTCTTATTAAGGTATGTATCAAAGAAGGCTTAGCTTTATGTAATGATATAAAGCTTCAAATCAACTTAAGTCTCATAGACTTACAAAGAAGAAAGAATTAGGTAAATTCTGTCAGCAATTTGCCTTTGATCAGCCATATAAAACTGATAAATGAAAACAAGTCAAAAAAGAACCTGATGAAAGAAAGAAACATTCTTTCAAAAAGAAAAAGAAAAAAATTCTTTAAAAGAAAGGACAAAGACGATCATCCTAGAAATCCTAAGAAGGATATCAGTAACATTAAATGTTACAAATGCTGTAAGGCTGGTCATTGTGCCAGTAAATGTTATACAAAGAAAAAGGTAAATAAAATTGAGGACGAAGGTCTAAAAAAGACTTTGTATAAAATAATGATCAACAATGATACTAAAAAAATAGATGATGAATACTATTCATCTTCTTCCTCATCTTCCTCTGAAGATGAAGAACCTTGCCACTGTACAGTTAACAACTGTCATATTAAGGATGAATCAGACTATTGGAAAGCCATAGTCGACATGAATGGACTATTTTTGAATGTTATTACTTCAAACCAAGAACTAATCTCAAAGATAATTTCTGAAGAAATACCTTCGGAATTAAAAAGACAACTTCTCGAGCTCTGCATAGATAAAAACAAAGAGGTTAAAGAAAAACCTAATATTGACAATGTCTACCGAATGTCAGAAGTCATGAAGAGAAGACAGAATAATACTTCTAAGGTATTATCCTTTTCTGATCTCAATAAAGAAATTCAGACGTCAAAACAAGAAGTAAAACTTCTAAAGCAAGAAAATCAATATATTCTCTCAAAACTTAGTGAAGAAGAAGACATTAGGGAAACACATACGACGATAGTCTCTTCACAACATAATTCACCAAAAATCTCTACTAGAGATAATGATGATGTTCCAGAATCATCCCAAAAGGATGAATTTCTGAATATATTACAACAAGTAACATCTCCGGAATGGTACATCAATGTAACTTTAGTTATAGCAAAGCAAGTATTTATACCAGATCTTATAGCTTTGGTTGATAGGGGTGCAGATCTTAATTGCATTCGTGAAGGAATTGTACCTTCAAAATTCTTTAAATCTACTACACAAACCCTAAGTAGTGCAAATGGTGACAAACTTGATGTTGAATTTAAATTACCTTCTGCCCACATTTGTGTACAAGACACATGTATCCCAATTGCTTGCATTCTTGTGAAAAACTTATCACAACATGTCTTATTGGGTACCCCATTTCTGCACAATATAATGCCTATGCAGAAAATAGATTCACAAGGAATCCAAGCCAGTTATAATGGCAAAACCATCTTGTTTGAATTTATAACTGATCCACAAACTCATTCATTAAACGATGTAAAGAATGCTCTCATTAAAGAAAACAGATAAATTTTCTTAAAGAAGAAGTAGCTTTTGTTCAAATAAAAGAACAAATAAAAAAGAGAAAAGAGTTACTAACTCAAATAGAAGACTGTTTTAGTAAAACAGTCTGTAGTAATGTCCCTCATGCCTTCTGGGATTGAAAACAACATATTATTTCTCTACTTTATGAAGATAACTTCAAAGAAATGGACATTCCTACCAAATCTAGGCCATGTCAGATGAATCAAGAATATCTTGATCTTTGTAAAAGGGAAATAACTTCCTTACTTGAAAAGAAATTTATAAGGAAATCATATTCCCCTTGGAGCTGTACAACTTTCTATGTTAATAATCATGCAGAACAAGAAAGAGGAATCACTCATCTTGTTATCAATTATAAACCTTTAAATACGATTTTAAAATAGATTAGGTATCCTATTCCAAACAAAAGGAATTTATTAAATCGCATTAACAATGCAAAGATATTTTCTAAATTTGATCTTAAGTTAGGATATTACCAGATACAAATAGAAGAAAAAGATCGTTATAAAATTGCATTCGTTTTCCATTCGGACATTTTGAATGGAATGTAATGCCTTTCGGGCTTAAAAACGCCCCTTCAAAATTTTAAAATATCATGAATGAAATACTCAAATTTCATCTTATCATACATAGATGATATTTTGATATTTTCTCAGACATTTGATTAGTATGTTAAACATTTAAAAAATTTTCATAACATAGCAATAAGAAATGGGTTAGCTATATCAGCCCCAAAAATGAAATTATTCCAGACTCAGATTAGATTCTTGGATCATAATATTCATAAAGAGACCATAATCCCTATTGAATGAAGCATTGAATTTGCCTCTAAATTTCTAGAAATAATCACTGACATCAAACATTTGCAAAGTTTTCTTGGTGTATTAAATTATGTAGCAGATTATTATCATAATCTTGCACACGACACTGCCATTTTATATAGCAGATTGAGAAAGAATGCTTCCCATTGGACGGATCAACACACTGTTGCTATCCATAAAATTAAATTAAATGTTAAAAGATTACCATGCACGCATCTAGCTAATACACTGTGGTTTGAAATTGTGAAAACTGATGCGTCAAATATTAGTTATGGAGGTATTCTCAAACAAATTGATCCCATTACTAACAAAGAGCAACTAGTTAGATTTACCTCTAGTAAATGGGATTCAGTCCAATTTAATTACTCCACCATTAAAAAAGAAATGTTGGCTGTTGTAAAATGTTTTTATAAAATTCGAGATGATATTCTCAATCATCCATTTCTATTAAAAATAGATTGTTGTTATGTTAAAACAGTCTTAGAAAAAGATGTTAAAAATCTTGATTCCAAACAGATTTTTGCCAGATGGCAAGCTAAACTTGTAATGTATCAATTTAAAATTGATTATATACGTGGACAATATAATCATTTACCTGCTTTTCTAACACATAAATTTTTATAGGGTACCCATGCACCGTAATAACTCCTCCTAAAGGGGAGGAGGAAGGAATGGAGGTAACAACAGTGGAAAGAGTTATAATCCAACTCACCCAAACTCGTGGAGATCTATCTCTAATAAGGAAAATACTAATGCCCCTTCATCATCATCTTCTAAGGGGATAGAAGATCTAATTGCAAGAGAGAATATGCGAGAACCATTCTCTGCAATAGTTTAGAAAGATGTAGAGTGGTATACTAAAACCATCTCTGACATTGTTCTTCATATAGAACAAGAGGATATTCCTCTTATGAAAGATGTAGAAAAACTAAGACAAAAATACTTAGATTCTACATACTACCCTACATTGTCTCTTAAACCTAGAGCATGAATGAAGACAATACTTATTCAAAAGGGTATGAAAATCACACATTTTTGGAGTAATGACAATCATACTGTTCCTCCAAACTTCAGTAAATGTGTAATCAAAGAAGTTATACTTCACAGAGATTGTGCAAAATATACTAACCAGGAATTTCCCTTGGTTAAAACTCCAAGCAAAGAAATTTATAATTTTAATTACTGGGGTTACCAATCAGCTTTTTATCAATTGTTCCTCTATCAAAATCCCAGGAACAAACATATATGGCTAATTAAGCTATGTCCAGAGGCCATTTATAAAGGCATACCCACTTGGTTCTATAATTAATGGTCCAAATATGGGGCAGACGTTGATATAGTACCCAAACCCATATTAGAGTTATATACTCCTTAGGTTGACTCTCACCAAGTCATTTAGAAGATGAGCGAGAATCAAATACTCGAAGGTTTACGCTCAACATATTTCTTCGCTGAAGCAGAAATCTCATGGATCTGAAATTGGTCCTTAGGAGCTGCATGGGATGAACTTCACTTACCATATCTTCAAAGAAAATATCATAGCAGATGGTGGATGAGTATCAATGTCCAAGACAAAATAAAACAAATAGTAGAGATTATTAAAAGGAATAGTAAAATCCTTGATAATACTCTAACTCTAAGAAATTCAAAATGAAAATCTTATGGTCAAAATAGCAAAGACCATGAAGAGGAAATATCCTCAAGCTACAGAGGCTTAAATTCAGCAAAAATGTCTTGAGCATATGAAGAGACAATTCTCCGAAGTATTTAACAATAATGATACTATGTCAACAAAATCCACTCAATGTACTCAAGGGGTAGATATATCCTTACCAGCATAAGAAATATGGGAAGCAGCCATGAAAATTCTCACAAATGTAAAGGGTAAAGATATTGAATAGTTAATATCACTTACCTACAATTATATTAGCTTCTTTATTTACTTTTTCTCAATTATATTGACTAGAAATAGCCAAGCTGCCACCTTTGAGATAAGATCGAAGTGTAATGATTCGGTGCACTATAGGGCCCACAGAGTACCCGACATCTTATCCTTGACTTTGAGTTGAGCCTCGGGGAGCCACTCTTAGTGCTATATGATGCATGCCATGATGAAAGATTCCACCGAAGACGCCAATAATGTGCACCTAGAAGTGTCGGCAATAATGCGTTCACTCTCCTCTAACCAGCTGTCCCAAGGAAATATTCTATCTTCAGCTATAAATAAGAGAGAAGACTTCATAAGTCAGTGTGCTTACTTTCAATCTTAGGCTTTTCAAAGTTAAGGAAAAGAGCTTCACTCTCTACCTAATACTTTACCTTCTTTTCTTTCTTCCTCTTCCTCTTTGTAAAGGTTAGCCGACCTAATGCTTTATACAAAAAAAGTTGATGAAATAAACTAGATAAACCAGAAGTTGTATTAGAGCTTGCAGGCTTCAAACTGTAAGTCTTCCTCCTCTTTTAAGTATATTATTTTGTGATTTAAAATTTTTATACACACACACATAAATATATATTTCAATATAATTTATATTATAATAAATTATATGTTAATTTTATTATTTTATAAATAATAAAATATATTATGTTGCAAAATATCATATTATAATAAATATAATATAATATGAAAATTGAATACATCACATTATAATTAATATAGTATAATATAATTAAGTTTAATGATAGTAATTATATAATCATTTTATATTTATAACATTATAATATATTATAATATTATATATTACTTTTATTTGATATGTCTATTATATATAGTAACAAGCTTAGTAGAATATAATATAACATATTATATTATATTATATTATGTCATATTATATTATAATAAATATAATATAATATAAAAATTTAATACATTACATTATAATTTAAATACTATATTAAAAATAAGTTTAATGATATTAATTATATAACCATTTTATATTTAGCTAATATGATTAGCACATATATTAGTAGTTAATATATGAATGTTCCAAAAAATTGTCCCACTCATCTCAAATTATTCAATTATGAGAGTTGTGGTAAATTTTGGCTTAGGGGCAAAACTTTTTCCATATGAGGGATAATTTTATCTCATGTGCGGTAATTATCCCACTAGTGTCTCACAAAATCAATAACATCAAAATTTTTTGTCCCAATTCCATTTTCTCAACCAATAACACCAAAAAACATAATCCCAAAAATTATCCCTATTATCACTATATTACACCAACCAATGACACCCTTTTTTTTACGGGAAGGGATTGAAGTGAGATGGACATGATCTGTGCCAAGATGTGGGATGCATTAATTGTACCTAAGTATAATTGTTAAGGCACATGGTTTTTATTGAAGAAAAATGACACTTTTACTTCCTATAGAGTGGAAATTTGTGGCAACTGCATGTGCATTTGGTTGGTACACATATTATCAAGTGGAGGCGAACTCTTTTTTTTTTAATTAATTTTATCATTTTTTTAATGGAAGCAGCTCAACCTATAACACACGCCTAATCATTTTATTCAAGTTGGCTATTATTTTGGGAGCATGTTGGTGATCCCTAAAAAATCCTTTAACAGACTAACATGCCAATTGCAGGGGGGAATATTCTTGAACTGTGAATAATTAAACGATATCATCCCCACAAAACAAATTGCAAGCTCATGTTGATTACTATTACTATTATTATTATTATTATTTCAATAAATTGTGTGGTCTTGAACCTGAAAATCAAGGTCTATTTGATCTCGAATATGGATATTTTAGTAAACTTTTACTTTACCATTGCACGAAAGTTCACCAAAATTGATTGCTACGACCTGCAAATAATATTAAAGGGTCCATTATGCATTTTTGTTAATTTAACAAGCAAACATATATAATAACCTCTGAGATGCTTTTGGGTATCCGGCAAATTTTTTTAATATGTTGTTTTTATAGTTTTTTTTTTCTTTTTTCAAAAGAATAATTTATACCCTACTGATAGACAAGTCAATATGGAAATTGTCCAAGAATTTTTATTGTGATAAACTTTTCTGTTTTATTATTACTTATTTCATGTACATTTGGTTGTTTTATCCATTTGACTTCATTTTTTTGGAGAATTAATAACTCCACAGACATAATATTTATATCGTTATAGTGTCCTTAAATAATAACCTGTTAAAATAAATTAGTAACACTTATGGATGTAAGGATGAACTCATCTTCGTTGTCCAGAGAATACAGACAGCTACGTAAAGGAATGAGGTCAACTGTTAATATTGTGAGTTTGTTAATCAGTCCGGATTGTTAGTTTGAGTTCAAGTTAGTAGATAGAATTCTAGTTAGAATAGAATACTAGTTAGTAGATAGTTCTCTAGTTATTGGATAAGAATTGGAGTTGTAATCTTATCTATATATACATGTAATACTCTTCATGAAAGTAGAACGTGAATAAAACTTCAGAAAAGTTCCTGCTTCAATATTCCGGCCTGTGTTCATCATTCGAAACAGAGCATTAGCTCTCTGTCAACCTGTTGCAGTTCGGTCTCAAAAAAATCTGCCAGGTTCTATTTGTTTGGGTACACTGTTTACAGTTTTTATAAAGCTTTCAGGTCTTGTAATCTGGCCGATCCTGTCAAGTAGCCAACAAGTGGTATCAGAGCCGTGTATGCCTAAGATTCAACCAAGATCTGAAGCGATGACGAGTTCGGAGAAGATGACGACCATGGTGGGTTCTCTCACTCTTCAATACCCGACGCTATCGAGGGATAACTATGCTTCGTGGGCAATCAAGATGAAAGTCTACATGAAGGCTCAAGACGTGTGGGACGCCATTGAGCCCGCGGCAGGCGCGTCCGTGGAACACAGGAAGGATCAGATGGCGTTGGCGGCCATCTACCAGGGGATTCCTGAAGAGACTTTGATGGTGATCGCAGAGAAGCAAACGACAAAAGAGGCATGAGAGACGTTAAAAACAATGCATCTAGGAGCGGATCGTGTGAGGAACGCGAAGGTGCAGACCTTGAAGTCCGAGTTCGAACTTCTCCGGATGCAGGAGAATGACAACGTCGATGATTTTTCAATGAAGTTGACAGGAGTCGTCAACAAGATCCGGGCTTTAGGCGGCGAGATGGAGGAGAACTACGTCGTCAGAAAGCTACTTCGGGCGGTACCGGAGAGATTCCTTACTATCGTCTCCACGATTGAACAGTTCGGGGACATCGACGACATGACACTCGAGGAGGCGATCGGGCGCCTCAAAGCCCACGAGGAGAGGGCACGTGTTTTTCGAAACAACGTCGACGATCACCTATTGTTGACGCATGCGGAGTGGCAAGCAAGGAGCAAGAAGAACGGCGGAGGCTTCCTCTCAACACCTACAACAAATGATGTGACGACAGTCGCGCGTCGAGAGCGTCGCAGGGCGTGTCGAGGACAGTGCGCAAGAGCGAGGCCTAAGGGGCAGCCAGCGCAGCACCACCACAGGACCACTGCGGCCAGCCCAGCACCACGCTGCCAGCAGGCCGTGGAGGAGGCACGGCGGCCAGTGACAGAGAGGGCGAGGGCGGGCTTCCGTGCGCAGAGGAGGAGGACGTCCAGGAGGTGGTTTTCGGGGCTCAAATAATTTTTGAGGAGTGCCCAGGTCGCCGAGAGGAGGTATACTAGGCGCACAAGCGAAGAGCGGTCTGAGATCGAGATAGTCCAAATCGATTAAATGTCTACAATTGCTGAGTATACGGCACGTTTCAGTTAGTCGTTTGCGGAATCTGAACTAGAAAGCCTTATGTATGTCACATTATTCTTATATCTCGGCACACTGAATGAACAGCGGTGGCTCAAATCCTCACGGCAGGTATGACGAGGGAGTAACTCGTTTGAGATGTCCGCTATGGTTAGACGAATCGTCAAGCTGTCTTTTGCTTAATGAGGAGAAGGTGGTGCCAAACTTACTCACAGCGGGGGAGGCACAAGTTGCCAACGACGTTTGGTACCTTGACAACGGAGCTAGCAACCATATGACTGGCCACCGAGACAAGTTCAAGGAGCTCGACGAGAACATCAAGGGAACCGTCAAGTTTGGTGATGGATCCGCGGTAGAGATCAAGGGGAAAGGCTCTATCCTCTTTCAGTGCAACAACGGCGATCAAAGGCTACTACCTGAGGTATATTACATTCCAAGTTTGAAATCTAACATTATCAGCCTTGGTCAGATGACTGAAGATGGGAGTAAGGTTGTTATTGCTGACGAGTTCCTGAGGGTGTTTGATAGGAACGGTGTTCTCTTGCTGAGGGTGACATGTTCAACTAACCGATTGTACAGGATAGAGTTAAAGACTTGCAAGCCGGCGTGTTTGATGGCGAACATTAACGATCCAGCTTGGTTATGGCATGCTCGCCTTGGGCATGTAAATTTCTTCGCCCTCAAGATGATGACTGAAAAGAGGATGGCTTCCGGGTTGCCGAAGATCTTGCACCCGAATCAACTATGCGAAGGATGCCTTGTCGCTTCGCAAGCAAGATTGTCGTTCCCTTCGCAAGCAAATTTCAGAGCTCAGAAGCCGCTGGAGTTACTACATGCTGACCTATGTGGTCCTATCACCCCATCTATACTTGCTGGGAACAACTACTTCCTTCTTATCGTTGATGATTTCAGCCGATGGATGTGGGTATACATGTTGAAGGCCAAGAGTCAAGCTTGTGAAACCTTCAAGAAGTTCAAAACAGAGGTTGAGAACGCATGTGACCACAAGGTGAAGACATTGAGGACGGATCGTGGTGGCGAATTCTTGTCAAAGGAGTTCACCAAGTTATGTGAAGACGACGGCATCAAGCGTCATCTCACTGCACCATACACCCCGCAACAAAACGGTGTAGTGGAGAGGCGTAACCGCACGGTGATGGACATGGCGAGAAGCCTACTTAAGAGCATGCATATGCCTGGAACAATATGGGGTGAAGCGGTTAGACACGCGGTGTACATCCTCAACCGACTACCAACCAAGGCGTTGTACGACCACACACCCTACGAAGCTTGGTTTGGTAAGAAACCCCATCTAGAACACTTGAGAGTTTTTGGATGTGTAGCGCATGTGAAGATTGCAGGTCCTTCTCATAAGAAACTCGACGATCGGAGCACGCCAATGGTGTATATTGGGGTAGAGGAAGGAAGCAAAGCGCATCGCCTTTACGACCCTCAACATAGCAAAATACGTGTCAGCAGGGATGTCGTGTTCGAGGAAGGAAAAGAAAGGCAATGGAGCACAGATGGAGACGTAGAACCACTCAGCTGGGTAGAGTTCACAGCGGAAGAGGAATCAACAGCGGGCGGCACAGCAGCCGGCGCAGCAGCCGGTGCATCTCCTGCAGTCCAAACTGGACAGCAGGCAGTCCGGTTCACTGGACAGCAGGCAGTCCGGTTCAGACTGCCAACAGCCGGCCAGAACAGTCCACAGACTGGTGCTGGTCTAAGAACAGTCATTGCAGCAGCGATCCCTGCTGTATTGGAGCCGACGAGAGGTCAATCTGGACAGTTGACAGACCGAAACAGTCCACATACACCTGCTGGTGCTGCAGGCCGAACCAGGAGCAGTCCAGAAACTGCTGCAGAGGCAGCAAACCCCACTGCATTGGATCTGTCCGGACCTCCTGAAGCTGCAGTGATGACTCCTGTACGCTATCGATCCCTTGCGGACATCTATGCAGAGACGGAGGTGATTGATCTCCCTGCAGAGGAGTTGTTCCTGATCACAGAAGAACCTGCAAACTACATTGAGGCTGCAACAGATCAAGAATGGCGGACTGCCATGGAGAAGGAAATGGAGGCCATCGAGAAGAATAAGACTTGGGTACTCACGGAGTTACCGCGGGGTTCTAAACCTACTGGTCTCAAATGGGTGTACAAGCTCAAGAAGGACAATGAAGGCAACATTCTCAAGCACAAGGCAAGACTTGTAGCAAAAGGGTACGTCCAGCAGCAAGGCGTGGATTTCGATGAGGTGTTTGCACCTGTGGCGAGGCTTGATACCATCAGAATAATCCTCGCTATATCAGAACAGAACGGGTGGGAGGTGCACCATTTGGATGTGAAGTCAGCATTCCTAAATGGTGATCTCCAGGAAGAAGTGTATGTGGCTCAACCTGAAGGGTTCGTTGTGAAGAATCAGGTGCACAAGGTCTACAAACTTTCAAAGGCACTCTACGGTCTTCGCCAAGCACCTTGGGCATAGAACACGTGCCTCGACAAGTGCATGAAGGGCATCAGATTTGCAAGATGTACTCAGGAGCAGGCGGTATACACCAGGAGTAACAGAGGGGATACACTCATTGTTGGCGTATACGTGTTTTTCAAGCAACAAATGATGAAGGAGTTCGAGATGAGTGACCTTGGATTGCTTTCCTATTATCTTGGTATCGAGGTGGATCAGCGAGATGATTGCATTGCACTAAGGCAGGTGGCCTATGCGAAGAAGGTTTTGGGTCAGTTCGGCATGATGGATTGTAACCCGACTCAATATCCCATGGAAGCAAAGCTAAAGCTTGGAAAGGATTCTGAAGGAACACCGGTGGACGTGACAGAGTATAGACGCATCATCGGATGTTTGAGGTATCTAACTCATACCCGACCCGATTTCACATATGCCGTGGGGATTGTGAGTAGGTACATGGAGCACCCTACAGTTTTGCATAGACAGGTTGTCAAGCATATTTTGAGGTACGTGAAGGGTACTATGTCCTACGGATTGATGTACAAACGAGGTCGAGGCAATGAAGAGTTGGTGGGATTCACTGACAGTGATCTTGCGGGAGATGTTGATGACAGGCGCAGCACAGGCGGCATGGCATTTTATCTAGGTGACAGTTTGGTCACTTGGACATCACTGAAGCAGAAGACGGTGGCATTATCATCCTGCGAGGCAGAATTTATGGCAGCAACTGCAGCAGCATGCCAAGGCTTGTGGTTGAGGAGTTTAATCAGCGAGGTGATTGGGAGTGAGCCCAAGCCGGTTACACTCTTCGTCGACAACAAGTCCGCGATTGCCTTGATGAAGAATCCAGTTTTCCATGGAAGAAGCAAGCATATCGACACACGTTTTCACTTCATTCGTGAGTGTGTTGAGCGAGGACAGATTAAAGTGGAGTACGTGAGCACGAGCGAGCAGCGAGCGGATATTCTCACGAAGGCACTAGCAAGGGTAAAGTTCATCGAGATGCGGGAGCTTCTAGGAGTAAGGGACTTGGAATCTCGTCCAGATTAAGGGGGAGAATGTGAGTTGTTAATCAGTCCGGATTGGTAGTTGAGTTCAAGATAGTAGATAGAATTCTAGTTAGAGTAGAATACTAGTTAGTAGATAGTTTTCTAGTTATTGGATAAGATTAGAGTTGTAATCTTATTCCTATATATATGTAAACAATCTTTGTAAGTAGTAGAACGTGAAATAAAAAGAAAACTCCAGAAAAGTTCCTGCCTCTCTCCTCTGTTCGTTCTCTCTTCTCTCTGTTTACAGGTTCTCTTTTGTGTTCACCAACAAATCAGATCCTGAGCTCTCAATTGGCTGTTGTTCGGTCCCAAAAGGAAAGGTCCCAGGCTCTGTTTTCGGCCACAGAAATTTCCAGTCTCTGCTGCAATATTCGTTCCCTGTTCTTGCTGTTCGGTCTCTCCAAAATTCAGCAAAGCAAACTTTGGTTACAGGTTGTTTTCCTAATTCTGTATGGTGAGATTGTTTGCTTAACATGAGATGGTCATCCTATACCGTTAGATTCAAATTAACGATTTGATTTAAACTAATAAGTTAATTAATTAAAAATATGTGGCCCTCACATTTATTTGATTTCTCTGGCAAATCTTCTCTAAAATTTCTCATATCCTCCATTTCGTCTTCTCTCTTTCTTATTTGGATTAGGGCTAGGGTTAGGGTTTGGGTTTGGGTTCGGGTTAGTGGGTTTGGGTTAGGGTTAGTGTTAGGGTTCAGGTTTGGGCTAGGGCTCAAGTTAGGGTTAGTGGGTTCAGGTTCGGGTTCGAGTTAGGGTTAGGGTTTAGGTTTGGGTTCAGGTTCAGGTTTGGGTTAGGGCTCGGGTTATGGTTAGGGTTAGTAGGACCATGTTCGGTTTAGGGTTTGGATTAGGGTTAGGGTTGCAGAAGATTTGGCAGAGAAATTAAATAAATGTGAGGACCGGATATCCATAATTAATTAACATATTAGTTTAAATCTAACCATTAATTTAAATCTAACTTTGTAGGATGACCATCTCACGTTAAGCAAACCATCTCACCATATCGTGTGTGTGTGTGTGTGTAATCTTAGGAAAATGATAAAATAAGACGGTGAGCTTAAATTCTTATTGCGAGCTAGTCCTACAGGCTACTCAAAATGATGATCGACATTGCCCATCATAATTTTCACTCATCATGATCTATACATAGAAAAATTATATTGTTTTGAAATTTTTAACATTGTTTTAGCTATGTCTAGAACGGATGGGTATTAAGCTGTCTGAAAAATTAACATATCAAACTAGTTTGATTCATACTCTAGAAGACTCTAAGTAATGTGAAAATTTTACCATATGCATTTGATGATGTGTTGAACAAGATGTATAGTGTCGGTCATGAATTTGATGAGCCAATTAATCTAGCTCACGACAATATTTGAGCTCACCATCTCAAAAAATATTATCTTATGTTATTAAGTGCTTGTTTGGTAACTTATTTATTTATACTTATAAGTAACTTATTATTTTTAAGTTGGCAACATCGTGTTTGGTAAAAGTCACTTATGTTACTTATTAATTACTTATAAGTAGACGGAAGTTAAGTCGAAATTTCCTAACTTATTTTTAAAAAACTTATAAGGAGCTTTCCTTATTCTGACCAAAAGACATAAATACTCTCCCATTACCTTTACTTAGTTAAATATTTTATTATTATTATTAGGTCTCATGTTTATGAGCCTACTATCTAATCATGTTTTGATGATTAACAAACAATTCCTAACAACGTTTGTCAAGTGTTTGCATTTGATTGTTAGGTATTCTACACAAAGATCCTCCGTTGGAGGTTGGATGGATTTGCGCGTTAACGACGATATCTTGGAGGATGGGGAATATAGGAATGAATCTATGCATTCAAGTCAACACATCATCAAGTTTCATTCCCACTACCAAGATCGAGCTTCAACAAAGATTTCTAAACTTGGGTATAATGTTTTAGGTTTATACTTTGTGTATTGATACCTAAATCTCAAATATTATACACACATACACATTTTCGTTTTATAGCTTTTAAGTTTAAAGTGTATAAATATGAAACTAATAGTTATATTCATATACATATATACGATTTTCTTACTTATCGATTTTTTTGGGAAAACAATGTGTTTAGCAATATAAATATGAAACACATGAATATAATTACATACACACATATTCGTTTCATGTTTATATGTGCTTAAAATGATTACATTAATTAACACGTTTAAAATCAATAAAATCATGTTTATTTACACAATATGTGTTTACGGATTAAAAGACTTGTTTATATCATTTTACATCTTTTATAAAGTCTACTAATCCTTTCAAAAGAAGTTTCAAAACTTGCTTGAAATTATTTTGTCAAAATCATGTGTTTTTGAGATTTTGTATTTTGGCAAATTTTGCAAAATGATGAGTTTTCACAAACGGGAAATACAATTTGAAAAAAAAAATCTTTTTGTAACATGTTTATTTTCATATTTATAAACATTTCTCAAAGTTTTATAATTTTTAGAATTTATTTGCTATTTTTAAATGGTGTTTGAAATTAATTTTTACTGTTCATTATATGTCATGTGCACGTTTTCAGTCGATTGATGAACAGTACTAGTCGACCGATGAAAGTGACTAGAATGTGTGTTTTTATCTGTTCAGTCGATTGATGAACCATCAGTCGACCGATGCAGGTCATCAGTCGACTGATGAGTTCATCAGTCGACCGATTACAGGTGAGCGGCCTGTAACAGTCAGCTCATCAGTCGACTGATGAACAGTATCAGTCGATCAATGGCGTTCCAACGGCTATATTTCTAGTTTCTAAAATTTTTGGGTTTTTGTCATTTTTGTTGGGTTTTCCTTTGTATTTGGGTTTTTTTATGATCCTATATATACCCCTTCAGTCTCAACATTTTAGATTACTTAAGAAAGTTTTAAAAATAAGTTTACAAGAGTTTAAGGGTGTTTTGAACTTGTTTTTTTCAAGTGTTTATGTGAAGTGGTTTTTACAAGAGGAAGATGAGATTATTCATTCTTGTTTGGGATTCAATTTCCCATCTCCATCACTCTTGTTGCAGAGAAGTTTTTACTAACTCAATTCTACCTTTATATATTTATTTGTTGATTATCAATTTCATTAAGCTAGTTTTTATATTGAGTTTGTATTTTATTATACTTATTGTTTACACACAGAACTCACTTGAGCTTTTAGTATTTTCACATATTGTATATTTGAGTTGTGGGAGTTATAACATTAAGAGTGAGCTTAATTGAGTTCTCATCTTGTTTAGAGAACAAACACTTTTATTTGTGCTTAATTTGTGAGATCACATTGTAATACACAAGGACACTGAGAGGAGTGGTTGGTGAGAGACGTGCTCAATTCCAAGAGGAGTGGTGTTGGTAGTAAAACCTAGGAAGAGGTGGTAAATCCAATCACTTGAGGAAGTCGATACGGACGGTGTATTGTGTGATTGCAATTGTGTGAGTTGTGAAAGTTTTTGGTCAGCTAGAAAACTAATTGTGTTAGTTGTAAACGTTTTCGGTGAACATTGAAAACCAGTTGTGATAGTGAAGATTATCCTCGAGAGTAGGGAGCAGAGACGTAGGTCGGGAGTGACCAAACTCATTGATCACATTGTGTGTTTGAGTTTGCATTGGCATATTATTTGTGCTCATTGTTTATTACATTCTATATCGCCATTGTCTCATGTTTATATCGCCATTAGTTTAATTGCATATCCTTGCTCATATATCTTGTTGTATATCATAATTGCTAGGATATTGTTAATAAGTTTTAATTTGGTATTAATATCGGATTAGATTAGCATACACCCTATTCACCCCCCTCTAGGTTAATTTTAATTATAAAGTGATTAATATTATTAATTAATAATTATTTTTATTAATAATAATATTAATATTATAATAATATATAATATATAATATAATAATATAATAATATAATAATATATAATATTATAATATAGTAAAATTATGTACATGGTCTTGCAGTAGCCCTATGACATGCATTTGCACTCAGTTTCTGATATACAATAAATACCTGTATATAATTGGAGCAGAAATTGGTTTTTGATATTTCTACGTTTCCCTTAGTATCCGTTATTTGATTATATCATTATTTTACAAAGGGGGTAGTATTAGCTTCTCATACTTGTAGTGTTGACATTTGTCCATAGATTTCAAATAGGTGATTGGTAATATTTTCACTCACTCTTATCCTCTCATTGCGAAGCAAAAAAGCAAGGCTACGCAACATCCCTTCCTGGATAACCTCCATCCAATTTCTTATCTTGTTTTTTTTTTTTTCACAAAATTGCGAATCATATAAGCCTGATGTGATCTCCAAACAAACGGGGTTTGATGTATACATTGCAAGTTTTCCTGGTCCAACATCTTGAATAGAACCGAATGATGTAGTTCATGAATTCGAGACTAAAGTTATACCAAATTCCTATTTATTGTAGTTGTTAACAAATGTATGCACTTTCGTTAATTACTATTCGCCGTACCAAATTCCTATTTTTTATACTTGATAATAACATGTATGTTATTTATCTCTGAATGCGAAGCATGAAGTTGAAATGCAAGTGGGGTAACTCCGTAGGATGTATTACTTTCTTAATGCATACGGCAAAATGGTCAAATTGGTATATTTTATAGACACTAGGTGACAGACTGATATATTTTTTGGGTTTGGACAAAATGGTATATTATATAAACTCTGGCGCCATATACCCATCAAGTTTGGCCAGATTCATTTTTCCGGCCAGTTTTCTCACGTGACGACTCACATGTTAGCAAGATTTATTGCACAAAACCCCCTCATAAAACTCCCTCCACTATAAAACGACCTCCTTTCTCCTTCCTCCTCTTTTACGCATCGGATCCAATAACCAACCCCCCTCGATCTCGTCCTCAGTCTCTGCCCAAAAATTAGCAGCAGGTAAATTACCCTCACTGGGCCTCGTTGGACCCGCCATCTTTCGCCGCCTCAAAACCCTAGGCTTCATCGGGACCTCGATAACTTCCACCCTGAATATTGCCATGTGCTACCTGCTTTGATTCGAAGATTTCATGAGAAAACCCTAGCATCAAGGTCGGAAATGGGGGGAGGCAACGTACAGAAGGCCAAGACGGTTCGCGAGAGGAACCTCGAGAAGCAGAAGGCCGGAGCTAAAGGTCCATCTCGATCCATAAAAAACCCCATTGGTTTTGGTCTCGATTTGATCCTCTATGAGCATGATTTGTTGTTGGTTGGGTTGGGTTGATTTTCTCAAATTTTGGTCTGTTGTTTCTGGCGGGGGAATTTGATGGGTTTTGTGGAGAATTTGTGTTGGGTTGATTTTCTAAAATTTTGATCTCTCTTGGCATGCCTCTGTTGACGCGGTTCTGTTTTAGAAAAGGTCAGTCCTTTGGTGCTTCTACCTTTAGTTTTTTCCTTCATTTTTATTTTTTCTTCTTCCTAATTTCCTTTGGGGTGACTGAGAACCAAAAGAAGAAAATTATGAGAGAATTGGCTGAAGAGCTTTGACGTTGATTTAGGAGCAATAGGGAACAAAGGTTGGGTGTGGTTGAACCCATCTTGGCCTTCTGTCTGTTACCTGCTTTGGTTCGCCGTTGAGGGAGTTGGTTTGGGACTATTAAGGAGCTTACAGAGATGGTGAAGGAAGTGATTGGGTTTGAAGGTGAGTTGGTTTGGGACTCGTCGAAGCTTGATGGGACACCGAGGAAGCTCATGGATAGCTCGAAGCTGGCTGAGATCGGGTGGAGTGCAAAGATCGGGTTGAGAGAGGGGTTGGAGGAGACTTACAGGTGGTATTTGGAGAATGTCGTCTAGCAGCAGAGAGGTGTTGGAGGAGGTATTGTGCAATAAATCGAGATTGAGTTTAGATGGAGGGGTTTTGTGCAATAAATTGAGATTGAGTTTTGATTGAGGGGGTTTTGTGCAATAAATCCCGCTAACACGTGAGCCGTCACGTGAGAAAACTGGCCGAAAAAATCAATCCGACCAAACTTGAGGGGTATATTGCGCCGGAGTCTATATAATATATCATTTTGTCCAAACCTAAAAAAATATATCAGTCTGTCACCTAGTGTCTACAAAATATACTAATTTGGCCATTTTGCCTAATGCATACTGTGCCTGGGAAGTTTGGCTCAAAATAACTAAAAGAGCAAGGTCAAAGATGTTGGAATTAGGGTGAAGCCCAAACCTTTCAGGCGAGCAGGGCTGTAGGCGAACTCCTCCAGGCGGGTAGAGCTCCAAGCGAATTGTAGGCGAGCTTGAGGAAATCCGCAGGCGAGGGCAAGCGAGGGAGAGAACAGGCGAGCGAGTTCGAGCGAATGACTACAGGCGAAGTTGGGCGCAGCAGCAGGCGAGCTCGTGGATCTCGTGCAGGAGACCTTGTGCAGACGAGGTCGTGCGAGGATCTGGCGAACTCACGGTCGAACCGCCGGCGAGCTCGAGCTCACGACTTTTTGCAGGCGAGGTCGAAATCCAGGCTGTCGACAGCCTGTCGACAGCCCAGCTAGGGTTTCCCTATAAAAAGGAAACCCTAGGTCTCAAATTTGTAATGCTTCCTCCCTCTCTCTCTTCGTGCGAACCTCACCCCTGGCGGCGGCGATTTCTCTGTTCCTCTCTCTTGTTCTCTCCAGCGGTCTGATTTTGGAAGGGGGGAATTAATGAGGGTTAAGGAGAGAAATTAAGAAGGGGGTTTGTTCATTTAAGAGGGGTTTCCCAGCTCTCAAAGTTTTGAGGGGGAAATAAAGAAGGGAAATTGTTCAGTGTAGCTACAGTAACAATTTATATTCATTGAGTGATCTCAAATTTGAGACCGGCTCTTGTTTTGTAATTTCTTATTGATTAATAAAGAAATTAATTATGTGGCTCCCGAGGACGTAGGCAGTTGCCGAACCTCGTTAATCTTGGTGTACTTTTCTCTATATTGCGTTTCTGCTGCGTAAGGGGTTTCGACGTAAATTCCCAACAACTGGTATCAGAGCGTGAAACGATCTAGAGGAAGTCAGATTCAAGTGGGAGCCATGGCCGCAGATGAAGGAAAAATGAGACTTGAGAAGTTTGATGGAACATATTTTGGATTCTGGAAGATGCAGATAGAGGATTATCTGTATCAGAAAAATCTGTATCAACCACTATCGGGGAAGAAGTCGGATTCTATGAAGGCAGATGAATGGAGCCTTCTAGACAGACAAGCCCTCAGAGTTATCAGATTGACGTTGACTCGTAATGTTGCGTTCAACATAGCAAAGGAGAAGACCACGGCGAGTCTTATGGCAGCACTCTCAAACATGTATGAGAAGCCATCAGCCGCAAATAAAGTTCATTTGATGTGGCGGTTATTCAATCTGAAAATGACAGAAGACGCGTCAGTAGCACAACACCTCAATGAACTCAACACGGTCACAACCCAATTGAGTTTAGTTGAAATTGAGTTTGATGAGGAAGTTCGAGCGTTGATACTTTTGTTTTCCCTGCCAGAAAGCTGGAACGCTACAGTCACGGCAGTGAGTAGCTCGTCGGGAAGCACCAAGTTGAAGTTCGACGACGTTCGTGATCTGGTTCTCAGTGAGGAGATCCGACGGAGAGAGTTGGGTGAAGCTACAACCTCTTCAGTATTGCATACAGAGTCAAGAGGTAGAAATTTAACCAGAGGGAACGGACGAGGCAAATCAAACTATAGAGGTAGATCAAAGGACAGAAGGTCCAAGTCAAGGAATCCAAGCAACAACTCGAAGGCTATCGAGTGTTAGAATTATGGAAAGACCGGGCATTACAAGAATCAGTGCAAGAGTGCACAGAAGGAGAAGGAGGCAAAGGTAGAGGTGAATGTCACTTCCACCTCAGGAGGAGATGACGCATTGATATGCTCTTTGGAGAGCAAGGAGGAATCTTGGGTGTTAGATTCGGGAGCGTCGTTCTATGCTACTTCTCAGAAAGAATTCTTTAAGAAGTATGTTCCCGGAAATCTTGGATACGTATATCTTGGTGATGATCAACCGTGTGCTATTGTGGGCAAAGGTGTGGTCAAAATTAAGTTGAACGGGTCAGTATGGGAGCTGAAGAACGTCAGGCATATTCCCGACCTGAGAAAGAACTTAATATCCGTAGGTCAGTTGGCGGGTGAAGGATACACTTCCACCTTTCATGGAGATGATTGGAAGATCTCAAAAGGCGCAATGACGATTGCCCGAGGCAAGAAGACTGGTACCTTGTATATGACAGCAGGTGCACGTTGTTTGATCTCAGTTACAGTAGGCAATGAGACTTCAAAGCTGTGGCACCAGAGACTCGGTCATATGAGTGAGAAGGGGATGAAAATCACGCACACAAAGGGAAAACTCACAGGTCTAGAATCAGTTGATTTAGATATGTGTGAAGAATGCATACTTGGAAAGCAGAAGAGAGTTAGCTTTTAGACAAGTGGCAGAACCTCGAGGAAAGAGAAGCTAGAGATCGTTCACTCAGATGTGTGGGGACCAACAACCACCGCGTCCATTGGTGGAAAACACTACTTCGTGACTTTTATCGATGATCACTCTCAGAAAGTGTGGGTCTACTTTCTGAAGCATAAGTCAGAAGTATTTGAGGCTTTCAGGAGATGGAAAGCTATGGTCGAGAATGAGACCGGTCTGAGAATAAAAAAGCTCAAAACCGACAATGGCGGTGAGTATGAAGATACCAGATTCAAGAAGTTCTGCTATGAGCACGGGATCAGAATGGAGAGAACCGTGCCCGGCATGCCTCAACAAAATGGTGTAGCTGAGTGGATGAACCGAACGTTGACAGAGAGAGCCAGAAGCATTCGGGTACAGTCAGGCCTACCGAAGTAATTCTAGGCAGAAGCGGTCAACACAGCAGCTTACTTGATCAACCGAGGTCCATCGGTTCTATTGGAGCACAGAATACCAGAGGAGGTATGGTGCGGAAAGGAGGTAAAACTCTCACATCTCAAAGTTTTCGGTTGTATGGCTTAGTGTATATTAGTGATCAAGGCAGGAATAAGCTTGATCCCAAGTCAAAGAAATACACTTTCATCGGGTATGGTGAAGATGAGTTCGGCTACCGCATTTGGGACAACGAAAACAAGAAAGTGATTAGGAGCAGAGATGTGATATTCAACGAGAAGGTGATGTACAAGGACATGCACAAGACAGATGACTCAGAGAGCGAGTCAATATTTGTAGATGCAGATGATGTCCCGAGTAACCTCTCGGAAGAACCCAATGCAGAAGGTCCTCAGCCAGAAGAACCTGTTGGACAAGATGGTGCGCAAGAGCCCGATGCACCAGCTCCGATTTTGAGGAGATCTTCTCGTCCTCTTGTACCCAACAGGAGATACATGAACTATCTGTTGCTAACAGATGGTGGGGAGCCTGAAAGCTATGATGAAGCTTGTCAAGGTGGAGATGCGAGCAAGTGTGAGCTTGCCATGAAAGATGAGATGAAGTCTCTCATCTCAAACCAGACGTGTGAACTAGCTGAGTTGGCCACGGGTAAGAAGGCACTCCACACAACAAATGGGTGTACCGGGTGAAAGAGGAGCAGGACGGCTCCAGAAGATATAAAGCTCGGCTAGTTGTCAAAGGATTCTAGCAGAAGGAATGAATTGATTACACCGATATTTTTGCTCCCGTGGTGAAGCTAAATACTATCAGGAAAGTGATGAGTATTGTAGCAATTGAAGATCTTCATCTCGAGCAGTTGGACGTGAAGACAGCATTTCTTCATAGAGATCTAGAAGAGGAGATATACATGCACCAACTAGAAGGTTTCTCAGAAGAAAAGAAGAACCTGGTGTGCAGACTCAAGAAGAGCTTGTATGGCCTGAAACAAGCCCCAAGGCAGTGGTACAAGAAGTTTGACAGTTTCATGCACAAGGAAGGTTTCCAGAAGTGCAACGCCGACCACTGTTGCTACTTCAAAAGATATCAGTCCAGCTATATCATCCTACTGCTGTATGTTGATGATATGTTGGTTGCAGGAGCAGATATGAAAGATATCAAGAGTTTGAAGCAGCAGCTGTCAAAGGAGTTTGACATGAAGGACTTGGGTCCAGCGAAGAAGATCCTTGGAATGCAAATCACGAGAGATAAGAAGAGAGGTCTCTTGCAGTTATCTCAGACGGAGTACATCAACCGTGTTTTGCAAAGATTCAACATGGGCGACGCCAAGCCAGTGAGCACACCATTGGCCAGCCATTTTCGCCTATCGAAGGATCAGTATCCTCAGTCAGAAGAAGAGAAAGAGAGGAAGGCTCAGGTCCCTTACGCCTCAACTATCGGAAGTTTGATGTACGCAATGGTCTGTACGAGACCAGACATTAGCCATGCAGTGGGAGTGGTCACCCGGTTTATGTCGAATCCAGGAAAAGCTCATTGGGAAGCGGTCAAGTGGATTCTGAGGTATCTACGAGGCACCACACAGAAGTGTTTGTACTTTGGTAAGGGAGAGGTGGAAATGCATGGGTACATAGATACAGACTTTGGTGGTGAAGTCGATCACCGAAAAAGCACCACCGGCTATGTATTCACTGTCGGAACTACAGCTGTTAGTTAGATGTCACAGATACAGAAGATTGTCACTCTGTCCACTACAGAAGCTGAGTATGTTGCAGTGACTAAAGCCAGTAAAGAGATGATATGGCTTCAGGGTTTGTTAACAGAGCTGGGATTCAATCAGGAGAAGAATGTTTTGCATAGCGATAGTCAGAGTGTGATTCACTTGGCTAAGAATTCCGCATTTCATTCTAGAACGAAGCATATTGCGCTTCAGTACCACTTCATCAGATCCCTATTGGAAGATGACGTGTTGAAACTGGAGAAGATTCCAGGAAGTAAGAATCCAGTAGATATGTTAACAAAGATGGTGACCGTTCTGAAACTGGAGTTGTGCGCAACTTCAGTTGGCCTTCATGCATAGATGATGAAGGCAGAGCCACACAGGAGGAGGAGCATGGTGAGATAGCCTACTGACGACGGTTTGGTCTCCAAGTGGGAAATTGTTGGAATTGGGGTGAAGCCCAAACCTTTCAGGCGAACGGGGCTGCAGGCGAACTCCTCCAGGCTGGTCGAGCTCCAAGCGAATTGCAGGCGAGCTCGAGGAAATCCGCAGGCGAGGTCGAGGAGCTGTGCAGTTGAGCTCGAGGTCCGAGAACCGCTGGCAAGCTCGAGCTCGCGACTTTTTGCAGGCGAGGTCAAAATCCAGGTTGTCGACAGCCCGTCGACAGCCCAGCTAGGGTTTCCTTATAAAAAGGAAACCCTAGGGCTCGAATTTGTAATGCTTCCTCCCTCTCTCTCTTCGTGCGAACCTCACCCCTGGCGGCGGCGATTTCTCTGTTCCTCTCTCTTGTTTTCTCCAGCGGTCTGATTTTGGAAGGGGGGGAATTAATGAGGGTTAAGGAGAGAAATTAAGAAGGGGGTTTGTTCATTTAAGAGGGGTTTCCCAGCTCTCAAAGTTTTAAGGGGGAAATAAAGAAGGGAAATTGTTTACTGTAGCTACAGTAACAATTTGTATTGATTGAGCGATCTCAAATTTGAGATCGGCTCTTGTTTTGTAATTTCTTATTGATTAATAAAGAAAATTAACTGTGTGGCTCTCGAGGACGTAGGCAGTTGCCGAACCTCGTTAATCTTGGTGTAATTTTCTCTATATTGCGTTTCTGCTGCGTAAGGGGTTTCGGCGTAAATTCCCAACAAAAGAATATTATCAACATTTTAGCCATAGATCAGCTTCCTCGATCGATGTTGATCTTTCATTTTGTTGTCATTCAGGTCGTATGTTGCGTCAAATACATTGATTCAAATGGTTTACACACGAGTGCAACACTACTTTGCTTCAAGGAAAAAAGGCATAAAGCGTAGTGTTAGAATTCTCTCTCGAAGATGATAATATTTGCTTGGGTGAACTTGGTGACAATACTCTGTGTGGGCACACTGAATGTTGCCTATCACAATAAGTATGTGTTGCATGTTATTTATAGTCTATTATTGGTTTTCTTAAGTAACTTTATAGAAAGTTGACTTTGGCTTTACTGTAAATCAAGAACCACGTAAATAGGTTCAAACTACATCCTATCCACAAAGTTATATCAAAATGTGGAAATCAAGATGTTTTTTTTCTTTTTTATAAACTAAACTGCATGAGAATTATTATTCTTACTTTAATTATTAAAAAAACTTTGAACTTTGATCTCTATGTTGCAAAGATTACCCCCTTCAAAGCTCATGATGGTCTAACGAACTTACTCATAACAATAAAGATTATAAATAATTGAAATAGAAAAATAGAAAAAATTTAAATGATTACAACCTAAGGCAATTCTCATTTATCCCTCAGGAAAAATGTATCAACAAAAACCACATTTTGCCATCATTGACGTCCTCTAATGTGATAGATGATGCCAGCTCAAATCAAAATCAGCTTCTATATAGTGTCCAATTGTCGCCATGAAGTGTTTTAATTTTTTCTCGAATGTAGTCTTGTATAATGTATCAACTTGACGAAGGAATGGGCAATAGACCCTTGTGCCGAGCACAGACTCTGCTGATGGTTCACGTCCTAGAAATTTGACGAATACATGTTATTTGAAATTTTGAATCAAAACATGTGCTCATTTAGTGACTTATATATGTTAGAATTAAATATTGATCATCATGCATCTGATATGAACTAAGAGATCATTCTCAATCAATCCCTCTCCTCCCTTTGTCCAAGAAAGAACCTTTTCTCTTTGAATTTTGGGCTAAATGCAGATAAGCAACTTTTAGTATCATTGTTTTCAACTTACTAAACCCCTGCCGACAATAAATTAGGAAGAAAAAAAATCCACGTATTGCCTAATTCAGAAATTTTATGTATCTTAATGTTTCATAAATAATAACAAGATTTGTATGTGAAATTTTAGTTGGCATTCAGATGCTTCATCTAATATGGTTTCTTAACACGCATCACGTGCAATGCACGTGTTGTATACTAGTACTTATAAGAAGTTTTAAAAGTAAGTAATAAGCAACTTATAAGGACTCAAAAAATAAGTAGTAGCTAAACATGCTCTAAAGAGAACGTGGGTAGAGTTTTCTAATCAACCGAACTTGCTTATAAGGAAGGGGAACATTGTAATATAAATGGCAAGCTGCCTCTGTTTCTTTATACTCCACTCCTTATCATTAAACTCTATTAATGAGGTGTTAAAGGACACCTATCCGTGCTTAATTAGTGGTAAAAGAAAAATTCTTTAAGGACCCAAAATATGGGACCAATAAAGGGGACAAGTGAGGTGTCCCCCTCTTAGTGGATAATGAGTTGGCCATCATTAATGATGGCCAACTCATTATCCAATAGGAGGGGGACACCTCACTTGTCCCCTTTATTGGTCCCATATTTTGGGTCCCTGTAGCAAAGCTCGTGGTAAAATATTGGTGTTTAGAGGATGTCTTTAATTAAATAAATGTTTCTAATGTGAAGCGTCGATTTGTTATGGTAAACAAGTCTTCGGAAAAATTAAGCTCGATTTACAAAAATTAAGTTGGAGATCATAAATAAATCATACTCCCTTTAAAAGTACGAGTTCAGAAATATCTTTTTATTGTCAATATTACCCTTGACTATTTGAATATTTTATTTAAATTTTAATTTGTTATAATCATAATTATATCATATCCTAATCCTATGTGAACTACTTACAGGTCAACAATTTAAAGATTAATAAGCTATAATATATAAAATTTGTAAAAAATCCCAAAAAGTTTCAAAATTTGCCCAAAATACCCTTAAAAGTATAAAATTACACAAAACATCCAGACGTTTCAAAACTTAAAACAACAAACATAAAACCCTCGGTATTTTAAATACTATAAAAACACCCTCAAAAGTTCAAATAATAACAAGGAAAAATTGCTTCAAGGCCCCAAAAATCAAAATGTGATATGCCCAAGCCCCATGTATTATTCCTAATGTGTATTAGCCCCATTATACTTCCCAAGATGTGTTCCAGCTCATGTTTATATTTCCCAAGATAAAAAAACCAAAAAAACCCAAACTACCCCTCCCCTCTTCTTCTTCTTCTTCTCCTCCTCCTTCTCTGCCAATCCATTTTTCCCTAGAGACCACAACTCAATCATCACTCTCCGCATCACCTCCCGGTCCACCATCTTCATCTCCGACCGTTCCCTCGCCCACCGTGCCCTCGTCCACTACGGGGCCCACTTATCCGACCGCCTCCCCACCAGCGAACCCAACCGCGTCGGATCCTTTTGGGCATCCTTCCCCGCCCCCGCCACCATCAGCCTCATCTCAGCCGATGGCCGCGTGAACCTCTTCGACCGTCCGATCCTGACGTCCCGTCGCATGGAGCAGCACCCCCTACACCTCATCTGCTGCTCCGACTCCCCCTTCCTTGGCCGCAAAGTCCTCGCCCTCAAATGGGTTGGATCGGGGAGATGAAGTGGGTGAGGGTCTTGGATGTTTCCTCAAATGGGTTTGATGGGTTCGTTTCTGATTCGATCGAGGGGTTGAAGTTCCTGCGGAGGCTGATTTTTTCTGGAAATGGGTTTGTTGGCGGCTTGCCTGAATCAATGAGTTTCAATGAGGGGGTGTAAATATGAGTATGGGTGGCTATATGTTTGATGAAATGGCTCAAAAAACTCAATTTTTTGCTGTAATATGGAGTTTGGACATGTACTGTGACTTGTTTTGATAATGTAATATTTCTCAAGTAAATCATGTGTGTCTCTGACACTCTGTTTACACTTGCAGACAATTAGCTATACGGCGAGTGAATTTATCTTCTATCCAACTCAATGAAGAAAATGGCGATGAGGATGAAGTCAAAGGACGGTAGACGAGGCTTATCGGGTTATTGGGTTTCGGATCTGTGTCAGATGGTATATCGGACTTGGAGATGGCCGGCGATCGACAGTAGAGGGTGGGGCCCGTTGCTGGAGCAGGATAGTTGGAGGGATGAGGAGGGGCAAAGGGAAGAGCGGCGGCGGCGGAGGCGGATGTGATACAACGAACCGATCGCCACAACCGAGCAACTTGCAACGAACCGATCGCCGGTTGATATGAGTTATGGATGTGAAACACTTTTGTATGTATGAACTGAAATACTTTTGGGTGTATGTAATAGCTAAATACTTTTGTATGTATGTAGTAGCTGTATATATGAACTGAAATACTTTTGTAGTGATGTGAACTATAATGCAAATATGATATAAAATTGATGCACAAATTTGTCCTATTAACTATTGAAATACTTGTATATATCATTAATTATTGAAATACTTTTGTTAGCTTGTTAAGTTACTCTGTTAGATTGTTAAGTTACATAGGTAACATGTTAACTTTTCTTAGTAGCTTGTTAAATTACACAGATAACATGTTAACTTTCACAGGTAGATTGTTAAGTTACACATGTAACATGTTAACTTTCGCAGTTAGATTGTTAAGTTACACAGATAACTTGTTAACTTTCTTTGTTAACTTGTTAAGTTACACATGTAACATGTTAACTTTCGCAGTTAGATTATTAAGTTACACAAATAACTTGTTAACTTTCTTTGTTAACTTGTTAATTTACCCAGCTAACATGTTAACTTTATTTGTTCGCTTGTTAAGCTACTCAGATAACATAAGTATATGCCCACCTACAAAAAATGTGAATGTTGAGGATTTATATATGTCAATATCTGTGTATATTTGTCCTATTAACTATTTCAATGCTTACATATGTCATTAACTATTGAAATACTTTTGTTAGCTGTATATATTCGTCCTTAACATTTATATACACAGCTATTGACATATATAACTATTGAAATACTTATTTATGTCATCAGCTGTGTATATTCGTCCTCAACGAATATACATAAATAAGTATTTCAATAGTTAGCATGATAATTAGTTGGCTTGGAATTGGCCTGCTTTTTAGAAGAGAAGAAGAAGAATTAGCACATATTCACACTTGAAAACATCAACAATCAAGAATTTAATAGTCAACAACCAAGACCCTCACCCACTGCATCTCCTCGATCCAACCCATTTGAGGGAGGTGGTGTTAGAGAAGCATGTTACAAATTAACATGATATGTTACACCTTATGGATAGCACGTTACAAATTATAGTTAACATGTTGGCTTTTACATTTAACACGCGTTCATATTATAGTTAACATGTAAGCTGTGATAGTTATCAATTTATATATAATAGTTAACATCTTAACTACAATAGTTAACATGTTAACAATAACAGTTAACATGTTAACAATAACAGTTAACATGTTAACTACAATAGTTAACATGATAGTTAACATGTTAAATTACACAGATAACATGTTAACTTTCGCAGGTAGATTGTTAAGGTACACATGTAACATGTTAACTTTCGCAATTAAATTGTTAAGTTACACAGATAACTTGTTAACTTTCTTTGTTAACTTGTTAAGTTACACATGTAACATGTTAACTTTCGCAGTTAGATTGTTAAGTTACATAGATAACTTGTTAATTTTCTTTGTTAACTTGTTAATTTACCCAGCTAACATGTTAACTTTATTTGTTCGCTTGTTAAGCTACTCAGATAACATGAGTATATGCCCACCTACAAAAAATATGAATGTTGAGGATTTATATATGTCAATATATGTGTATATTTGTCCTTTTAACTATTTCAATACTTACATATGTCATTAACTATTGAAATACTTTTGTTAGCTGTGTATATTTGTCCTTAACGTTCATATACACAACTATTGACATATATAACTATTGAAATACTTATTTATGTCATCAGCTGTGTATATTCGTCCTCAACGAATATACATAAATAAGTATTTCAATAGTTAGCATGATAATTAGTTGGCTTGGAATTGGCATGCGTTTTAGAAGATAAGAAGAAGAATTAGCACCTATTCACACTTGAAAACATCAACAATCAAGAATTTAGTAGTCAACAACCAAGACCCTCACCCACTTCATCTCCTCGATCCAACCCATTTGAGGGAGGTGGGGTTAGAGAAGCATGTTACAAATTAACATGATATGTTACACCTTATGGATAGCACGTTACAAATTATAGTTAACATGTTGGCTTTTACATTTAACATGCGTTCATATTATAGTTAACATGTAAGCTGTGATAGTTATCAGTTTATATATAATAGTTAACATCTTAACTACAATAGTTAACATGTTAACTACAATAGTTAACATGTTAACATGTTAACTACAAAGGTTAACATGTTAACTATAACGGTTAACATGTTAACTACAACGGTTAACATGTTAACTACAATGGTTAACATGAAATAGGTAAATGTTCACAGTCAATCAGGTATAGTTTACATGTATTAAGTAAAACATAACAGTCAATGTACTAAACTTAACATTTAAAAGAAAAGCAAGGATCTTGAATGAAAATGTTCTGCCATTTACTGATCAAGTAAAAGACTCATATATGAGCGAATAATTAAAAATAGCTTTGTATATTCATTAATCTCCAGATCCATATATGAACATATAACCCCAACATTCCTTGTACTTGATCTCCAAATAACAAAAGCATTCCAAGCCACAATCCTCATGCCTCCATTCTACATACATGAAGTGCTTCCTCCAGCATCACTTGCTTAATCCTCTGCAGTTAAAACCATGCCTCCATTCTACATACATGAAGTGCTTCCTCCAGCATCACTTGCTTAATCCTCTGCAGTTAAAACAATAAAGACTTTCCAGTCAAATGAATCAAAAGGATAAGCATAAATGAATTTTATAGTTATCAACCTTCTCATCGGTATAAACTTGAAACTAAAGCTTTCTGATTCTGATGCCGATGCTTCTGCAACTGGCAACCGCCGAAAATAAAAATGCACAGAATTGCTGCAGCCACTCTAACAGAACAGAGGGCTTCAACACTGCCAATAACTCTTCATCGCCAATAAGCCTGCACTCCTTCTCCAGCTCCTCGCTATCGCAAAACCTTAACCTCCTCCTCTCCTCCTCCAGCATTCCTCCTCTCGAGCTGAAGAGCTTCCTCCTGCTCACATTGCCATCACCCGCGAGCATGCACCTCATCCTTCACCCTCACCCTCACCATCCTATTCTCCGTCTTCTCGATGTCGAAGCTCCTGAAGAAAGAGGAGGAGGAGACGACGGTGACGAAGGAGAGGACGGAGTGGAGGAAGTGGGAGGGGAGGATGAAGTAGGCGTGGCCCGACTGGAGCCTGTCCGAAGCGGAGAGGGCGAGGACTTTACGGCCGAGGAAGGGGGAGTCGGAGCGACAGATGAGGTGGATGGGGTGCTGCTCCATGCGGCGGGACATCGAGATCGGACGGTCGAAGAGGTTCACGCGGCCGTCGGCTGAGATGAGGCTGATGGTGGCGGGGGGGGGGGAAGGATGCCTACCGACGCAATTGGGCTCGCTGGTGGGGAGGCGGTCGGATAAGTGGGCCCCATGGTGGACGAGGGCACAGTGGGCGAGGGAGCGGTCGGAGATGAAGATGGTGGGCCGGGAGGTGATGCGAAGAGTGAGGATTGAGTTGTGGCCTCTAGGGAAAAAAAGGATTGGCAGAGAAGGAGAAGAAGAAGAAGAAGAAGAGGGGAGGGGTAGTTTGGGTTTTTTTAGTTTTTTTTCTTGGGAAATGTAAACATGAGATGGAACACATCTTGGGAAGTGTAATGGGGCTAATACACATTAGGAATAATACATGGGGCTTGGGCATATCACATTTTGTTTTTTGGGGCCTTGAAGCAATTTTCCCTAATAACAAAGCACTATGAAATTCTAAAATTTTAAAACTTGCGAACAACAAAGACGAATTCAAGAAATTATTATCACACACTAAAAAACTAAAATTTATAAAAAATAAACCTCAAAGTTATAAATATTTTGAAAAACTCCTTCGAAAATTAAAAAACACAGAAAACCCTAAAAATTAATAACTTATAACCAATACATATCAAATCTCAAAATTAAACGAGTTCGAGAAAATCTTTCCATGGTCAATATTACTCTTAACTATTTGAATATTTTATTTAAATTTAATTTATTATAATCATAATTATATCCTATCTTAATCCTATGTGAACTACTTACAGGTCAATAATTTAAAGATTAATAAGCTATAATATATGAAGATTGTAAAAAACACCAAAAAGTTTCAAAAATTGCACAAAAAACCTTTAAAAGTACAAAATTATACAAAAAATCTAGACGTTTCAAAACTTAAAACAACAAACATGAAACCCTTAATATTTTAAAAACTATAAAAACACCCTCAAAAGTTCAAATAATAAAAAAACACTATGAAATTATAAAATTTTAAAACTTGCGAACAACAAAGACGAATTCAAGGAATTACTATCAGACACTAAAAAACTAACATTTATAAAAAATAACCTCAAAGTTATAAAAATTCTGAAAAACTCCTTCAAAAATTAAAAAACACACAAAATCCTAAAATTTAATAACTTATAACCAATACATATCAAATATCAAAATTATCAGCAGACCGCTAAAAATTAAATTTTGCATCAAACAATCTATAGTTTCAATAATTATAAAAAATACCCTCAAAATTTAGAGTTGCAAGAAATATTCTGACATTAAAAAACTTACCACCAACACATTAAACATGAAAATTATATGCACTCAACTTAAAATTTAATTTTTTTAAAAAACACTCTTAAAGTTTCAAAATTTGCAAAACACACCCTTAAAAATTCAAAATCACGAAAAAGGGAGTAAATTTTCAAAACACAGCAAAAAAGGAAGTAGTTGTTTGATATTCTTTCATTAAAATATGTAAATTTAATTTTTATTTTAAGGTTTTACTATCCTTTTTTGTATCTAAAAGTAGTCTAATTTTATTGAAAAAGATAAAGGTGAAGAAGGATTGATAACGTCTCAACAAAAAATAAAACATAATGAATGAAAGGCACTATTTTCTGAATATTTTATAGGATAGGTTTTTTTTGAGTAAATTAGGAATTTTTGGAAGGGATTTTCATAAACTTTTTTAGTATTTTTATATGTTTATGTGGATGTTTTCATTATATAAAAGTATACTAGATTTAGTATTAATCTTTATTTTATAATTTTTTTAAAGTCTATCAATGATTAGGAACAAACTCCATATTATCTTTAGTGTCATTTTAGCCCACTTTTAACAATCATCTTGTTTTATGAGCTTTAATTATTCATTTTACTTTTGGAACGCTTTTTTAAGTGTTTTTTACTTTTACCATGCTATATTTTCTCAGGTCAAACTTAGTTTCATGTTGGTCTCAATGATATGATAATTCAAATTGATTTTGGATTATATTTGTTTCCTGTCAATTCACTTATCAATATAAAAATTTAAATTAGGCATAGTTCATTTAAGTGAATATTTAAGAAAATAAATAATCACAATGCTAAAGTTTTGAGATATAAGTAAGCAAAAACCATCAAAGTAAAACTGAGGAACAAGTTTTAGTAAGGAAATAAAACAAATATACTTAATCATGATATTTGACCACGTGCATTGCACGTGCATAAAACCTAGTAACTAGAAAAGAAGGAGATGATCTCAAATTGCATATCGTAAATCATACTCCCTTTAAAAGCACGAGTTCGGAAAAATCTTTCAGTAGACAAAAATACCCTTGAAATTCAAATATTATTTTTTAAGTAAGAGTAAGTGGATAAATTAATGAATTCTTATTGGATATACATAGTATGAAGATAAGGATACAATTTAAATTGAAATGTAAATCAAAATAAAATTATTAAATACCAAATTTATAAAGGTCTACAAAATGAAGGGTGTATATGTAAAAAACAAATAAATTAATGAGACAAATAATGTCTACACCAAAGGTCGAACCCGGGAACACCGTATACCTACAAATGTACATAGTGTGGATGAGATATTTACAAAATCCACCAAACAAATTAAAGAGACAAAAGTCATTCTCAAAATTATAAAAAAAAATTAAGAAAAGTAAAAAATCATACTCCCTTTAAAAGCACGAGTTCAGAAAAAGCTTTCCATAGTCAAAATTACAATGTACTATTTTAAATATTTAATTTAAATTGTAATCTATACTAATCATACTTATATCCTATCCTAAAACTCCATGAACTATCTATAGCTCAACAATTTAAATAAGATTAATAAAATATATGAAACATCTCCGTACTATCAGTTTATTACATGAAGTATTATAAAAAAAAGAAAAAAGTTTTGAAAATTAGACAAAATACTCTGAAAAATTTAAAATTACACAAAATAAAAATCTAAAAATTTAGAACTTGGCAAAGAAAAGAGTAATTGTGTGATATTTTTTCATTAAGATATATAAATATAACTTATAATTTAAGGTTTACTATCCCTTTTTAGAATCTGAAAATAGTCAAGTTGATACTGGTAAAAAATAGTAATAATAATAGATTAAAAATATCCAGTTAAATAATAAAAATTTAAAAAATATATAATAGATTAAAAATTAATGTTATTGTATAAATTAAAGTAACTGCATATAATTTTACTAATATGTTAGAATACTAAAAATACATAAGTATCATTAATTGATAGAAGACTAAATCACAAAAAACTGATAAAAGACTATAATATAATAGCTTAACATTAATTGATTATAATTTATAAATATTGATCTCTACTGGTAATAATATTTATTAGGTAAAAAATTATAAAGATTTATGTATGGAGAACTATTAGAAAATTTAGAGATATCCTTCAAAAGAATCAAGAGGTTTTAATTTCAAATGAAATTCGGAACGTCCATGAATCACTTCAATTAACACTAATATAAGTTATATTTATCAAAGAAACACCGACTGAATACCCCCTGAAGAATATATTGAACACCTTTTTGCTCATCAAAGAAACATTCTTCATAGAAGATAAAAGAAAAATTATTATACTTCGCGTAAGCAAAAAATATAAAAGCGGCCTTTTTCTTTTTCTTATATAGTATCACGACCCTACGTGTGACTTTATTTAGGGGTATGACTACTAACGAATGATCAATTCTTAAAGACACTATCAAAGATAATGATGTAATAGCACTATTAAAATTCAAGATCTCTAAGTATGAAGGTAGTATATTTTATTAGTAAAGTTCTTATTAAAGGCCACTAAATATAAAATTCACCTTATATCTGTCTCAAATTTATAGAGGAGATATGCATGTCATCGTAAATTGCGTCAATAATATATATCAATCCAAAGATACAACTTACTGAAGAAATAAGAGAATAGTAAGTAAACCAAAAATCCAAAGATACAACTTACTGAAGAAATAAGAGAATAGTAAGTAAACCAAACAAACATTCATATAACACCATAAAAAATATTATATTTTAAAGCTAATATGCAGCGCTCTATTAGAGTAAGCTGCCAAGACAAAAACATCTTTATTAAGGCTCTTTTATAAATGCAAAAGAAATTCAGATCACTAATATATACAACCATTATAACATTTGAAAGAGGTATGATCTTAGAAAACCTACTCTAAAATTCATACAATTAAACCTAAGAATAATTTACCAATATACAGATACACTATCGCACCTTTAAGGCAACAATAACTACCATTTATAATAGAGTTGAGCAGTGATTCTATGTTTGTAAATGCTACAATAAGAAAGCTAGTGGATAAATATGTTAATAATAAGTGTCCAGATGATAAATATTGTAGAATCGCTGATGATATAGTACCAATGTTAAGTGATATCCCTTCTTCATGAAATAAATATATCAAAATTAAATATTAATATTATAATCTAAAGCAAATTGACAATGAAAAATTTAATGTATTTAGTTAAGATCCTTATAGAAAATGACACAGACAGAGCAAATGTAACATTATGACACAGCAGAAACTCTTATTGGATGTATAACAAAAGAATTTATTGTAGAGAAAAAAAAGGTAGCTTCTAACCTTATTTAAGTAATAAATTAAAAGCATAAAAAATTTCATATATATGAAATTAACATTTATTTTTATTAAAATAGAAAAAAACCAAAGTCCGTATTGTCAGAAGTTTGTGTTGAATATAAGAAATATATTCAACTTCTTTGAGAATTTAGACGAGAAGACAAAAGATGAATGAGCCTAAGGAAAGATAACATGCTTCAGTCTCGTATCAAAATCGATGTAGACGATGAAGACACTACTACTCTAGAATTGGCTAGGAAAAAAGTAAAGATGAAGAATGATTGATTTTGACTCAATAAAAAATAAAATAGAAGTAACAAAAGATAATGTTTTGTGAATTGTTATAGAATAGTTTTATAAAAAGATAATGTTTTGTGAATTGTTATAGAATAGTTTTATTTTTTAGTAAAATTAGGAATCTTTAGAAGAGATTTTCATAAACTATTAGTAAAATTAGGAATCTTTAGAAGAGATTTTCATAAACTATTTTAGTGCTTTCATATGCATATGTGAATGTTTTTATCATATAAAAGTGTACTAAAGTTAGCATTACTCTTCAGTTTATGATTTTTTTTATTAACCATTTTCTGTCATTTTAGCCTATTTTAAATCAATCATATTGGTTCGCTGGCTTTATTATTCATCTTCCTTTTATAATGTTATTTTTTCAAGTGTTTTCACTTTCATAACATTATACTTCCTCAGGTCAAGCTCGGTTTAATGCCGATCCAAATGAAATAAAAATTTAAATTGGCTTTAGATTATATTTATCTCCTGACAATTTAATTATCAACATAAAAATTTAAACTGGATGTAGCATATTCAAACAAACATCAAATAAATAAATAATCAAAGTGTAATCGAGGAACAAATTTTAGTAGAAAATAAACCAAAAATACTTAATCAAAGTGAACAAAAATTACTATCAAAGAGTAACCGAGGAATAAATTTTAGTAAGAAAATAAATCAAAATACATAATCACAGTATTTAACCACGTGCATTGCACATGCATAAAATCTAGTAGTGAAGAAAAGTGTCAAGATCATGGGTTGTGTAAGGTATTTGTAAGAAAATTCAAGAGCAATTTGTTAATTAAATTACAATTTGCTCCTACATCTTGTTCGATATAAATTATATCTACACTTTCACACTATTCTTAGCTTCTCTTGGAAAAAGATGCTGAGAATTTTGGATTCATTTCTCTTAGTCTACAAATACTTGTCAAAATCATATTTGTCAAGACTCAAGACTCTTCAACTACGTGGTTTTGAGTAAAGAAGGAAAAATGCATCCAGTGACAGACTTGTACGTTGGAATTATCTAATGAGAGACTTATAAGTTGGAATTCTCTTCGCGTAACGATTGTTAACAGTGTAATGTTATGATAGTGACTCATAATTTCTTTTTTTTTAATTCTAGAGTAATGATAACTGTATACAAGGATTATACCGCTCTTGTACTCCTATACACAAAAAAGTGATCATTTTTCATAAATTGCAAAAGAAAATTATGAGCTGCAATGGACCCCACTTCTTTGTGTCTAGGAGTGAAGAAGTAGTACAGTGCTTACAATATATTATCATTTTTCTTAATTTTAATTTCCAAATATGATCTTAATTACTTAGCATTATGATTTATGACACTTCATTAGACTAATTAGTATTAATAAATAAATTAAAAAATTAATTCATACACCATGTCACATGATTTTTAGGCATTGATAATGATGATGATGTAAGTGCATAAGAAACATCTTTGAACTTTTCCAAATTTAATGGTGTTTTGTCTTTCCATTTCAGATAGTTTGCTGCCAATAAAAGTAACAGTGTTTTTTAGTTTTTTACTAATTTCAAACTCTCAATATTTATTTGCCGGAATTTACAAAATGTTCAGAACCTAAAGTGAAAATCCATTTAGCTTTCTCAATATGATCCGATTACACATGTGAAAACAATAATATATTTTTTAAACTAAATGAGATATTTAAAATGTACAGGACGAATTCCAGATAAGTATCGTTTTCAGAAGTGATAAGTGCGAATAACAAGAATTTGGGACAAAGGATCCGCTGTCAATGTTGTTATTAGAAAATAGACAATTGGTAATAAACAAATTGCAAATTGATGAAGAATACTGAAAATATAGACAAGAGGTATCTACAATTTACTCAAACGCAAAATATGACTAGTGTATTTATATATGTATTTATTTTTTGACAACGTTTTTATTCACATACAGGTTTCATTGATGATGTATGAGCACAGGATGATGGCACAATTAAGAACGACGAATTAGTCCCATGCCCAGGTATAAATACAAAACATTAAATATTCTATGTTTAATCTTTAAAAAAAGATTGAACAACTTCTCAAAAAATAAGGATAAATAGCACTTAAATACCTTACAGTTTAGCTCACTTTGCACTTATAGACTTGTTTCCTGAGATTTGGTCCATTTTTTGGTGTTACATCCTCAACTTGGTCACAATTCAGAAAGTTCTACAGAAAGTCCTACAAATTGCAACTTTTTTTAATTACTAGGAGAGAGACAAACTTGGAATAGTCATTTAGGGCCTGTTCGTTTATTTCTTAAAAACCAAGAAATAAAAATGGAAAAGGTGAAAATCTCAAAATAATCCATTTCTTCCATTTCCATCCCTAAAACTCACCCACAACATCCAATAAAATATTATTTTCATCCAACAACTCATCCACATCATCTAATAAAATATTATTTTTATCTAACCACTCATCCACCACATCTAATAAAATATTATTTTTATCTAACAACTCATCCACCATATCTAATAAAATATTATTTTCATCTAGGCTAAATACCCATATTGGTGTTTTAATTCAACCCTATTTACCAACAAGGTATTTTAATTAGGAAATTCGGCGATAAGACATTTTAATTGAATAAAATTATCATTTAGGTCTTTTTTCTTGTCGGCGGCCATTTTTCCGGCGAGAACTCATCACGTGCGTTGCACGTGGGGGCTTAATCTGTGTTTAAGATGTGTTTTCTGACGTGGCAGGGAATTAATCCGCGGGGGTGACCTCGGCTGAGGGCGACGGAGGCCGGAGCGGTGGTCGAGGGGAGGAGCGGCGGTGGACGTGGGTTCGGGAAGGAGAAAAAGAGAGAGAGAGGCGGGGGATGATGAACAGTAGAGGGTTAATTCCCTGCCACGTCAGAAAACAGAGCCACATCAGCATCTTAAACACATATTAAGCCCCCACGTGCAACGCACGTGATGAGTTCTCGCCGGAAAAGTGGCCGCCGACGAGAAAAAGGACCTAAATGGTAATTTTATTCAATTAAAATGTCTTATCGCCGAATTTCCTAATTAAAATACCTTGTTGGTAAATGGGGTTGAATTAAAATACCAATATGGGTATTTAGCCTTTTCATCTAACAACTCATCCGTCACATCTAATAAAATATTATTTTCATCCAAACATCACTCAACTCATCTCTTTTCATCATTTCAAATCACTCACATCATCGAATAAAATATTATAACAATTCACCTCATCTCATTAACATTTCATTTCTTTATTTTCATCCCAAAAAGTTGTGAAAACACTTTTCTTAATCTTTCTTCACATCACCCAATAATACAATGACAACTCATCTCATCTCATTTCATTTCTTATTTTTAAGTATGAACCAAACAAAAGAAAACAACAAAACTACAGGAAATATGTTTCTTATAATTCATTTCCTTATTTTTTTGGCTAACCGAACAACATCAAAACTAGTTTTCTTAAAAAATCACTCACATCATCCAATAATAATGTGACAACTCATCTCATCTCATCTCCATTTATTTGATTTCCTTTTTTTTAGCCAACCAAACAATTCAAAAATCCATTTTTCTTAGAAATAGTTTTCTATTTCTTTGATTTCCCATTTTTTTAAGGCAAACGAACAGGCCCTTAAAAGAAATGCACCCTTTTGGTCATAGTTTTTGGTGACCTACACCTGTTGTGTCACAATTTTAGAAAATTCCAAACAAGCCCCAACAGCTTACACAATTATTTAAAATTTGCAGGAGGGATAAAATTGGAAGTATCCAAACCACCCACATTCCTATTTTTATGGTGCAACCAACTAAATTGCAGTTTCCTCTTTTCGGTTTCTAGCTCACGCCGACATAGGCATATTAAGGGTCCGTTTGGTTGTAAAATAGGCTTGGTGAAAGCCTGACAAAAGCACCTGTTTTACTGACAAAAAGAGCTTTTTTTATCAGCTTTCAGCTAAAAACTTACCTTTTTGTCAGGCTTTCACCAAGGGGCTTTTACAACCAAACGCGCCCTTAAGGCTTCACTCCTTCTCTGACCTTCGTCCCTTGAAATTTTCCTCCTGTTTTTATTTTGACGGAAAATGTTTTTTGAGAAGTTGTTCAGAGTTCTTGCGCTCGGCGTTCTTAAATTCCTTTGCCTCAAATTCACGGTCAACGTGTAGCCTCACAATAAATTGGTTTTAATACGTCTCCGCTCTGAATTCTTCATATATTTAGATCAGAATTTTTATTTATTTTGAGAGGTTTAACATACATAAAAATGGTACCAGGCTTATATAACAATCTGCGTGTATAGGCATATAAAATTGCTTATAGGTCCCTTAGCACAGCTCGGCACAAACCGACAAACCAACGAGGCG
>NC_033801.1:114649493-114651990 GCF_001876935.1 Asparagus officinalis
GGCTCGGCCATGAGCCGAGCCACCCCAAGGTGGCTAGGCACAGTGTCGGCCACCCCGAGGTGGCCGACAGTGGCCCGAGGTGGCCGACAGTGGCCAGAGGTGGCCGACAATTCTCTTTTTGCAGCCACTGTCCTGAGAGCCTATAAATAGGCCTAGAGATGTTCATTTGAAGAGGTGGAACTTTCAAGAGCCGAAACTATGCCGGATCGAAGAGTGAACTCGGAGCTTGAAGACCAGAAGACTTGCACCATTCAGATCTGATCCTCGGCGACCATCCACGTCAGAAAAGGCAGGATCTCGAGAGGAAGAAAGAACAGATCTGAGATCTACACGAGGCTACACTCCAGATCTAAGCTTGGTCTTAGATCTCGAGATCCGAGCGATTATTCCCTTGGTGGATTAATCCCTCCCGGCTATTATTCCCTTCGTGGAATAATACCCGCATACTCGTGTAGATCCGACCGGATCTAGATCGCGCGGTGGTCCACGGATTAACCCCGGCGCAGGCAAAGAACCCACCAAAGCGAGCGACCGCAAAACAGGAGCTCGTGATTTGTTCACAGAGGAGAGTTGTAATTTTTCTTTATTTTCTTTGATTTAGTTGTAACCGGATCTATAAAAGACTGGATCTTTTGTAACTCGAAAAGTTGTAACTCAAGATGACAATTATCTCATTAATGAAGAAAGCAACAGTTTTCCACGCGAACAGCGTGTCCATGGTTAATTTGAAATTCCCCTCAGCTAACCCACAACCCCTTTTAACTGTTTGATGCACGCATCGCGCGCAATGGAGTACTAGTCCTCTATAACGTAAATGTGAATTTTTTATCTAAATGTTTATATATCACACTCACATGCTAATTGATTACAAATGTCATATGAGAATGCTCCCGTGAAAATCTTTACATTTGCACAATTGAGAGTATTAATATGCCGATTTTTAACAGTTTAAGGTATAAAAATGTCATAGAAACAAGTAAAGGTATATGAGTACAAAGTGAATGAAACTATATGGTATTTTAGTGCTATTTAGCCTGCAAATACTATGAATCCAAAAGCAATTTAAATGGCTAAAATACTAGATTAACCTAAAAAGTGACACTCATTTACTAATTTAGCCTAGAAAGTGACCCCGACGACAGTTTAGCCTAAAAGGTGATAAATACGATGGCGAATAGGCATTTTCGGTGCTGGAGATAATTTTTAAGAGCAAAATTAAATAATTTTTCATATATAGACCCCCGCTCGATCATATTTTTTGAATTAAACCCCCCAAAAGTTTCTGAAATTATAAAAAGAACCCTCACTTCCCACCATCTCTTCTTTCTCTTTCCTCTTCCTCCTCCCTCATCCTTCCCACTATCTCCTCCATTCTCTTCTCCTCCAATCCCCAACTTTCTTTCCTCTCTCATGCTCCTCCATCATTTCTCATGCTCATTTTTTATGAATCTTATCTTCTCCTTTCCACCATCTCCTTTATTCTCTGTTCCTCCCAATCCCCAACCTCCCCTCCTCCTCGTGCTTTCTCAAACCCATCATAAAGCATTCTACTTGAAGCATTAGGGGGGAGTGAGGGAAAGGAGAGAAAAGAGAAGAAAAAGGACAAAGAAGAGAGAGAAGTGAAAGAAGTTAAGAAGAGATGGACTTGGAGAAAAAGAGAAAGAAGAAAGTAATATGGAGGACATGGGAAAAGAGAGAGAAAGAAAGTGAGAAAGAAGAGAGGTTAAGGATCGGGATAAGAAAATAATGGAGAAGATGGTGGGAAGGAGGAGCTAGGGAGGAGGGGGTGGGAGGGGAGTTGGAAGAGAGAGAAGTTTTTTTTCCATATATTTTAGAACTTGAGGAGATGAACCCAAAAATATAAGAGAGTGAGTGGCCTATATGAAAAAATCAGTTATTTTTTTGTTTAAAATTGTCTCCTTCGTTTAAAACTATTTATCTATCATCGTATTTATTACTTTTTAGAATATTTTAGATTAAATTGATAAAGAGATGTCCCATTTTAGCCCATTTTAATATTTTAACCAAATGTTTTTAGATCGGTAAAAAATAAAGAGCAAAGAGGACCCGAGAAGTCTCCCCTCATGCGCAGGGCATGATGCTTACAAAATGTAGAATAGAATCTTACGAACATTTTCTCTCTCTCCTCTCTCTCTCTCTCTCTCTCTCTCTCAATTTGTCCCTGAAAGCTCTCCTCAAAAGGAGCCATAGACTCGTTCCAAACTCCTCCCTTTCTCTCTCTCTCCTCTGTTACCAAGATTACATTTTGAAGCTCTTATCAACTCTTTATGGTTTTTTTTAGGTGAAATATGATCCTTCTACGCCCTTATCGTCATCTAAAATTTGAATTTTAGGTTGGATTCGCTTCTATCCAAACATTAAACTTTGCTTTTGCTTTCGAAATTGTTTTTGTTGATTTATTTTGGTAGGGCTGGAGTGCGTTGGGAATTTAGTGTTATTTATTTTTTGAGGTATAGACATTAATGAATAATACGCT
>NC_033801.1:114652000-114670290 GCF_001876935.1 Asparagus officinalis
TAACATTTTCGCTTTCATCAATCGCGTGTTGCCCTTTAAAAATCCTTTTATCCCCGGCGTTTGATTTTCCATTAAAAAATTAATTAATTTTTTATCAAATGGTAAGGTCTTCCTCTTTTTTCTCTTTCATAGAACATATTACTGGCTCCAGTAGTTTTGATCCGTTCTTTTTTTTTTTCCTTTTTATCTTTTTGTTGTTGTTGTTGTGAGTGTTTAGCCTTTTTATATTATGCGTTCTAGTAGTTATGCATGAGAACTTTGCTATAATTGTAATTTTTATTTCTTGGATTTTGTTTCTATTTTTGATGATGGGCTGTTGCTAAACAGGTTCTTCTTTCGTACAGAAATCCCGCATCTGATATGTTTTTTTCCCTTGATTTGTTATCGATTTTGATAAAGGAAATTCATGATCAGAAATTAGACTTCAGGGCTTTTCCATTTGCATATATACAGCCTTTTCCTTTCAATTTCTTGCCGTATGAAATAGTTTAAGTCGACAAATTAAAGTATAAATTGTTGTTGCTTTGAGCAGTTTTTGCTTTGCAATTTTATATGAATTCTGAAACTTGGAATTTGATTGTAGAATTGCATGCGTGGGGCCGTGGGTGATTATTACTTAAATTAGAAGCAGCCAATTTGGCTCTGGTGGTTCTTGAGGGAGGGAATCACTAGTCACATGCTCCCTAATAGGAATAGAGCTCAGACTAGGCCTACAAGATCTTGGCCTTTTGGAGGTTTGCTTCATTGATTATTTGATTTCTGCTTTCAATTTTGAGTTCCTCTATTAGAATCATATGCATTTGCTACATGGATTAGAAGTTGTTGGTTACTAAATTGAATTATGGATTTCCCAATTTTGATTATGCGGTTAGCCTTTGGTGCTCGCTCAATGTGAAAATGCCAGTCGATGTCGTAAATTTAATTTGATAGCTACGAATGTGTCTTTTCATATGTTGTTATTTAGCGTTTATGAGAGACGTCTTTCCATGGAAATCAAGTTTTCTTTTACATCCTGCAATTTTAAGAAAGTTTATCGAGACTTACACTTGCAATCATCTATGGTTTGAGAAAATTGAGACTTCCCCCTCTATTTTTCATGAAAACGAAAAATTAATTTGAGCCATCTTGTAATGATTCTCTAAACCTTGTACTTTTCAATAGAACTGACCTTCAAGAAATCCTGTTCTTCCAGAAAAAAGTCTTTCTTCATACGTAGGATGATGTATGTCTACCGAGAACCATTTGATGCTGGCCATGGAACTTCTTTTACACATTTACATCAGTTGTAGGATTTAGTATCATGATTCATGCATCAATATATGTAAAAATGGCAGTGGTCTGTCAATTTCTTTTATTAAATTTTAGTTCTCAAATGATGTAAAAATTTCTCTTTCATAGGAATGGATTACTTGGATACAAGAAGAAAGCCTCATATTCTTGCAAAAATTCTCGTGGCTGCTGTTCTTACAGCCCTGTGCATAATCATTCTAAAGCAATCTCCTGGTTTTAGCAGCAAGAGCGTGGTAAATGTTTTAAGATTAATCTATGTTACCATCTCTAATACTGTCATACATGAATTAAATTCCAAGTTGATATGTTTACATGGATATCATATACTAGAGAAAGAGATAACCAAAAAGTGTGGAATTAAGTTGAACCTAAGTTGCACGGGTACAGGAACACGTCAAATTTGTAAAAGGTAGGTACGAGGACGCGGCTAACACGAGCTGAAATCATAGTTCTGAGCTAGATGCACAAAACCCTTTGGAATCATATAACTTTTAACTGAATATGGCTGAAAGGAGCCCAAACCTTGTCCAACAAACTGCAAAAGCGGATGCGAAGTGTAGGATATATGTCCAGGAAGTGGGTGAAAGGAACCGACCCTTGTCCGACTAGTTGCAAAAGTGGGTGTGAAGTGTATGATATATGTTGAGGAAGTGGGTGATCAATGTTTTAAATTAAAACATGTATTTTATGATTATGTACATTTCTGAATAAATGTATGCATACATTTAAGGAGCGTGTAAGAAGCCTCGCCGTGTTGGATATGGGTACAGCTTCATGATCGAAGTACCCGGCCAATATAGAGCTGAACTAATGAAATGAGTATTCAACTTTTCTCCGTTGGAAGAAGCATTTGGTCATTTAATAATCTTTCATGCCACATGTCATGTGTAATAAGTCTTAAAAGACTTTGAAAATTTGGACTATGGGTTTCCAGTTACTGTTCAGATGGCATAAGATCATACTCAAAATTCACTACACATGCAAACCCACAAATGCACCAACAACAACTGCCCCCTGAAAGAAAAGTTAGATTAATTTAAAAAGTCACCACGACACTTGTACATACTGACGCACACAGCCCCATCTCAGGCACTAATAATGAAACTCTTATCTCATATATGAAAATCTTGCTTAAAACCTCCCCCCCCCCCCCACCCACCCCAAATTCTAATTGTATTAGACCTTTACGTTTTTCATAGTTATGTTTGAACTGCTACATAGGTTATCTTGCTCTCATTGTTAATTTTCCTATATGTGCCCGTTGAATCTTTTTTACCTTACAGTTCTCTCGTCTGGACCCTGGGGTAACACATGTCTTAGTTACTGGAGGTGCTGGTTATATAGGCTCACATGCTGCTCTTCGTCTCCTTAAGGATTCTTATCGAGTAACTATAGTGGTAATTTCCCATTTCTATTTCTATTGATCTTTTTTTATTATAATTATGCTTATATTAAAGGGCTATCGAAAATCATTATCTAATACTTTTCCATGATTTTCCCAGGATAATCTTTCAAGGGGAAACATTGGAGCCGTTAAGATTCTCCAGGGCCTATTTCCAGAACCTGGAAGGCTTCAGTTCATTTATGCTGATTTAGGAGATGGCAAAGTTGTATCCTTATCGTGATAAGTTTATATGTTTTATAGTTGTTGAAAAATGCTTGCATAAACCGGCCTTCAGTTGAACTACTTAATCGATTCTAGGTCAATCGGATATTCTCAGAGAACAAATTTGATGCTGTTATGCACTTTGCCGCTGTTGCTTATGTTGGTGAGAGTACACTTGAACCTCTTAGGTATGCTTGCTTACCATTATGAAACGAGATAAATGAACTTTTTTGTAATTATTGAGATTAATCCTGAAAGTTTGAATTTTTTTTTTCTGGCATCAAATAAACAATTCCATTTTGAATCAGGTACTATCATAACATAACGGCAAACACTTTGACTGTTCTGGAGGCTATGGCTGCTCATGGTGTCAAAACACTCATATACTCGAGTACATGTGCCACTTATGGAGAACCCAAGAAAATGCCAATAACAGAACAAACTCCTCAGGTTAGTTCAAATGGCTGCTTCTATCCCTTATGAAATGGGGCATTTAACTTTATTTATTAAAAGTTGTAGAAAATCATATCGTATTATTCCCTAGTTCGGTTAATTACACTGACTCACTGGCACTTGCATGACACGAACATCGCACATTGGTAATAAAAGGTTAATTTCGGAGACCCCATGTAGCTCTATTGGTGTGGATAAACCTCCTAAGTGAACTGTTTTGACTCTTTGAGTTTTTTTTAATTTAATATTTTTAAGAGACCTAGGGTAAGTGTCAAAAGTTTCGCTCAGGGAGTCTATCTACACTTGGGGCAAGAGTATGGGGGTCTATCCACACCAATAAAACTACTGGGGGTTTATCCGCACCAATAGACTGCTGGGGTTATATCTGCAATTGGGTGATAATACAGGGGTTCTAACCGCAATTTATCCAATCAAAAGTTATGAAAATCGTGCACAGAACCACAGTAGCACGAAAATGACAATAAACGCATTCACGCACGAGCGTGAAATTATTCATCTCTGGGTGTATCATCAGGTCTTTAATTTTAGTCGTATTCCTTAAATGCAGTTTCCTATTAATCCATACGGGAAGGCCAAGAAAATGGCAGAGGACATCATATTGGATTACTCAAAGAACACTGACATGGCTGTCATGATTCTAAGGTTGGTCACTCTTCCACATTAAAACTAATAATTAAATTCTGAATAGTGATTAATTACAAGTTACCTGCTATTGTAGATACTTCAATGTCATTGGATCGGATCCAGAAGGAAGATTAGGAGAAGCTCCAAGGCCAGAACTCCGAGAACATGGACGTATTTCTGGAGCTTGCTTCGATGCAGCATTAGGAGTCATTTCGGGCCTTAAGGTAAATATCTTTTCCGTAACTTAGTTCACGGAATTATTGTGGTTAAATTTCAAACCACCCAAGCCCCACCCCAAACAAAAGGAAAAAAATAGAAAAAGTTATTTTGGGGCTTTCCCCACAAAACTCGCTGAAGTTTGTTTTCCCAAAACACCCCTAAAACTCCGAAGCGTCTCAAAATAATCCTCCAAAACTTTTAACTTATCCCACAAAAACCACAACAAATGTATCTTGCTATTGGAGGAGCCTATCTGTCCAACTTTTGTTCTTTCCTTGTTTTCTATAGGGTTCCGCTTCTCCTTGCTTTTTGGGGGTTTTTGTGGGGAAAAGGTTTTGGGTTTATTTGAGACTCTGGAGTTTTGGGGGTTTTGTGAGGGAAAAAGTTTGGGGTTTATTGGGAAAAACAAAGTTCAGGGGAGTTTTGTGGGGAAACCCCCCGTAGTTTTTGGGGTTCTTGTGGAAATTTACTCATTGTTGATTATTGCATGTACAACGTAGACATAATTCTTTCGGTTACTTTTTGTAGGTTAAAGGAACAGACTATCCAACGTCTGATGGGACTTGTGTAAGGGACTATATCGATGTCACTGACTTGGTTGATGCTCATGTGAAAGCCCTTAACCATGCAAAGCCTAATAAAGTTGGAATTTATAATGTTGGTACTGGAAAAGGTAATCCGATAGTCCCATATTTTCTTGTATAAATTTTATTTCTTTTTTTTCTTCATTGTGATGCAAATTATAACCATCTATTTTTGCTAGACCTAACTTTCCCAAAATGATCTCACATATGAAATTTAGGCCTGTATTAACAGCCAATAATGATAGCCAAATCATCGCTTCAGCTACCTTATACTAATGATAGCCAAATCATCGCTTCAGCTACCTTATACTAGCATGTTGCCATTTCATACAACTTAGCATTTGAATGTTCCCATTTGCATTTATCTTTTTCACATAAAGAGGCACACAACATCCTTTCACTAGTGTGCTCTATTGTTATTTATTAGCATCCGAGACAACCTTGTGTGCTGGTGTAGGGTGTGCAATGCTAATAATATCACTTGCTTTCATTTTTAATTAGATCCTTCACTTCATTTTGCAATAATTGTTTTTCAGAATGCCTGAGCAATTATATCATTTGATTTCTTCTCTATCATCTAAAATTTCTCTTTGGTTTTGTTCTTTTTTCTCTGAATTTATTATATGTGATTTATTTAATAAGTTTTGAAAGCCTAGTCTGAGATAATTGTGCGTGTGAAAATATTCATGTGCATGAAATGTTTCATTTTGGCTGACAGCCTAAGTTAAAAGAGGTCAAATCTCAATTCTTTCGTATTGAAAAACCTAGCAGAAAATCGAAACCTAGACTTTTTTACTTGGGCAGCAGAAAAGAAATGTTCGAGAACAAAATTTAACTTGATACATGCATGTTTATGTAGACCAATCATTCATGTTATGCCTATTAAAATTATGGTTTTGTGTGTGCGCGCGCACGCGCGTGTGTTTATACTCATTAAACTCATTAAATCATGTGTATTTGCAAAACTACCTTCTAAATCACAGTATTTGCATACCTCTCAAGTCATCAACTTTGGAAAAAGTGCCACCCAAATCAACAGATAATCAACTTTGATAGGCTAATTTGTAAATGCAATGTAAAACTATCAACAAAATAGTCAAACTTTTACTCCCTATGTTCAACAAAGGTGCCTGTCCTATAATTTTTTTTAACTGACAATGATGAAGACACGCATCGTTTCTAAGACTATTCTGTCATTTTAATTATCAGGTAGATCAGTGAAAGAGTTTGTTGAAGCTTGCAAGAAAGCAACAGGTGTCAACATTAAGGTAGATTACTTAAGTCGACGACCAGGAGACTATGCTGAAGTTTACAGTGATCCTTCCAAGATAAACCGCGAGTTGAATTGGACTGCTCAATACACTGATCTTAAGGAGAGCCTTCAAGTCGCTTGGAGATGGCAGAAAAATCATCCAAATGGCTATCAACTCCCTTAGTCATCTTATGTTTATTTATACTGATGAGATGAAGGAGATAAGGAATTAAGATTGAGGCAGGTTATAGAGAATTCAGTCGTATAGATTTTGTTTTATTTTATTTTTTACTTGTACGGGGTTTTAGATGTAGGAGTTACAGTTCATTTGTTAATACGAGACTAGAGGAAATAATGATGCTGTCATTTTTATATAATTCAATGTGATAAAGCCTACCTTGTACCATGCTTATTATTTATTTTATGTTCAATGAGAATGGTCATTTTTGTTCAGTCTTTTTGTGATCTTGGTAGCCTCTTTGAGTTGTATTTATGTTTAACAAGTAAAAAATTGTTTTGTTTGTGAGTTGGGTATATCAGTGAAGCCAGGATGATGGTTAAAAAGGGAACTTTGTGTTGGGGGTAAATTTAAATAAATATATATTTTTTCATTGAGAAGTTAATTTAATGAAAAAGTTAATAGTTGTTATTTCTGAGTAATGCAAGGATGACCAAGAATTGTAGAAAGCTAGAAGGTGAATTATTTTATTTAGCAATCTTTATTTACTAATTACAAGAAGAAAAGTGATTCAAGCATTTTGGCAATTACTTGAAAAGTGATATAAGCATTTCGAAAAGTACATAAAAAAGATTATAAACATTATGGCAATTACATGAAAAAGGTACTCTCAGAAGAAATCAGTGACTAAATAAATAAATAAATAAATAAACAGACTACGTGTAGGTCAGAAGGATTTTTCTGAAAAAATGTCTTGCTCTTTCATGAATGCGGTGTTAATTACAAGTTTCTAACCACTTAACATCACTCATCACATTTTCTTATTGATAGAATGTGGTCTCATTACTAGAAAATAGAGTTTTGTGGAAATGGTTTTCATTTTATTAATTTTGGCTGTAGCGTTGGGATATATACACAAAGCTAATTCTATCTTTCCTTGTACAGCTAGAAGATTTACATAAATAGCAAAGCTAAACTAGGTAGCAAATAAGCTAAGTTAGGAAAGTATATCAATCATACAACTCATGTTAACATAGCCTAGCCTAGGGAATATTTACAGAATAATCACAAAGATATTCACACGTTATTTCCACTAATACCCCCCCTCAAGTTGGAGCAAGGAGATTGCAAATGCCCAACTTGCGAGAGAGTAAATAAAACTGTGATTTACCAAGAGCTTTGGTCAAAATATCCGCTAGTTGTGCACCGGTCCGAATATGAGACGTAGAAATTGTTCCATCTTGCAAGGCATCACGAACAAAGTGACAATCCATTTCTATATGTTTCGTTCTTTCATGAAAAACCGGATTAGCATCTATATAGAGAGTAGCTTGACTATCACAAAACAATCGCATGAGATGCTCATGTTGTATCCCAAAACAAGCCAAAAGGGATTTCAACCACTTTAACTCACATGTAGTAGTGACCATAGACCTATACTTGGCCTCCGCAGAAGATCGAGAAACAGTTGGCTGTTTTTTTGTTTTCCAAGAGACAGGAGAAGAGCCTAATAAAACAAAGTAACCAGTCAATGATCTCCGAGTCATAGGGCAACTTGCCCAGTCACTATCACAGAAGGCATATAGTTGAAATTAGTCTCCCCGTGCAGCAAAATACCCTGTCCAGGACAACATTTCAAATTCCGTAAAACTCTCAAAGCTGCGTCCCAATGTTCAACACGAGGATCACCCATAAATTGAGCTAATATATGTACGGAGTAACACAACTCAAGCCGTGTAATCGTCAAGTAAATTAGGCACCCTACAAGACGCATGTACTTCTCCGGATCATCAAAGACGGCGCCATTGATGGTGGCAAGATGGTGGTTTTGTTCCATGGATGTAGAAGCATGGCGTGCTCCAAGTAATCTGGCCTCACTTACAATGTCAAGAACATATTTGCGTTGTGAAAGAAACAAACCGTCCTTCCCACGTGTTACTTTAATACCGAGAAAATACTTGAGAACACCCAAGTCTTTCATATGAAATCTCTCACTTAGTTGTTTCTTGAATTTTTCGATTGCCAAAGAAGAAGAACCTATGATTATAATGTCATCCACATACACAAGAACATGTAAAGCAACATCACCCTTGGAATAACTAAACAATGAGTAATCAGCATAAGATTGTTGAAAACTAATATCCTTCAAAGCAGTCAAGAGTTTAGCAAACCAATTTCGAGGCGCTTGCTGGAGTCCATACAATGAATTACGTAATCAACACACCTTACCCGAAGCAGCAGAATTAAAGCCAGGAGGTAGTTGCATATATACCTCCTCATCAAGATCTCCATGTAGAAAGGCATTATGCACATCCATCTGGTGCAGTTCCCACTTTCTTACCACCGCTATAGCCAAAAATGTTCGAACCGTGACCATTTTAGCTACAGGGGCAAATGTTTCATTGAAGTCAATTCATGCAACTTGTCGATTCCCGTACACTACTAGGCGCCCCTTTAATCGTTCAACCGCACCATCAGATCGATACTTGACTTTATAGACTCACTTACACCCGATTGCCTTCTTCCCGGGTGGAAGGTTCTCTAAAGTCCAAGTAACGTTTCTCTCAAGGGCATCTATTTCTTCTTGCATTGCTTTCCGCCAACCATGATCCTTAACAGCTTCTTTAAATGATGTGGGTTTATTGCCTGCAGTAATTGCTGCAAAAAACGGGTGTGTCTCACAGAAAACTTATCACAAGTTACATAATAAGCAATGGGAAAAGGAGTACCTGAGGACTTTGACGGAGCAGTTATAGGTGATGTGACAAGGTTTATAACTCGAACAGTGTTGGTGATGAAGCCCTTGAGTTTACTAGAATGTTTCTTTATTCGATGACCTCTACCAGTTTCTTGCGGAACGTTTGCTTCATTAATCACAACGTCCCCATTATTCGAAGTTGCACCAACACCAAGCTGCTGGACAACCTCCAAGTCGCCACCCACAGGTGGTGTGATGTGCTTCATAACCTCCACAACCCCGACACCATTTCCTCCTGCCACAACCGAGTGCTCCTCACTCCCCTTGCTAAGGGTGTATCCTCAAAATAAGTCATAGTGTCATAATACTTCTCATTTTCAAACACATCATCACTATTATTCAAATTGATTTCACTAGCAAAAGGGAATTGTTTTTCACAAAAAACAACATCTCAAGATTTAAAGAACACCTTTTGCTCTAAGTCATACAAACGCCACCCCTTTTTACCAAATGGATACCCCACAAATACACATCGATGAGAGCGAGTACCAAACTTATCCTTCACATGAGGTTGATTTTTGACAAAACAAAGACAACCGAATACACGAATGGCATCATACTTAGGAGGTGAACCAAAGAGAATTTCGTGAGGTGTTTTTCCGTTGAGCAATGGGGTAGGGGTTCGGTTTATTATATAGGCAGCCGTCATTATACTCTCCCCCCAAAAAGAAATGGGAAGATTAGCTTGAAAAAGTAATGCCCGAGCCACATTAAGAATATGCCTATGTTTACGTTCTACCCTCCCATTTTGTTGTGGAGTGTCGAAACAAGAGGTTTGATGAATAATACCATTGTCAGCATAAAACCGATGAAGACATGTAAATTCCCTTCTGTTATCACTTCTTAGAATTTTAACATGCTTATCAAATTGGGTTTTAACCATTCTATAAAATCCTTAATAAGTTGAGGCACCTCAGATTTTGCAGACATCAAATAAACCCATACGGCTTGAGAACAGTCATCAACAATGGTTAAAAAATAATGATGACCACAACTAGCAGACCAAGTATAAGCACCCCATATATCACAATGGATTAAATCAAAGACATCTTTGGCTTTATTATTACTCAAAGGAAACCTGCTTCTAGTTTGCTTGGCCCTTAAACAAATATCACAAGGTTCATGGATAACGCTATCATCCTTATTTCCATTACTCCTAATAATATCAGGCAAAAGAAATTCTACTTTCCGAGAGGGGTGTCCCAGTCTTTGATTCCACAATTGTCGTTTGTCTCCCACAATTGCTTGATAAGCCCGAAGTTGTCGCAAAGGCTGAAACCAGTAAACCCTGTCACATTGTTCACCCGCTCCAATCAAAGTCCTCAAAGTGCGATCATGTATGATGCAAAGCTTATTAGTAAAAGTGACAGAATAATGTAAACAGACAAGCAAGTGAGACACCGACATCAAATTAAAAGTAAGATCTAGAACATATAATACATTATTTAGCATCATATTTGTGCTCAAAGTTATCGTGCCTTTTCATTCTCCTTTTCTTTAGCAAATTCAGTAGCAGCGGCACAAGTACATGTCAGGATAGTAGAATATCCCGCAAGTTTATCCCATATCTTCCATAATTCGTTATAGTAATTCACCACCAGGTTGTCGCGCTGCTTGCAATCACTCAAAAGTGCCTTCAACTCATGGATTCTTGGACCGTTTCCTATCAAAAAACATCGTCGAATATCATCCTACAGTCTTTCACATCGTCAGGTTGTGGGACGGATGAGCGTAGGACTGGATCAAGGGTATTATGAATCCATCCCACGAGAGTGCAATTAACCCTCACTCATAAGGACTCTTCTGGATTTCCTTTTGTCAACTTGTCTATGGTTCTATCGAGGAAGCCTAGCTTGTTCTTTGCATGAAAATTATTGCGCATCAAACGAACCCATTCATTGTAGTTCTCACCACATAACACAATTGGACAGATTGTGATTTGTGGTCCGTCGGAGGGTTGGAGGTAGTATGGAGATGTGGAGTCGAGGGGTTTTGTGGTCTTGTCGTCACCCATGACGAGGTGTCGATTGTCGGATTTCATGTTTGAAGGTCGAAGGTTTTAATCGCTGGAGAATGATTAAAAAATATGGTCGTCTCTCCTGTTCTTGAGTCACTCTGATACCAAAATAGAGTTTTGTGGAATTGATTTTCATTTTATTAATTTTGGTCGTAGCCTTGGGATATATACACAAAGCTAATTCTATCTTTCCTTGTACAGCTAGAAGATTTACATAAATAGCAAAGCAAAACTAGGTAGAAAATAAGCTAAGTTAGGAAAGTATATCAATCATACAACTTCTTAACATAGCCTAGCCTAGAGAATATTTACAGAATAATCACAAAGATATTCACACGTTATTTCCACTAATACTAGAGATTAAATTACCTCAACAAAGTATGAAGTTAATATACTTTGTGAACTCTAACCTCCATTTTAATGATGAACTAAGCAACCAAGCTTGGACGTGGTTAATTATTAATCTCTGAACTAGGTAAATAACAAGAAAAATGGTTTGCCGCGCACCTTTGGGTGATATGATCTTGGTAACAAACCTCAAATGATGAAGACGATGACCAAGATGCATTGGTCGTGGTTGCGGTAGGGAACCAAACACGTTCAAGATAGGAGGTAGCATGGCTCATCTCAGTATTGTGGTCCTACAATGTATATGTTAGAGGATTTGAAAAACGTGCTCTAAGGGCGAAGAGCATTGTAATGTAAGCCTTGTTTATCTTAGGGTTTTCTCTTCGAAAGGATAGTAATTCTCGAGAGAATGAGGCCTCTACTTTTAGCAGGATGACTGTAACGGTTGTTGTGTGATGACGGTATTATGACTGAATATGTCTAGATATGATCTAAATGCAGTGCTACAAAGAGTATCGTCTGATTATATTAACGATGTAGTTGTCCCTTAGATCAGCCAAAAAATTTGATAAATGATATTGTTTGGACTGTTATGACTGTTTGGTTCAAAAGTTGGCTTTTTCATTGTCATTGAACTTGTTACAACCGTTTATCGATTACAAGTTCAAAAATAGAAAAATTGATCTTTTTATAAGATCTTCTTATACAATGAAAATTAAAGATTACAACTTTATCAAAAAATACACAGAAATTATTTATTAGCCTCTGTTTGCGTGGGATCTTTGCCTGTACCGGGGTTTATCCGTGGACCGTCTCATATCAGATCTGGTTGACAGAAGATTGATTAAAGCTCTTACTTCACAAAGGAAGTAATCGCTGAAGTGATAATCTCGACCAGGGCCTTAGATCCTTCGAAACGCTCATTCTTTATGCCGGAGTTCGCTAAAATCTGCTAGCCTCTCTCAAATTCGTCAGAACCTCACCCTAGATCCTCTAAAATTCGTGGCTCCCTTCAGATCTCCTCTTATGAGGATGCTAGGGGTGTATTTATAGACTTTAAATATTATGTTTGTGGATAGGAATGTCGTGTTTGTGGATAGGATCGAAGAACAATCATTATTATCCATTTAGGTGGGTTTTCGGTTGTGAAACAACTTCCACACATTTAAGGATAACCCTACATGTTTATAAATGACCTAAAGAAGTTCTAGAAGCCAATCTTATTAGAAAACACGTCGGGAGCTGACCTGGGCACGAGTCACTTTGACTGTCTCGCTCATGTCCGAGATAACTTGGACTATCTCGGGTATTTTGGTCTTAACTCTTTCGTCCAACCTTAGAATGAGATGATTCAAGATACGTTGGAAAGCTGACAAAGAGACCTACAACCTTTATTTTTTTTAATATTCTTAAAATTCGAATCATATTATAGCCAAAATATGAGAGACACAATTAGTATCTCACAGGTGCGAAACAGTTTGGACTGTCTCGAGTGTTTTGGCTCAACTCTCTCGTCTAACCTTAGAATGAGATGATCCAAGGTGCGTTAGAAAGATCACGAAGATCTCTATAACCTCCCATGGGCGAGACACCATGGGATGAGCAAGACACGAGTGATACTTACTCCTTTGTGGGTAAAACGTAACCCCAGGTCGAGTCGCTTCTTCGTTATTGTACCATCCTGTTGATTTGCATGCTTTATCAACTCGTTTCATGCATTTGTTAGCTTCTCTATGATATTAGATAATCATTATTGATTTGGATAATAACATTCATCATATTCTCTTTATCTTGAGCTGCGTGCGAAAACCCATAGGTAATTTTTAACGCCTACAAATACCCCCTCTAAAGTATTTCAGTCTCGTTTCTTTTATAGAAGAGTCTGGAATACTTTGAATATGATACGCCCAATCTTCAGTCGGTGTAAAAGGACCTATAATTAGATTTAGTTCTTGACTTCTTTAATTTTTAGCCCATTCAGTATTTTGTCGAATAGCTAAAAATTTTCCGGTGCTGCGTTTATCGTCTGACCGTTGTCGAAGTCTCGAACTAAAACTGATGTATTGGTTTCTAATCTTAGTTTGTGTCATTGAGTCGATGTTAAACTGATTATCTTTATCAGGGATTCACATCTAAATCGTGATCGAACTCTCTGGGATTATCCTTTGTTTTGGAATTGATCGAAGCCTAGTTTTGGTGAAAATTGTCGACACATTGACCTTCATCGTAATGTGTTGACTAACATTGACTCAAGGCTACGCGTTGACCAGTGTTGACCGTCATTGCAACCCATTGAACAGTGTTGATTTTTATTGCAATGCGTGGCAGTCCCAAATGTAGAGGTTGCAATGCTAACTATTAAGGCCTGGTTCTTCTGTATGTATGGATTTTACCTTTATGTCCCGTTAGTTATTTACTTAACCACAGGGGAGTTTTGATTGTAAAATCAGCTATTGGAGCTGATACGACTATCATTGCAAATGGTTTCAAAGTTCCTCGTGGAGATTTCGGTTGGAATTGGTGTTGTCTTGGGTGCTTAAGTCACGAGACTAACTAATGAAGCTGGTGCGTCAATAACTATCGGACTTATAGGGCTTTTAGCAAATTCTCAGCCATCAATAGATTTGATAAGCCTTTATCGACTACCGATTGAGTCGGGCTAGCATGCGGATTGTCTAAGTCTGTTCCACATGTAACGTTGTGCTAAAAGAGTTAACTCTCTTAGACTTAGTATTATGATATTGAATACATAGACTTCGCCATTGTTACGAGAATAGGCTATCCGACAACGCGTATTGGGCGTAGACTTGAACAAACCTTTGATCTTGGGTTATCCTTAAGAATATTATGTGTAATAGTCTCTAAGAACTTTTCGCTGGAAATAAAGGAAGTAGTTTATACTCGCATACCCATTGGAGTATCACAGAAAAATAGTTTAACCTATTATACTCATTGGAGGATAGGAGCAGCTTAATCTTATATACCTATCGGAGGACGAGAGCAGTTTAACCTCATATACGTATCGGAGGATGGGAGCAGTTTAATCTCATATACCTGTTGGAGGATGGGAGCAGTTTAACCTTATATACCTGTCGAAGGAAGCCTTTCTCATTTGGCTTCTTTCGACATTATGATACCGACGTCAACCAAGGCTTGAATGCTATTTTTAGCGTAATACAAGTCTTGATGGGGTGATGGACCCTCCTATGGTATGCACAGTACTTAGAATCCAAAGTCTTGTTTGCTTCCTCCTGATTTGTAATCGATGGTAGCTTAATTTTGTGGTTGACGAGGAGGTACTTAAAGATGGCTGGAACTTCATCATCTTCGAAAGAATACTCCTCCTGGAACTTTGGATTAAGAGTCCCTTGTTGACTCCAAGGTGGATGTCGATGAATATCGTCAGCAGTTGTAGGTACTTTAGTCATCGGTTGGCCTCTATCGAGCTCCTTTCTTTTGAGGAAGTGCTCGACCTGTTCTCCATGTAGTTTTAATTTCTTCCATGTGGTTGAGGGGACAACCTCCTATTGGCCTTCTTGTTTTGATGATATTTTTACAAATAATTTAAAACTAATATTTTTTGTCTAGTGTTTGTGTTTTTCTATTTATTCTAGATAAATAATTAGTTAGAGGTTGGATGGAATTGCGCTTCAACGATTATATCCAATGAAGATTGGCGGAATAGTAAAGTGAAGCAATGCAATTTAAGTTAAAGATTTAAGATCAAGCTTCATCTGCAAATTTACCAAGATGATCTTATTGAAGACCTTCATCAAGCTTAGGTATATAGTTTGTAGTGTTTATATTATATGTTTATACTTGTATGTTAATACTTCAAGCTCATATTAATCTCACACACGTATTTGTTGATTTTATTAAAATATAGGTGTTTTTGTAAAAATATTATTTTATTAGTTTATAGACTTTAATATAACTATATACATCTTTTATTAAGTCTATAAAATTATTTTGTAGAGTTTCAAAACATGGTTTAGTCAAAATGTCAAATTTCATGTATTTCGTTTTCATGTTTTGGACTATTTTGTAAAATAAAGATATTTCTCATTTGGGAGGTACTTTTTGAAAACTAATTTTTGTAACATGTTCATTTTCATGTTTACAATCATTTTCCAAATTTTTATATTTTTTTGAATTTGTTTACTATTTTTAATTCAAGTTTAAAAATCAGCATTTCTGTTTTAAACCTGTGTATCTGAAATATCCGTTCGCGATTGACCGGATTGGTCACGATGGTCAACCGCCAAAAGTCTAGAGACTTTGTTTTGTTCTTCAGCCTTTCGCGGTTGACCGTCCATGGCTCTGTGGTCGACCGCTGAAGTAGCCATTGCACAGTAACGACTAGTTTCTAATTCTGTTTTTGTGTGGGTTTTTGGTCATTTCCTTGGGATTTTGGCTGATGTCTCAGGTTGTTATAAATACTTCATTACATTTATTATTCTCACCAAATAAGAGAAAAGTTTTAAAGAGTTTTACAAAGTTTTCTTAAGGGTTTTAAAAGTTTGTTTAAGAGTTTGTTTGTGAAGAGATTTTCACAAGAGCTTGAGGAGATCATCTTTTGGTGTTTGAGCATTCAACTCTTCTCTCTCTCTCTTATCATCATTTTTTGTAACATGTTCATTTTCATGTTTACAATCATTTTCCAAATTTTTATATTTTTTTGAATTTGTTTACTATTTTTAATTCAAGTTTAAAAATCAGCATTTCTGTTTTAAACCTGTGTATCTGAAATATCCGTTCGCGATTGACCGGATTGGTCACGATGGTCAACCGCCAAAAGTCTAGAGACTTTGTTTTGTTCTTCAGCCTTTCGCGGTTGACCGTCCATGGCTCTGTGGTCGACCGCTGAAGTAGCCATTGCACAGTAACGACTAGTTTCTAATTCTGTTTTTGTGTGGGTTTTTGGTCATTTCCTTGGGATTTTGGCTGATGTCTCAGGTTGTTATAAATACTTCATTACATTTATTATTCTCACCAAATAAGAGAAAAGTTTTAAAGAGTTTTACAAAGTTTTCTTAAGGGTTTTAAAAGTTTGTTTAAGAGTTTGTTTGTGAAGAGATTTTCACAAGAGCTTGAGGAGATCATCTTTTGGTGTTTGAGCATTCAACTCTTCTCTCTCTCTCTTATCATCATAGAGAAGATTTTTTAAAGTTTTTTTAAACTCATTCTAGCTATTTATTGTTTTAATTATAATTTCCATAAGCTAGATTTACATTGAGTTTAGATTTGTTTTATTTATTAAATCTCATTGTTACACACACCCACTTGAGCTTTTAGTATTTTTATACATAGTATTATCGGCGTTGTGAGAGTTGTAATAATTGAGTGTGAGCCTACATAGAGTTCTCATCTATTGTAGAGAACAAATTTGTTGTATTTGTGCTTAATTGTGTAGTTCACTTTGTAATAGACTTGTACACCGAGAGAAGTATGTGGTGAGAGACGGGGTCATCCCAAGAGGAGTGGGGTAGGTGGTAATGCTAGAGATAGGTTGTAATTCTGAGCACTTGAGAGAGACACGAGCTAGAGACTAACACTTAGAGGGTCTAGAGTAAGATTACAAGAGTGTTGATTATAAAGTTTTCGGTGAGCTAGAAAACTGAGTGTGAGGTGTAAACATTTTCGGGTGAGCGTCAAAAATCCAGTATGATAGTGGATTTCTCCCTGGGAGTGGGGAGCGGAGACATAGGATGGAAAGTCCGAACTCCATGATCATTTGATTATGTTTGAGTTTGCATTGGCGTTTATTTATATTTGTGCTCATTGCTCATATCGCCATTGTCTCATTATTTAGTTTGTCCACTATATTGTTTACATTTGTTTGTTTCACCTTTATGTTATTTGTATATCCTTGCATATATATCTTATTGCATATCATACTTACTAGGATATTTATTAATTAGTTTTAATTAGCATAAAATCAGATTAGATTAGCATAAACCCTATTCACCCCCCTAGGGTTCTTTCCTATTAGTATTAAGGTCTAACACCCCCATGACTTTGAGGACATCAATAGAGAGATTGTTATGATAAGTCTGTAAGATGAACTCCTCTATGATAAGATCCTTGCAATTCATTGTCTTATTGTGGAAGCGTTTGACAAAACTATCAACCGACTCACCATCCTTCTGCTTCTCATCCAGAAGAGCTCTGATCGACACTTCAGTGTCATTGTTGAAGAAGTTGTTATGGAATGAGCTTTTCAAGTCGTCCTAGCAATTGATGTTCCCCAGCTTGAGACATCGATACCAATCAAAGGTCGCCCCGCGAAGGGTGCCCACGAATAACCGAATCATCAAGGGTTCATTCCCGAAGATCACTCCCAGGTGGGACTTGAAATAAAATTAGGTATTGAGTGGACGAATCTTTCCCGTCAAATGGTGTGAAGTTAATTAGATTGAACTTCGCTGGGTATGGGGTTGAATCCCACTCTCTTGGATATGGGCACAGAATGTCCGTTCTCCTCACTTCTTGAGCGGACATTAAGGCATTGACCTTATTCTCCAGCTCTTTCATCATCTCGTCGTCGTCTACATCTTCATTCGAAGGACGTTGAGGAGAATGAGTTGGACCACCCCCAGCTTTTTTATTTTTAGGGGGTGCATTTGAACCATCCCCAATATTATTGAGGGGTGCGATTGGACCACTCCTAGTATTTTGGGGAGGTGCGTTAGCAAAGATACCTTCGTCCACTTCTGGATCGCTATCAACTGCGATGTTCTGTGTGTGACGACTAGATTCAGCTTGCTGATTTGATAAAGCTTGAAGCTGCTGGTAATGTAACTCCCTCACCCGTTGCATGTTCAGCTCTATTTGCATGTTCATTTCAGCTCTAAGCTCTTATCATTGTCGAGTTAAAGCCTCTTGAAGCATTTGAGCCACTTGATCTGTGGTAATCATGAACGACTCCCTTACTTCCCCC
>NC_033801.1:114670302-114679188 GCF_001876935.1 Asparagus officinalis
AATTGCTGAACACGTATTTGAGGGTTCGTCATCCGAAGCGCTGCGGAGCAAGTGTCTGATAACTCGTTATCTAAAGATAGTCCTTTGTGCATCCTTGGATAATCCTTATGTCCGATGGCTTCTAACTGGAGCCGAGACATTCGTTGGGTAATTCCTAGACTGACTTTTCCTTCCATGCTAAAGTCAGGATTAGGATCATTCGAGCGCCGTATTGATTTTCCTTTGTCAGCCATGTTGATGGTGACTTCAGGTAATTAATCATCCTGAATGGTGGATTTTCTCTTGTGGAAGCATTTTGGCTTGGGCTTCAACACTTCAGTGGCAAGCTTCTCGAATATCAAGACCTTTGTAAAATGGTCCTGGGGTAGCTAAATTTTGATAATACCACCCTGATAAGCCTCTCACATAGACAGTGAGAGCTAGTTGTTGGATATCATGTCCCCATGATATAATTTTGATGATAATAGTTTATTCATAATGTGAATCACTATGTGTGTTATACAAATGCACTAACATTTAAATACAGTTTTCAACATCAAATATGAACAAGTGCAAGATGAGTTCAAGGCATTATGAAGTAAAGAAGATGAAGAACAAATACATTAATGTAATTTTTATATTTTTTTTACTTAGAAATTTTGTACAAGCCTTGATTACTCACACACACATAGGAATTAGAACACACTAACACACACATAGGAATTAGAACACACTAACACAGACTTAGTGTGTTGGTTAACAATAGAAATCCCCTATGTTAACCATTAGAGTATTTAGTTAATCATTGAGTCTAAAAATATTTTATACATAACATTTTTACCCTTAGTAGTCGACTAATTAGAATAGTAGTCGACTATTGAAGTCTGAGTTTAAAATATAAGTTTATGTAAAACTACAGAGTAGTCGACTACTAAGGATTATAGTCGACTACTCAGCTTTGAATTTTGATTTACAGAACTTCTATTTTACAGAGTAGTCGACTACAAGTAATTATAGTCGACTACTGAGCTTTGAAATTTATTTTACAGAACGTTTACAGTATAGTCGACTACTAACAATTATAGTCGACTACTGATATTTGATTTTTGTTTTCCAGACTTTCTGTAATACAGAGTAGTCGACTACTAAAAAGAATAGTCGACTACTAAGTTTCAGTTTCTAAATTCTAGACTTTCTATATTACAGAGTAGTCGACTACTATGAGTAGTAGTTTTTTCTGAACGTTAATGTTTGAATTATTGACAGTTTATAGCCATTTTTAAACGTTTTTAAAGTTTAAAAACTTGTCTTTTCAAGGGCTATAAAAATGTTATATGTTCAGAAAAATTGCACATTATCATAAATATATAATCTTCAATCTTTGTGCATTATTCAAGAGTTAAAAACATTCAGATTTTGCTAAGTATTGAGAAAAAAGATTATTTCTAAAATTTCCTTTTATCCTCATTCAAAATACAAATTATTTAGGTAATTTCCAGAGGATAAAATTATTCCTAAGCCGCTGCTACACAACACTACAAATCAAGGCTTATAGGAATTGAGTTGTTTGATTAAAGGAAAGGTCTCTTGGTTTGAGAGAGGTTGATTTCTTGGTTTAGAGATTGGTGTGCAAATGGCAAAGTATTTCAATTGGTGTTGCAATTTGTAGGGACTTACAAATTGGTCAGGTTTGGTTTTAATTTTGTACTTGATTCAAAATTATAGTAGAAATCTTAAGCGGGATTTTCTTAGGGACTGGATGTACACCAGATTGGTGGAACCAGTATAAAAACTCTTGTTTGTGATTGTGATTTTCTGAGATTGTTACCATTCTTTTTTTGCAATTTATAATCTACTTTGCATGATTTTTAAAAGAAAACCCCCCCCCCTCCTAGTGTTCTAGTGTATCTATTTCAGATCCTACATTTGGTATCAGCACAAGGTGAAAGATGGCATCAACAAATACATCATAATTCAAAGAAGGTCATTCTACAAATCATCCACCAATGTTCGATAGATTGAACTACAACTATTGGAAGTGCCGAATGAAGATTTACCTTCAAACAATTGGATATGAACTTTGGAACATTGTGGAAACAAGATTTGAGAAGCCATCAACTCCATTTTCAGAATGGACTACTTCACAAAGAAATAATACAAATTTGGATTCTAAAGCAATGAACGCTTTGTTCTATGCACTTGACAAGAATGAGTTTAATAGAGTGTCAACAGCCTCATCTGCATATAATATTTGGCACACACTTGAGGTAACTCATGAATGTACAAATAAGGTTAAAAAATCTAAAATTTCTGTTCTTGTACACATATTCGAATTATTTAAGATGAAGGAAAATGAGACAATTGGAGAAATGTTCACAAGATTCACCGACATTACGAGACAATTGGAGAAATGTTCACAAGATTCACCGACATTACAAATTCTCTCATTGGTCTTGGAAAAACATACACTCAAGTGGAGATGGTAAGAAAAATACTCCGATCACTCACTCCACAATGGGAAAAGAAGGTTACCGTAATCAAAAAATCAAATAATTTGTCAATTCTTACGGTTAAGAATCTTATCAGAAATCTCATGGCTTATGAAATTCAAATTGAAGATAGAAAGAATGATGATGAAACAAAGAACAATAAAGTGCTTGCATTCAATATTACTTCCGATAAAGAAGATTCTGATGATGATGAAGAAATGAGCATGTTTGCACGCAAATTTCAAAAATTTATAAAACAAGGTAAGTACAAATCAAAAAGTTCAAATTCAAATAACTTACTTTGTTTCAAGTGTAATAAACCAGGGCATATGAAGAAAAATTATCCATTGTTGAAGAGTAAGCAAAAATCAAATTATTTCAACAACTTCAACAATATTTAAAACAACAAGAAAAAGAAAGTCATGGCAGTTACTTAGGATGATAGTGATGATTCATCTTTGGATGAAGAAATTGAAGAAAAGAAAAGTGCTCATATGTGCTTTATAGTACAAGATGAAGTAAGCGACAATAAAGAACTTTTAGATGCTTTTAATGAATTATATGAAACTTTTTTGAGATTAAAGGCTTCACATAATTTTCTTAAAGGAGAAAATAAAATATTACTTGAAGAAATTTCAGATTTTAATTCATCTATAAATTCTAACTCTCAAGTAATTAATTTGAAAGAGGAAAATTATTTCTTGCTTAAAGAAAAACAATGTTTATCTAATGAGAATGTTTATCTAAAATCAGAATGTAATAATTTAAATATTCGCATTAATAGTTTAGATAAAGATATTTCTTCTATTAAATTAAAATATGATGATATATGTTTAAATGTTAGTAAATTCAATAAAGGTAAAGAAAATCTTAATAAAATACTTTTTTCAAAAAGAATATCACAAGACAAAAGGTTTAGGTTTTTAAATTAATAGAAATATATCTAAGAAAACCATTTTTGTAAAATCTTCTTGTAATATAAATGATGATATATATAAAAAGAAATTAAAATTCTTTTCTATTTGGGTGCCTAAAGAATTAACTTCATTACATAAAAATTTTTATATTTCTAATTATATTGAAAATGTTTGTTTATCTACTAACTATTTAGGCAAATCAAACTCTTCATGGGTTTGGTTTCCTAAAGGCTAATTTCATGGATCCAACATAGCATGAGTACCAAATTTGTAAATGTTTATCATTTCAGGTACCCAAGAAAGATAAGTGGATTTAGGATAGCGGTTGTTCCAAACATATGATTAGAAACATACAATTATTGTCATCTTTTTAAAATAAGGATTGTGGTACCGTTACTTTTGGAGATAACAATAAAGGAAAAGTTATTGGTATTAGAATTGTCGGTAATCCAAATAAACCTTTTATTGACAATGTTTTATTAGTTGATGGTCTTAAACATAATTTGCTTAGTATAAGTCAACTTTGTGATAAATGTTTTAAAATTATTTTTGAAAAAGAATCTTGCTTGATTTATGACATAGATTTAATTACTATATTATTTAAAGGACATAGAAAAAATAATATATATGTATTATCTATGAATAATATTTCTAATGAACATTGTCTTATTGCATCTTCTAATGATTCTATTTTATGGCATAAACGTTTTGGACATGTTAAATTTAAACATATTTCTAAAATTTGTAAAAATGATTCTGTAAAAGGTTTACCTAAGCTTTCTTATAAAGACAATTTTTGTGATGCATATCAACAAGGAAAAATACATAAATCTTCTTTTAAATCTAAAAATGTAATTTCTACAAGTAGACCATTAGAATTAATTCATATTGATCATTTTGGTCCTTCTAGAGATGCATCTTTGAATGATAGTAGATATGCTTTTGTTCTTGTTGATGATTATTCAAGATTTACATGAGTAATATTTCTTAAACATAAAAACAATACTTTTAATGAGTTTTCTATATTTTGCAAAAGAATTCAAAATCAAAAATCACTTTCTATTATTTCTTTTCGTAGTGATCATGGAGGTGAATTTGAAAATAAATTATTTGTAAATTTTTGTGATAAACATGGTATTTCACATACTTTTTCTTTTCCTAGAGCAGCTCCACAAAATAGAGTTGTAGAAAGGAAAAATAGAACTTTATAAGAATATGCTAGAACCATGTTATGTGATAGTAATTTACCAAAGTATTTTTGGGTAGAAGCTGTTTCAACAGCATGTTATGTTCTAAACAGAGTTTTATTAAGACATATTTTAAAGAAAACATCTTATGAATTATTTTATGATAGAATTCCTAAAGTCTCTTATTTCAAAGTTTTAAAACATCTTATGAATTATTTTATGATAGAATTCCTAAAGTCTCTTATTTCAAAGTTTTTGGTTGTAAATATTTTATTTTAAAAAGTCTCTTATTTCAAAGTTTTTGGTTGTAAATATTTTATTTTAAACACAAAAGATAACTTAGATAAATTTGATTCTAAATCTGACGAAGGAATATTTGTTGGATATTATAACCATAGCAAAGCTTATAGAATATATAATAAAAGAACTTTAGTCATTGAAGAATCAATGTATGTTTTTTTTATGAAATATTTTCAAAAATACCAATTATTTCAAACAATGATGATGATTTAGTTGATACTGTAAATGATACACCAATGATAGATGCTTCAAAAGATGATAATTTACAAAATGATCTACCAAAAAATTTTGTAGAAGTTAAAAATCATCCACATGATTTAATTATTGGTAATATTTCTGATAAAGTAACTACTAGATCTCATTTTAATTTAATTGCTCATACAACTTTTATTTCAACTATTGAACCTAAAAATATAAAAGAAGCCTTACTTGATGATTTTTGGATAATTGCTATGCAAGATGAACTTAACCAATTTACAAGAAATAATATTTGGGATCTTATACCAAGACCTCAAAATAAATCAATTATTGGAACAAAATGAATTTTTAGAAATAAATTAGATGAATCTGGTCAAGTTGTTAGAAACAAAGCAAGATTAGTTGCATAAGGTTATAATCAAGAAGAAGGTATTGATTATGATGAAACCTATGCACCAGTTGCTCATTTAGAATCAATTAAAATTTTACTTGCATTTGCATGTTTTATGAATTTTAAACTATTTCAAATGGATGTTAAAAGTGCTTTTCTAAATGGTTTTATAAAAGAAGAAGTTTTTATAGAACAACCTCCCGGTTTTAAACATGAAAGTTTTCCAAATCATGTTTTTAAACTTAAGAAAGCCTTATATGGTCTTAAACAAACACATTGTGCTTGGTATGATAGATTAAAGAATTTTCTTTTAACTTCAGGTTTTGAAATTGGAAAGGTTGATTCAACATTATTTATTAAGAAAATAAATAAAGATATATTATTAATTCAAATATATGTAGATGATATTATTTTTGGTTTTACTAACAATAACTTTTGTCAAGAGTTTGCTAAGACTATGCAGGATGAATTTGAAATGAGTCACATGGGTGAACTTAATTTCTTCCTTAGACTTTAAATCAAACAATTAAAAGATGGAATATTCATCAATCAAAGCAAGTATGCTAATGAGTTACTCAAACGCTTTGGAATGGAAAATATAACAAGTAAACCAACACCAATGAGTACTACTATGTCACTTGACAAAGATGAAAATGGTAAGAATGTTGATCAAAAGCTCTATCGAGGTATGATTGGATTACTTCTTTACATTACTGCTAGTAGACCTGATATTATGTTATAGTGTATATATGTTTATGTGCTAGATTTCAATCTAATCCTAAAGAATCACACCTTAAAGCCGTGAAAAGAATTATTAGATATCTTAAAGATACTACAAATTATGGGTTGTTTTATCCAAAGAATAGCACATTTGATTTATTATCTTATAGTGATGCTGATTTTACCGGATGCAAATCTGATAAAAAAGGTACAAGTGAAGCATGTCATTTCTTAGGACATTCACTTGTATCTTGGTTTAGTAAAAAGAAAAATTCAGTATCATTATCAACCACAGAAGCAGAATATATTGTTACAAGTCTAGCATGTGCTCAAGTATTATGGATGAAACAAACATTATCTGATTATGGTAAAAATTATCCCATATCATTCATAATGTGTGACAATTCAAGTGCAATCAATTTATCAAATAATCCTATTCAACATTCACGTACAAAACATATTGATATTATATATCATTTCTTACGTGATCATGTGCTTAAAGGTGAAATTTCATTAGAATTTATATCTACTGATAAATAAATAGCAGATATATTAACAAAACCCTTAAAAAAGAAAATTATATTAAATTAAGAAGGGAATTAGGTATATGTTCAATTGAAATTTTAAATTAAAGTTTTAAAACAAATACATATGCATACATACTCTTAATAGTCGACCAATTTGACCTATAGTCGACTACATGCACAAGTATTGCATATAAGATGTTCTGTAAATTACAGTGTAGTCGACTAAGGGCATGTTTGTTTGCACGGAAGTAATTGTGAAGTAGCTGAAGTAAAAGAAGTAAAAGCTACTTGTCACGCCCCGCTTCCCAAAATACCTGGGAATCGGAACGTGAATAAGCCCGCGACGTATTAGATTGAGAAGAAATATACACTATCATTTTTTTTCTTTCTTTTCTTCTCAATCCAATACGCTAAGCGTCTGGAAATAAGTACAATGCGAAGTCATAGGTCCCCGATCACAATCAGCAAGAATATAATAGACAACTCAGAATAAAGAAATATCATATCACAAATGGGATAACATCCGAGACATAAAAATACGGGTCAAACATGCCCTTATACAAACTATCTGAATGAAATACTGGAGAATATAAATATACACTGAATAAAAGGAAATGAAAGTACTACAAAACAAACTGAAAAGAATGACTAAGCTTCGGCTTCTTCTTCTGCTACGTCTGCAAGGCACTCCTGCTGAGAATCCTCTGGCTCCTGACGATCTCCCAACTGAACCTGTTCTTCATCTAAGTCTGACGTACACCAGAGAAAACAGGTGTACGTCAGGGTACATGGCACACGGCAAGATCCCACAAAGAGAATAGGAACGGTCGAATGACCAATATAATAACAGATAATAGAAGAGTGACCAATGCAATAACAGAAATCGGGTCATGAAATGATAGTAGTAACAATAGGAACATGCAACTGGAATACTAACAAGCTAGATACAATCCGCTACTAGAGTATAACGATCATAAGAATCCATAATCATCCGAGTAATAAGGACATACCACTAGATAGAATTAATACTTAAAAATCTATAACTCGAGACGTAGTACGTCGAGCGAAATAATCCAAACAAGGAAACCCTCATGTATATACCATATGTCTCAAATTGTAGATGATTAAATATTAATCCCGATCTATGTATGAAAAGAAAATAACTGGCCTACACCTCACAAGAAATCATACCTAGCCAAGAAACGAGTCTTGCAACTAGCCATCCTATACAGGTCACTGGTTCACATCTCACACAGAGTCAAAGTTCATATTCTCAGATAATCGGCTGTTCACAAAATCATCTACGCACAACGTTTCACTGCCCCCTCAGACCCACTCCAGCGCTACACAGGAATATCGCTGGTGCGAGCCTGAAAATAATCAATAATCACATATCACTGCACCTCAGACCCACCCCAACGCTACACAGGAATATCGTTGGTGCGAGCCTGGAAATAATCAACAATACAACATATCACAACTCCTCGAACCCACCCCGGTGACTACACAAACTTCACCGGCGCGAGCCCGGAATACAACCACAATCACAAATATCTCAACTCCTCAGACCCACCCCAGTGACTACACAAACTTCACCGACGCGAGCCCGGAATACACATCATTAATCCTAACTGCTCACATGGACCAAGACTTCTCACTCCAATTCTCGTAATTCCAGGTTAACTACACACGAGGTTCTAGATCCTAACTGTATCATACCGGTCACTATAGTCATGAACTCCTAACAATTCTCAATCACAACAATAAACAATCAATGCAACTAATCATGTGCAATAATATTATAGCATATCAGATAATCAAAATAAGAATTATAAATCATAAACAACATCTACATAATTCAGAAAATAATCTTTTTCTAAATTAATTCATTTTCCAAAATATCTTCTTTAAAAATATTTATCATTCTAAAATAATTTCCTTCCACGATAAAAATTCGAAAAATATTATAATTAATCTAAAATAATTCTGTTACCCAAAATAAATTCTTTAATTTATTATATTTGTCCTGAAAATACTATTCATCATATTATTATTATTCATTCAATATTATTCATCAAACCCACGCAGATAATAACAATTATAAATTAACATAAACAGATAATTATAATTATTGAAACGATAAGGAGATGCGGGATCTTGCCTCGGGGTTCGTCAAAC
>NC_033801.1:114679305-114699147 GCF_001876935.1 Asparagus officinalis
GGTGGTAGAGGTAGCGGAGGAGGAGTGCGGGCGTGCGGGGCGTCGGAGGAGGAGAACGTGGGTTGGGTGCAGTTGGAAGAGAGAGAACGAGGGAGGAGAGAGAAAGTGAGAGAGGCGGCGGAAATTGAATACGAGAGAGAGAGAGAGAGGGGTATAACTATATATATAATTGTAATTAGGGTTAGGGTTTAGGTATTTAACTAAAATAATTAAAATAAAATAGTTATGGGTATTTAAAAATTAAACTAATCACATAATAATTATCTACAAATAAAAACGTACACGTTGTGATAATACAACAGTTGATACGAAACTGAAGAAATAATACTATAAATTACAACAGTTGATACGAAACTGAAGAAATAATACTATAAATTACACAATTTAAACAAGAATAATTAATAAAACATATAATTACTTATTTTACAAGAATAATTAATAAAACATATAATTACTTATTTTAAAAATCAAATAATTATGGCAGAATTATCTATACAATAAAACGTATCAGTTGTACTAATACAACTGATAATATGCAACAGTAGAAATAATATAAGAAATTATACAAATAATACGTAATTAATAATACAACGTATTATATGAAAATATACGTAGTAATAATAATAATACCACGTATTATTCAAAATGACATGTAACAGTATCGGTAACTCAACGGATAAATTCCAAAAACTTTTACTGTACTAAATAAATTTATAAATAGTTAAATCATTTAAATAAATATAAAACATAGACTTTAAATCATAGTAAATTATGGAAATTCGAGAAAAATATAAATACTCTTTTAAAAATCATAATTAAATATTTTAAAATACTAAAAAAATATTTTAACTATTATTAAAATTTCATGGTCCTTACATTCTACCCCCCTTAAAACAAATTCCGTCCTCGGAATTAAAATAAGAAAGAACCTAAGGACAGATATGGAACAATATCCATAAGCAGAGGAGATAGGAAACAAGAAATAGTGGGAAGCTCAGGAGTCAAAGAGTGATAAGATAGGGACGAAACGAAATCTATCAAGAAAATGGAATAAGGGCTCACGAATAGTCTTATGGATGAAATATGATATGTATCTAAATTTTCTGTTATATTCTCGCTAGTGGAAACTCGGGACCGTGATCGGAACCGTGACCTGCATAGGCCACCACTAAAACCTGTCACGCCCTGCTTTCCAAAATATCCGGGAATCAGAACGTGAACAAGCCCGCGACGTATTAGATTGAGAAGAAATATACACTATCATTTTTTTTCTTCTCAATCCAATACGCTAAGCGTCTGGAAATAAGTACAATGCGAAGTCACAGGTCCCCAATCACAATCAGCAAGAATATAATAGATAACTCAGAATAAAGAAATATCATATCACAAATGGGAAAACATCCGAGACATAAAAATACGGGTCAAACATGCCCTTATACAAACTATCTGAATGAAATACTGGAGAATATAAATATACACTGAACAAAAGGAAATGAAAGTACTACAAAATAAACTGAAAAGAATGACTAAGCTTCGGCTTCTTCTTTTGCTACGTCTGCAAGGCACTCCTGCTGAGAATCCTCTGGCTCCTGGCGATCTCCCAACTGAACCTGTTCTTTATCTAAGTCTGACGTACACCAGAGAAAACAGGTGTACGTCAGGGTGCATGGCACATGGCAAGATCCCACAAAGAGAATAGGAACGGTCGAATGACCAATACAATAACAGATAATAGAAGAGTGACCAATGCAATAACAGAAATCGGGTCATGAAATGATAGTAGTAACAATAGGAACATGCAACTGGAATACTAACAAGCTAGATACAATCCGCTACTAGAGTATAACGATCATAAGAATCCATAATCATCCGAGTAATAAGGACATACCCCTAGATAGAATTAATACTTAAAAATCTATAACTCGAGACGTAGTACGTCGAGCGAAATAATCCAAACAAGGAAACCCTCATGTATATACCATATGTCTCAAATTGTAGATGATTAAATATTAATCCCGATTTATGTATGAAAAAAAAACAACTAGCCTACACCTCACAAAAAATCATACCTAGCCAAGAAACGAGTCTTGCAACTAGCCATCCTATACAGGTCACTGGTTCACATCTCACACAGAGTCAAAGTTCATATTCTTGAATAATCGGTTGTTCACAAAATCATCTACGCACAACGTTTCACTGCCCCCTCAGACCCACTCCAGCGCTACACAGGAATATCGCTGGTGCGAGCCTGGAAATAATCAATAATCACATATCACTGCACCTCAGACCCACCCCAACGCTACACAGGAATATCGTTGGTTTGAGCCTGGAAATAATCAACAATACCACATATCACAACTCCTCGGACCCACCCCGGTGACTACACAAACTTCACCAGCGCGAGCCCGGAATATAACCACAATCACAAATATCTCAACTCCTCGGACCCACCCCGGTGACTACACAAACTTCACCGGCGCGAGCCCGGAATACACATCAACAATCCCAACTGCTCACATGGACCAAGACTTCTCACTCCAATTCTCGTAATTCCAGGTTAACTACACACGAGGTTCTAGATCCTAACTGTATCATACCGGTCACTATAGTCATGAACTCCTAACAATTCTCAATCACAACAATAAACAATCAATGCAACTAATCATGTGCAATAATATTATAGCATATCAGATAATCAAAATAAGAATTATAAATCATAAACAGCATTTACATAATTTAGAAAATAATCTTTTTCTAAATTAATTTATTTTAAATTATTTCTCTTAACAATTAATCTAAAATAATTCATTTTCCAAAATAAATTACGCTGAACCCTAGCCCCCCTCCGGCTTTCAGTGAACGCGACCCGCGAACCTCCTCCTTCCTGTCACGGAACCTCACGCCACCTCGACCGCCTCTTCACACTGCAACCACAACTACTGCACGCCACCTCAGACTCGTGGCCAACCCCGACGCCTCCGCACCGCGCCAGGCCCCGGCTTTCCTTCGCCGCTGTCGCTGCCCTCCTTGCACGACAGCAGCTTCCTCTCGAGAACCCAGCCACGAGCACCCCTTCATCGCACACGTATTCCTGAGGCGTCCACGCAACCCCGAAGGCAAGATCCCGACATTCCTTGTCGTTTCAATTAATTATAATCTTTTTATTATGTGTAGATCTAGATTTGTAGTAGTATTATTACGTGGTTTGATGTAATATTGAATAGATAATAATAATGTGATGAATAGTATTTCGGACAAACTTATATAATTAAAGAATTTATTTTGGGTCACAACATAATTTTTAGATTATTATAATATTTTTAGAATTTTTATCATGGAAGGAAATTATTTTAGATGATAATATTTTTTAAAGAAGTTATTTTGGAAATGAATTAATTATAGAAAAGTTATTTCTGGATTATTAGATGTTGTTATGATTCTATAATTGCTTTATTATTTGATTATCCATGATATGCCATAATATTATTGCACATGATTAGTTGCATTGATTGATTTATTGTTGTGATTGAGAATTGTTAGGGTTCATTACTATTAGTGACGTATATCGATAATTTGGATCTAGAACTCGTGTGGTAGTTAACCTGGAATTACGAGAATTGGAGTGAGAAAATCTTGTCCATGTGAGCAGTTGGGATTGTTGATGTGGCTATTTTCCGGTGCTCGCGCCGGTGAAGTTTTGTACGTCACGGGGTGGGTCGATGAGTTGAGATAATTGTGATGTGGTTATATTTCAGGCTCGCGCTGGTGAAGTTTGCTGTCAGTCACCGGCGGTGGGTCCGAGGATTGAATATGTGGTAATTGTTGATTATTGTCAGCTCAAACAACGATATTTGTGTAGCGTTGGGGTGGGGTCTGAGGTGCATTGATATGTTCGATTAACTTGTTAATTTCAGCTCGCACCGGATATTCCTGTTAGCGCTGGAGTGGGTCTGGGGCGGCGTGAACGGTTGTGCGGTAGATGATTTTGTGAACAACGACTTATTCAAGAATATGAACTTTTGACTTGTGTGAGATGTGAACAGTGACCATGTATAGGATGGCTGGTTGCAAGACCGTTTCTTGGCTAGTATGATATTTTTGTGAGTTAGATAGTTGTTTTTTTTATACATTAATATCGGGATTAATTCTTAACATCTAACAATTTGAGCAATATGGTATATACATGGAAGGGTTTCTGTTTGGGATGAAATATTAACACAAAATCATTCAATCCAGCTTCGAACCGCCTCATACGTCGCTCTATAATTTATCAACAGACATACTTCTATTCTCTATCGTTTTTAAGTTCTAATTAAAACTATCTCGGGATAACTCTCACATAATACTCATACTGGAATGATTCTGGACCTTCTTATGATATTGATACTATACACTACTCAAGAATCACGCTGATTGAATATCTAGCTTGTTAGTCCTTACAGTTGAATGATGCTTCATTTGTATGATACCTCCCACTATGTACATTTCAATGCCCATAGATATACACATGTTAATATGCAATAGTCACTGCTTCTATTTCGATTATTGTATTGGTCATTCGGACCGTTCCTTTCTAACTCATTGTGGATCTTGCCATGTTGCCATGCCATCTCCCTGGACGTACACCTGTTTATCTCTCCTGTGTCATACGTCAGACTACTTATAAAGAATCAGTCTCAGTTGGAAGCTCGACAGGCAGAGGAATTCACTAGCAGGCGCTGCATGCAGAGAACGTAAGCAAAGAAGACAGCGAAGATTATAAACCACAAAACTCTAGTAATCTTTTCGTTCTATCTTTGTAAAAGTATATGTAACATTTCCTTATATATCCGCTGGTAACTCCTTATCTCTCGTAATTCCATTACACAGAAAAGTTCGCTATAAGGGCATATGTTATGCACCACAGAATACATTTTATATAACTGTCACTCGGACATGATTATTCCATCTTGGTGTATATATTTTATAAATTCTGAGTCTATCTAAATACATACTATCTTCGATCTAGATAGTGTGAATTAAGGGACCTGTGCCCTTCGCTACTAATTATAAGAAGACTCCCGCGTATATGGATTGAAAAGAAAACAAACTACGCACTAAAGTGATGAATAATAATTCATTACTCAACTTCCCCTAAATAAACGTCGTCGGAGACTTTGTTCACGTTCTGCTCACGGAAATTAATTTTGGATAAGAAAGGGGCAAGTAAGGACAGCGTTGTATAGTGAAGTGGCTCTATGACAAGGTATAAACAAAATACCCCAAACACCCGCTTTCACGACTCCACCAACATGAGTACGCATGTTATCACTACGCTCACAGAGAAAACTTATACAATCAGAAAAATTTAAATTAACATCACCACAGTACTATTTCACCCATCCATACACCCTATTCGTGCGCCCTAAATAATCACTCTTTCCCGATATGATCTTAGCTTCTCCACGTCCACTCCTCCTCATAAATACACTCTTAATGACTCCTGAGTCATTCCCCAAAATATTTACTTAGTTATAAAAACATACATCAATAATGGCTTATGGAATAATACTGATTCCAAATTCTCAATATGTCTTAGGTTCTCTTTCTTATTTTACATACCGAGGACCGCAAAATTTGTTTCAGGCAGCACCATAGACATAAATGTCAATCGGACATGGAACTTTCTCAATAATAAGTTAAAATATCCTCCTTTGATTAAGTAATATCTCTAAAACATCTTTAATTATGTTTTTAAAAGAGTATTTATTTTTCTCGAATTTCCAATACCACACTACAACTCACCTTTATCACTATAGATCTTAAAACCTCTACTTTTATATCACACCATACTATACATCTATACAATGATTTAGCTCTTATATAACAACAATCCTCTCCAACCCCACATCTTCCTCCACAGTACAGTAAAAGTCTTATGGAAATCTTATCCGTTGAGTTACAGTCTATCTACATCGTCCTATATTGCAATTAACATACAATGACAAACCCACTATCTACTTCAATTATCATATCTACGTTATTCTCATCAAAACTACATGGTTAGTACATATCAACTACATCGAATTTCTTTACTAACATAAACAACTAAAACTATCATAATCAATCTCATATAACTGTTGACACCACCCTTAATATTAAGATACTTACTCGCTACAATGAATACTGTTTATAATTACTCATTATATATCTCTCCCCCATAATACTTTGATCTTCCTACAAATAAGATAATCTATAATGTATTTATTATCTTATTCTTGTTTAAATTGTGTATTATAGTATTATTTTCAGTTTCGTATAATGTTTATTATCACTAAGTTAGTTTTTACATTTGTAGATTTTTAATGTGTTAGTTTAATTTTAAATACTATTTTATTTATTATTTTAGTTTAAATACTCTAAACCCTCACCCTAAATACTACCCCAACTATACCCATCAAACACCAATAACTAAATATTCCCTTCCCTATTATCGTAATCAAATTACCTACTCTCATCATCGTCATCTAAGTCTTCCAATTAATCGCCATATCCTCTCTCACTATATCTTCTCCATTCTGTTCTCTCTTTCCACAAACATGCACAAACCCACGTTCTCATACCTAACCGTTCACACACCCAAAACGCCAAGCACCAGGCGAATCTCCATAGCTCGCCACACAATAATCCACACGCCGGAATCATCATCAAACACCTAACACCCTTGGACCACAACACCAAAAACTTACCCAACTCAGAGACCGCCGCACACACACACCCACACTCTCACCCGATCCACCACAAATCTGTCTCAACATTCCGCACCCCATGTGACGCAGAACACAGCGAAAACACCTCTCCTCGTTCCATGTCACACGAAAACACCGCACGACAACTACGCAACAAGCCACAATTTCCCGATGCAACCCACACTGTCGTAGACCACCCAACTACAGACCCTCGCGTTCAATCCCCCAGATAGTCCTTCCAGCACAAACTCAGAACACCAACTGACACCTCCACTTAGCCGCCTAGTACCCTGCCGACAATACCGTCGACCACTCGCTATCCGCTGACCTATCCTATCATGCCAACGACGGTCCTCATTTACTCCTCCCGCAGAAAACATCACCAGGCCCGCAGACATTTCATCGCACGTCCAATCATTGCACAGAGCGTCCGCAACAGGGCAAGAGTTCCATCAGAACTCTCACTTGTCAGTTTCAATAAAATTATTTCCAATAAATCAAGTGTAGATTAGTTGTAGTAGCTAATACTTTATCTGCGTCGGGATTTGCACATGAAGAAATATCATACTTGAAATGTCACTAAACACAACAACCTATAGATGAATAGTATTTATCAAGACAAATCCTAACAAATCAAACTTACAGAATTTATTATTTGAAAGACACTGGTAACATATACCAACTAATTATATAGACAAATATAAATATAAAGATCTATTTATGACAACTTGACTACCCTTAAATAGTTGAAGTGCAAAAAAATTATATTAAAAAATAACACATGCGACCGCATGAGTGACAAACAATCTATTTTACGCTGAACCCTAGCCCCCCTCCGGCTTTCAGTGAACGCGACCCGCGAACCTCCTCCTTCCTGTCACGGAACCTCACGCCACCTCGACCGCCTCTTCACACTGCAACCACAACTACTGCACGCCACCTCAGACTCGTGGCCAACCCCGACGCCTCCGCACCGCGCCAGGCCCCGGCTTTCCTTCGCCGCTGTCGCTGCCCTCCTTGCACGACAGCAGCTTCCTCTCGAGAACCCAGCCACGAGCACCCCTTCATCGCACACGTATTCCTGAGGCGTCCACGCAACCCCGAAGGCAAGATCCCGACATTCCTTGTCGTTTCAATTAATTATAATCTTTTTATTATGTGTAGATCTAGATTTGTAGTAGTATTATTACGTGGTTTGATGTAATATTGAATAGATAATAATAATGTGATGAATAGTATTTCGGACAAACTTATATAATTAAAGAATTTATTTTGGGTCACAACATAATTTTTAGATTATTATAATATTTTTAGAATTTTTATCATGGAAGGAAATTATTTTAGATGATAATATTTTTTAAAGAAGTTATTTTGGAAATGAATTAATTATAGAAAAGTTATTTCTGGATTATTAGATGTTGTTATGATTCTATAATTGCTTTATTATTTGATTATCCATGATATGCCATAATATTATTGCACATGATTAGTTGCATTGATTGATTTATTGTTGTGATTGAGAATTGTTAGGGTTCATTACTATTAGTGACGTATATCGATAATTTGGATCTAGAACTCGTGTGGTAGTTAACCTGGAATTACGAGAATTGGAGTGAGAAAATCTTGTCCATGTGAGCAGTTGGGATTGTTGATGTGGCTATTTTCCGGTGCTCGCGCCGGTGAAGTTTTGTACGTCACGGGGTGGGTCGATGAGTTGAGATAATTGTGATGTGGTTATATTTCAGGCTCGCGCTGGTGAAGTTTGCTGTCAGTCACCGGCGGTGGGTCCGAGGATTGAATATGTGGTAATTGTTGATTATTGTCAGCTCAAACAACGATATTTGTGTAGCGTTGGGGTGGGGTCTGAGGTGCATTGATATGTTCGATTAACTTGTTAATTTCAGCTCGCACCGGATATTCCTGTTAGCGCTGGAGTGGGTCTGGGGCGGCGTGAACGGTTGTGCGGTAGATGATTTTGTGAACAACGACTTATTCAAGAATATGAACTTTTGACTTGTGTGAGATGTGAACAGTGACCATGTATAGGATGGCTGGTTGCAAGACCGTTTCTTGGCTAGTATGATATTTTTGTGAGTTAGATAGTTGTTTTTTTTATACATTAATATCGGGATTAATTCTTAACATCTAACAATTTGAGCAATATGGTATATACATGGAAGGGTTTCTGTTTGGGATGAAATATTAACACAAAATCATTCAATCCAGCTTCGAACCGCCTCATACGTCGCTCTATAATTTATCAACAGACATACTTCTATTCTCTATCGTTTTTAAGTTCTAATTAAAACTATCTCGGGATAACTCTCACATAATACTCATACTGGAATGATTCTGGACCTTCTTATGATATTGATACTATACACTACTCAAGAATCACGCTGATTGAATATCTAGCTTGTTAGTCCTTACAGTTGAATGATGCTTCATTTGTATGATACCTCCCACTATGTACATTTCAATGCCCATAGATATACACATGTTAATATGCAATAGTCACTGCTTCTATTTCGATTATTGTATTGGTCATTCGGACCGTTCCTTTCTAACTCATTGTGGATCTTGCCATGTTGCCATGCCATCTCCCTGGACGTACACCTGTTTATCTCTCCTGTGTCATACGTCAGACTACTTATAAAGAATCAGTCTCAGTTGGAAGCTCGACAGGCAGAGGAATTCACTAGCAGGCGCTGCATGCAGAGAACGTAAGCAAAGAAGACAGCGAAGATTATAAACCACAAAACTCTAGTAATCTTTTCGTTCTATCTTTGTAAAAGTATATGTAACATTTCCTTATATATCCGCTGGTAACTCCTTATCTCTCGTAATTCCATTACACAGAAAAGTTCGCTATAAGGGCATATGTTATGCACCACAGAATACATTTTATATAACTGTCACTCGGACATGATTATTCCATCTTGGTGTATATATTTTATAAATTCTGAGTCTATCTAAATACATACTATCTTCGATCTAGATAGTGTGAATTAAGGGACCTGTGCCCTTCGCTAAGGAGGAGCGCGGGCGTGCGGGGTGTCAGAGGAGGAGAACGTGGGTTGGGTGCAGTTGGAAGAGAGAGAACGATGGAGGAGAGAGAAAGTGAGAGAGGCGGCGGAAATTGAATACGAGAGAGAGAGAGGGGTATAACTATATATATAATTGTAATTAGTGTTAGGGTTTAGGTATTTAACTAAAATAATTAAAATAAAATAGTTACGGGTATTTAAAAATTAAACTAATCACATAATAATTATCTATAAATAAAAACGTACACGTTGTGATAATACAACAGTTGATACGAAACTGAAGAAATAATACTATAAATTACACAATTTAAACAAGAATAATTAATAAAACATATAATTACTTATTTTAAAAATCAAATAATTATGGCAGAATTATCTATACCATAAAACATATCAGTTGTACTAATACAACCGATAATATACAATAGTAGAAATAATACAAGAAATTATACAAATAATACGTAATTAATAATACAATGTATTATACGAAAATATACGTAATAATAATAATAATACCACGTATTATTCAAAATTACATGTAACAGTATCGGTAACTCAACGGATAAATTCCAAAAACTTTTACTATACTAAATAAATTTATAAATAGTTAAATCATTTAAATAAATATAAAACATAGACTTTAAATCATAGTAAATTATGGAAATTCGAGAAAAATATAAATACTCTTTTAAAAATTATAATTAAATATTTTAAAATACCAAAAAATTATTTTAACTAGTATTAAAATTTCATGGTCCTTACACTACTTTTGCTACTTCCAAGCAAAAAAATATGTTTGGTTATCTGAAAAACTTACTTCTAATACTTTACTAAATGCTTATGTGGCGCCTACATGTCATTCTTACTTCCAAAATATTTTCCCAATCCTCAATACTTAGAAGTAGCTTGGAAGTAGTTGAAATGCATATTAATTAGTGACATAAATATTTTTTTTTAATATTTCTTTTATTAGTTACTTCTAACAACTTTTCAATGATAAAATTACTTCCTAGTAATATTTCCAAATATTATCCAAACAAAAAAGTTAAATGAAGATGAAAAAGTTCTACTTCTATTACTTCTAAAAATATATGAAACAAACAAAAAAATGCTATTTCTACTACTTCCTACTTCATAGCTTTGAAAGTTACTTCTATAACCTACTTATTACTTCTAATACTTCCATTATCCAAACGGGCCCTAATTTGACTTATAATCGACTATTCTAAGTTAAAAACTGAAAATCAGCTTTCTGGCGATTACAATGTAGTCGACTACTTTCCTTAATAGTCGACTACTTAAACAGATTTTACATATTTATAGTTTTCAAGCCTTTTGGATTTTTACAAATCAAACCCAAAACCCAATACCCGTTTACTTAAGTAAAATCCATCTCAACCATATATTTTAAACTCTCTCAATCCTAGCCACATATTTAAGATCAAATCTTCACCTTTCATTCGTTTTATAATTTAATCTTGACCATACAATTTAATTTTTTTGAAAAAATCATAAAAACCTAAAACTACCCACTATCTTCATTTAGAAAAACCGATCCCTCTTCTTCCCCTCTTTAGAACCCATTGAATCCAAGTTAGGGCATCATCAGATTTTCATTTTTCTTCTCAAAATCTTCATCAAATACATTGGTTTCTTCAGTCTGACAGTTTCTATAGTCGACTACATCCAGTAATAGTCGACTAATCCTAGGGTTCCATCTGTTTTGGTAAGTTCTCAACTTGATCTTTCTTATCTTTTGGTATATTTCTGATTTATCATGTCTAGAGCTAAGAAAGCTAAGCAAGTTCATACTAATATTAACGATGAAATCATTATATATTTAAAAAGTCCTTATTTACTTGAAGAATTTAACAAAATATCCATATTTGAAGTTCTTCCAGGACGATTTGTGAAATTTGATGATTTTATCCCATAAAATTTTGGATCATATTTTGAAAATGTGGAGTTGCTTGAATTATTCTCTGCTAAAAATAGAAAACCTGTTAGGACTCATGTATATGAGCCTACTTTTGAATCTTGTTTTGATGATTTTGCAAACAATTTATAATATGTTTTTCAGTATCTGTTTTGTTCCAAGTTGAGTAACTCAAGAGCCACATTTATAACGAAGCTCATTCAATTCAAGTCAGATCCAAAATTTAGCTTCTCATGCATATCAACTTGGTACAACTAGAATAGGACCTTATATTGTGTGAATATATCACAAGCTCAATATCCACATAACACACACACATTTGGTTTTAATATGATTTTGACAATATACTGAGATATTAGTGTATAGACTTAAAATTTACTTTATACAACTTTTGTTTAGTCTATAAACTCTTTTGAAAAGGTTTCATATCCTTGTTTATCTCAATTGTCCAAAACTAAGAATATTATACACTCGTTTATCTCAATTGTCCAAAACTAAGAATATTATACACTCGTTTTACATGCTTTTGCAAAACTAAGAGATTTTAAAAACGGAGAATCACATTTAGAAAATTTCTTTTGAAACATGCTCATTTATGTGTTTATAAACTATTCCCCAAATTTTACAATTTTTGGAATTTAATTGATATTTTTAAACATGGTTTAAAGTTTAGTTTTCCTGTGCAAATCTGGTCTGTGCATGTTTAGTCGACTCATAAGTCGACTCACGAAGTGCAGCGGAGTTATGATTTTTCTTCTGCTGGGTCGACTCATATAAGCCGACTCATTAGTCGACTCATAAGTCGACTCATGAGTCGACTCATAAGTCGACTTATCAGAGAGTCGTTGCACAGTAACGGCTAGTTTTCTGTTTTGTGTGTTTGTGGCTTTTTGGTCTTTTTCTTTGGGTTTTAGCTGATGTATTGAGATACTATTGTTTTACCCTAGAGAGGGGGATGATTAGGGTCTTATGCTAATCTAATCCGATTTTATGCCAATTAAAACTAATTAACAAATTATTCTTGCAAGAGAGATATACAATATGTTACAAGCAAGAATAAGCAATATAAACAAATATAAATATCCTAGCAATGAGATATACTATGAGATATATGCAAGGGATATATTATAATCAACAAGCAATATACAAAGACGATATAAGATATGAACATAAAAATAAGTGCGCCAATGCAATCACAAACAAACGATATGATTACGGAGTTCGGTCCCCACGACCTATGTCTCTGTTCCTCACCTCGAGGAGATCTCCACTATCACAACCGGGTTTTCTACGTTTACCCGAATAACGTTTACACCACACAGTACGGTTTTCTAGTTTACCGAAAACTCTACAACTAACACACTCTTGTAATCCCACTCTACACCCTCTCTCAAGTGTTGAACTAGACGTGTCTCCCTCAAGTGCTCGGATACAACCTCTCCCTAGGTTCGTCAACCGACACCACTCCTCTTGGGACGATCCCCGACTCTCGCCACACACTTCTCTCGGTGTACAAGTGTATTATAAAGTGAATCCCACAATAAGCACAATACAAAGTGTTTGTTCTCTACAATGGATGAGAACGAATTATAAGTTCACTCTCTAAGTTACACAATCCAACAACCCAATTATACTATGAATGTAAATACAATAAGCTCAATGGTTGTGTGTGTGTAAACAAAGAGAAAATAAAATCAACTAAACTCAATATGAACACTAGCTTAATAAAATGATAATCAAATAATATAAAATATAAAGCTAGATTGAGTTTAGAAAACTTCTCAATAGATCAAGAGTGGAAGGAGAAGAGTTGGATGCTCAAACACTAATAGATGATCTCCTCAAGCTCTTGTGAAATTAATTTCACAAACTCAAACTCTCAAATGCTTAAAAGCTTCTTAAACAAACTTAAACAATACTTAAACCCTTGTTAAAACTTTATTAAAACATTTCTTAGATTGCCAAGAGAACTAAGATCAATGGGGTATTTATAGCCTCTCAAAACCTCAGCCAAAAACTCCAAACAAAAGACCAAAAAGCCCACATAATCGGAAATCAGATTCTGTACAAAAATAGCCGTTGGAGTGAATGGCAGTCGACCGTGAAAATCTCGCTGTCGACCGTGAAAATCTCACGGTCGACCGTGAGCCACTTTCGAAACTTAAAAAATTTTCAGAAACTTTGACGGTCGACCGTGGCGGTCGACCGTGGGAATTTTCGAGCTGACGGTCGACCTGGCGGTCGACCGCGAAAGTTGCTAATGCCTCCGTAGGGAAAAACAAAGGCCCGGTTGACCGTGGCGGTCGACCGTAAACTAACATATGAGAAAACATGTTTGAAAGTTGATTTTCTGATTTTAAAACCCTGTTTAAAAATATCAAATAAATTCTAAAAATGTAAAACTTTGGAGAATGATTGTAGACATGATAATACACATGCTACAAAAATTGGTTTTTGAAAAGGACCTCTCAAATAAAAAATATCATCATTTTACAAAATAGTCCAAAACATAAAAATGTGAACATATGAGTTTTGACATTTTAGCTTAACCATGTTTTGAAACAATACAAAATAATTTTATAGATTTGAAGAAAGATGTAAACTATTGTTATGAAGTCTATAAACAATGAATATAGTATTTTATCAAAATACACATATAATGCACTAAAACATGATTTTATTGAACTAAATAAAATTAATATTGATGAAATCATATATATGCATATAAGTATGAAACTAAAATGTATTTTCTAATTATATTCAATTGTTTCATATTTAAACTTGAAAAACCAAAATAATAAATATGAAGGATGTAATCTCATATTTATATATACTTGGAAACCAAAACATGTATGTATATATACGACTATATATATATACATAGAAAAACCAAATCGTGTATGTGTGTGTATGATTGAGCTTGAAGTACTAACACACATAATATTAAACCTAAACTAAATTACCCAAGCTTGATCTTGATCTTCAATAGCTTGACTTGGTAATCTTGCGGATGAAGCTTGAACTTGTATCTTGAACTTGAATTGCATTGCTTCAACCACTATATCGGTCAACCTCTATTTGATATGATCGTTATGGCGCAATCCATCTAACCTCCAACATATTGTTTGTCTATAATAAATAACAAAACACAAAAACTAAACAAACAATATTAGATGTAAATTGTTTATTAAATCATCATCAAAACAAGAAGGCCAACAGCTATATATACCCATATGCTCTGAACTCTTAAATAACTAAGAAGATTCCTTAATCAAGTTTTGAAAGAGTTTAGTTTGTGTTTAAGAGGTGTTTAAGCCTTGTTTTGGTTTGAAAAAGAGTTTGCGTTATAAAGAGGAGCTTACATCATTTGTTGAGGAGATCATCCTCAATATCCAATCATCCTCTCTTTGTAGAGAAGTTTTCCTAACTCAACTTTCTAGCATTTATTTTTGTTAATCTTATTGCTAGTTCTTATTGAGTTAGATTTTATCACGCACCCTTATTGAGCTTGTTATATCTCATATAATATATTGTTGAGTAGTGGTGTGTGATTTAGTAAGAGTGAGCTTAATTGAGTTCTCGTCAAGTGTAGAGAACAACCATTATTATATTGTGCTTTTGTGAGAACACTTGTAATACACTTGTACACCGAGAGGAGTGTGTGGTGAGGATAGAGTCGATACCGAGAGGAGTGGCGTCGGTAGCCTAGTGAGAGGTGATAATTCCGAGCACTTGAGGGAGTCGATACGTGAGGACCAACACTTGAGGTTGTAGCTTGTGTATGTACAATATGAGATTTTGTGAGAGTTGTCGGTTGACTTGATAACCGAGTGTGTAGAGAAGTTCCGGCTTCCAAACTAGGTGTGTTGTGATAGTGGAGATCTCCTCAAGGTGAGGTGCGGAGACGTAGGTCGTGGGGACCAAACTCCGTGATCATATCTTGTGTTTGAGTTTGCCTTGTGTACACTTATTTTGTGCTTTCTAACTTATATATCTCCTGCTAGATTTAATTAATCTATAAAGTTTTAAATTGGCATAAAATCAAATTAGATTAGCATAAGACCCTAATCCCCCCCCCTCTAGGGTCTAACAAAACCCACATATCCTTTTCTGGTTTAATTGTTCTATACTAATATAGAACGTATAGGAACTATTAGTGGAACTGAAAAGCTTAGAACTCTTGTCAAAGGAGTAGAAATTGACTTGACTTCTAAGTCAATTGGAAAAAATTTTAACATTCCTTTCTGAGGAGTCTCTCTTAGGTCAATCAGAATGAATGCTTCAGAATTGCTATCCAATCATATTTTTCTTCCTGGTTATAGTAAACCATTGAATAATTCAAATAAGCTTTCAGAATTGCTATCCAATCATATTTTTCTTCCTGGTTATAGTAAACCATTGAATAATTCAAATAAGCTTTGTCCAATTCCTTGTTTCATTGCCCGAATCTTAGCTTATAACCTGTTTTTAAAAACTAGAAGTTTCCATTTCATTTCCCTAGACTTAGCAAAAACATTATATGCTATAATGAGGAATATCCAAGTTAATTGGACTAAAGTTTATTTTGATAATCTTCTAATAATACCAAAAGGATTTCTTCCTTACGGTGCTTTTTTAACGATAATCTTTAATAAATTTCATGTTGATATTGAGTCTGAAAATTCTGTCGTTCGTTCCATTAAATTCTTTGATTCTAATGCCCTAACTAGGATGAAGTTAACAAATTTTGAAATTCATGATCACAATCCTCAAGATGAAGCTCAACCACCTCAAGAACAAATTCCACAAGATATTCCATAATTCTCAACTCAAGCAGGCTCTTCATCTAGTCAACAACCTCCACAAATGCACTCAGAACCCTCTTGTTTCTCGGATGTGCAATATAACACCTTGTCTGCACGCATCCTTTGCACTCAGAACCCTCTTGTTTCTCGGATGTGCAATATAACACCTTGTCTGCACGCATCCTTGAATTAGAGACTGGTCAGCGAGCTCTTTATTCCCTGCAATATAACACCTTGTCTGCACGCATCCTTGAATTAGAGACTGGTCAGCGAGCTCTTTATTCCCAGAACAGTTACATCATCAGTAATCAGGAGGAGTTAATGAAGAAAATTTAATAACTTGGACATGAAGCTTAGTGCATTCTTCCAAGTACATCAACCTCCTCCAGCACCTTAGAAGATCATGCATGCATCATTTAGTATTTGGTTGAACATTATATTTGTTATCAAAATAATTATGTCTTATTTTGGTATGTTTAAGTTTGATTGTCAAAAACTATGTCGTAGTTATTGGTTTTTAAGACATATGTAATTTGTGTGCTACGATGTTTCTTATTTGACTGCATTCTAAGTTATTGTTATGGTGCTTATTTAGTTAATTGATGTGCTATATATTTTAAACAGATTATGGTGATGAACATTGTGAAACTTTTGGTTTTTATGGGAAGTCTTTGTCTACCTATTTGGATGGGTGAGGTTATAGACTATGTTCATAATCTGGATGATCTGTTTGAAGTATTAGCTCATGAAGAGGAAATTATGATATGTTTAGGAAAGATATGTGTTTCTTTTTGTTAATGACAAAGGGGGAGAATGTTTTCAGAATTTATGTTTTATAGACTCAAAAATATGAATTGTAGATTCTAATATGCTTTTATGCAGGGGGAGTAAGTATATTTGTTTATTAATATTTTATTTTTTAAATATACTTACATATGCATAAATTATTTGTCATCATCAAAAAGGAGGAAAATGTTGGATATCATGTCCCCATGATATAATTTTGATGATAACAATTTATTCATAATGTCAATCATGTGTGCTATACAAATGCACTAACATTTAAATGCAGTTTTCAACATCAAATATGAACAAGTGCAAGATGAGTTCAAGGCATTATGAAGTAAAGAAGATGAAGAATAAATACATCAATGTAATTTTTACATTTTTCTTTACTTAGAAATTTTGTACAAGCCTTGATCACTCTCACACACACACACATAGGAATTAGAACACACTAACACAGACTTAGTGTATTGGTTAACAATAGAAATCCCTTATGTTAACTATTAGAGTATTTAGTTAATCATTGAGTCTAAAAATATTTCATACATAACATTTTTTACCCTTAGTAGTCGACTAATTAGAAAGTAGTCGACTATTAAAGTCTGAGTTCAAAATATAAGTATCTGTAAAACTACAGAGTAGTCGACTACTAAGGATTATAGTCGACTACTCAGCTTTGAATTTTGATTTACAAAACTTCTATTTCACAGAGTAGTCGACTACAAACAATTATAGTCAACTATTGAGCTTTGAAATTTATTTTACAGAACGTTTGTTTTACAGTATAGTCGACTACTAACAATTATAGTCGACTACTGATATTTAATTTTTGTTTTCCAGACTTTCTGTAATACAGAGTAGTCGACTACTAAAAAGAATAGTCGACTACTAAGTTTCAGTTTCTAAATTCCAGACTTTCTGTATTACAGAGTAGTCGACTACTATGCATTATAGTCGACTACTAACGTAGTTTTTTTTGAACGTTAATGTTTGAATCATTGATAGTTTATAGCCGTTTTTAAACGTTTTTAAAGTTTAAAAACTTGTTTTTTCAAGGGCTATAAAAAGGTTATATGTTCAGAAAAATGACACATTATCATAAATATATAATCTTCAATCTTTGTGTATTGTTCAAGAGTTAAAAACATTCAAATTTTGCTAAGTATTGACAAAAATATTGTTTCTGAAATTGCCTTTTATCCTCATTCAAAATATAAATTATTTAGGTAATTTCCAGAGGATAAAATTATTCCTAGGCCACTGCTACACAACACTATAAATCAAGGCTTATAGGAATTGAGTTGTTTGATTAAAGGAAAGGTCTCTTGGTTTGAGAGAGGTTGATCTCTTGGTTTAGAGATTGGTGTGCAATTGGCAAAGTGTTGTCAATTTGTGTTGGAAATTGCAGGGACTTGCAAATTGGTCAGGTTTGGTTTTAATTTTGTACTTGATTCAAAATTATAGTGAAAATCTCAAGCGGGATTTGCTTGGGGACTGGATGTATACCAGATTGGTGGAACCAGTATAAAAACTCTTGTTTGTGATTGTAATTTTCTGAGATTAATTATTGTCATTCTTTCTTTACAATTTATAATCTACTTTGCATAATTTTTAAAAGAACACTATTCACCCTCCTAGTATTCTAGTGTATCTATTTCAGATCCTACACTAGTTTCTTGGACATCCTTCTTTTGGGATTTGTTCACACCCCTAGCCTGATGGTGTAGGTCATTAGAGCAATCCATCATTTGTTGGTGTGATACCCTAAGTATAACGTTGTCTTTTGACGAACACGTTTTCTTTTGGGGATGAAGAGCCTTGTTGACATTCTTGGGACGATTCATTGTCTCCTTTGAATGATCTAAGGTCGCATCAGGAGTCACACATTTATAACCACCCACTTGTGAGCGTGAGGTCTTAAAGGGCTCCTAGGTTCCAATACGAATCCCCAGGCGATGAATGCCAGGAGTCCTCTTGTGCTGGTGTACGAACACATACAATGAGGTGCCCCGGTTTGTTTAGAGACGGTAGGACACCTTTGAGTAGCCTTTAGCTTGACGGGAGTGTTTGTACGACCCCCAGCCTGAGGAACTACTCGGGTTTTATTCATCGGAGCTTTGCCTCGATCTTCGTGTAGAGGACCCATATGATCTTTCATCGGAATCTTAAAATTTAGATAGATCCACGCTATCGTAGGGCTTCGCCGAAGGTGCTGGAGCAAGACGAGTGGGCTCGGAGGCTGACGGAGGCTTGGAAACACCCGTAAGGCTGGAATCAGGTGCGAGACATGAGTCGTGTCTCGCCCTAAACGGAAGCGTTTCAGCTATTTTCGACGATGTTTTCGCCTTCGGCACTAAGACTCATTTGGATTTCGGTGATTCTTTGACTACCTCTTTCCTCTTCATGCCTTATATCTTTCATACAAAGGCACGCCCATGTACAACACGTGCGTGTCGCTTTTGAATGCACTTGAATAATTCCTTTTGACAAGGATCCATTCTTCCGTCAACGGCTTGGAGGATTTGTCAGCAACTTACAGTTGAGGCGGCTGGATTGAATGA
>NC_033801.1:114699157-114771450 GCF_001876935.1 Asparagus officinalis
TGAGGCGGCTGACGCTTCCTAGACTCCAAGTCTACGTAGTAGCGAACTTCATCGACTTATTCTAAAGCCTTGGTAATTTGACGAGCTTGGCGTTGGTGTCGCCTATGACGAGCTCTCTTCATCAGAGTTGGCATACCTTGATTGGATAACTCTTTGATTGGAGAGGAGTTGTGGTGAGCATAGTCATTTGTAGCTTTCATCGACGAATACGCCTCCTTCAAAATTGAGATTTTTCCGCACTTATAGGGAGAGGAGGATTTTGATGAAGACGATGAGAAATATTCCTCAAATTTAGCTTCGTCGAACTCGTACTTGACCTCTGAATCAACCGAGATCTTGATCTTTAGTTGCGGCACGACAGCCTCGGTGGCGAGACTGTTGGCTCCCGCTGTGATCACCAGTGTGTTTGGTTCAAACGTTGCCTTTTTCATTATCATTGAACCTATTACAACTATTTATCGATTACAAGTTCAAAAAAATAGAAATTTTGATATTTTTATAAGATCTTCTTACACAATAAAAATTAAATATTACAACTTTATCAAAAAATATACGAAAACTATTTATTAGTCTCTATTTGTGTGGATCTTTGCATGTGCCGGGGTTTATCCGTGGACCACCTCGGATCAGATCCGGTTGACAGAAGATTGATTAAAGCTCTTACTTCACAAAAAAGTAATCGTTGAAGTGATAATCTCGACCAAGTGAGATTACGACTCTTCTCGAGATCAAGACCAAGCCTGATCTCAAGGAATGGGGGGGGACGTACCTCAGATCCTTCGAAACGCTTATTCTTTATGCCGGAGTTCGTGAAAATCTGCTAGCCTCTCTCAAATTCGTCAGAACCTCATCCTAGCTCATCTGAAATTCGTGGCTCCCTTCAGAACTCCTCTTATGAGGGTGCTAGGGGTGTATTTATAGGCTTTAAATGTCGTGTTTGTGGATAAGAATGTCATATTTGTGGATAGGGTCGAAGAACAACCTTTATTATCCGTTTAAATGGGTTTTTGGTTGTGTAACAGTTTCCACACATTTAAGGATGACCCCACATGTTTATGGATGACCCCAAGGATTTCTAGAAGCCAATCTTATCGGAAAACACGTCCGGAGCTGACCTGTGCGCGAGTCACTTCGACTAGAAGCCAATCTTATCGGAAAACACGTCCGGAGCTGACCTGTGCGCGAGTCACTTCGACTATCTCGTACATGTCCGAGATAGCTTGGACTGTCTCGGGTATTTTAGTATTAACTCTTTCGTCCGACCTCAGAATGAGATGATTCAAGATGCTTTGGAAATTTGACAAGGATACTCTACAACTTTTATCTTTTGAGATTCTTCAAATTCGAATCATATCATGGCCAAAATGTACGAGACACGATTGGTATCTCGCAGGTGCGAAATAGTCTGGACTATCTCGAGTGTTTTGGCTCTAACTTTCTCGTCCGACCTCGGAATGAGGTGATCCAAGGCGCATTAGAAAGCTCACGAAGATCTTTATAACCTCCCATGGGCAAGAAACCCATGGGATGAGCAAGACACGAGTGGTACTTACTCCTTTGTGGATGAAACGTAACCCCAGGTCGAGTCGCTTCTTCGTTATTGTATCATCCCGTTGATTTGTATGCTTTATCAACTCGCTTCGTGCGTTTGTTAGCTTCTCTATTATATCAGATAATCCTTCTTGATTCGGATAATGACGTTCATCGTCTCGAGCTACGTGCGGGAACCCATAGGAAATTTTTAACGCCTACAGTGTCATGTATTTTTTTGACTTGAATCACATGATTGAACGTCCTTCGGGCTTTAAACAAAATGCCTTGAGACATTAGCAACCTAACTACTAATATATAAGAGGTATAATACTTGTGGTTAGAGAGCATATTCCATGGGCTTATCCTTGGTAACAAACGCGTCTCACCAAAGAAAAGAATTTTGTTAATGCATGGGCTTATGCCCTTCTACTTGTACACACATTACATGAAACTCTGTTACGTCAAGTAATAAAAGATCTGACAATTAGATTGCGGGAAACCTCTACAAACTATACGTGGATATATACTATACTTTTTTTACTAATTCTCCCCGAAATTTCAAGAATAATTCTCTCTAATATTATAGCCAAAGGCCTGCATATTTTGCTAATGGGCTCTCTTTTATTTCTCTTTCCTCTGGCGTAGCCTCATCTCCTCTTTGCTTGCTGTACAGGCTTAAACACACCGACCCACTTCTCAGAATCTATTTTATATCCTTGAACACAATTCTCTCTCTTCTCTCTCTCCTCCCCTCTCAGAGCCAAGAGTTGATAATTGATCAACCCATTTGAATCGCTTCCAAATTTCCCCATTTTAGAATCTGGGTGAGCCTTGATTTGGCATATCTTTGGCTAATTTGGAGTTTTTGTAGTTAGTCCCATAGATTCCCTAAAAATCCCATTTCTTGATAATTAGCTTGAAGGTTAGAACTTTGGTAATCTTTTACATATTCTATCTATTGTGGCCCTGATTGCTGGTATTGGATTTAGATTCTTATATTGATCGCTTTGATTGTTACGTAGTGAAGTTCCCCCCTTTTGGGGATTTGGGATTTAATTGATGTCATCTGTGTGAATGGGTTTTTGAAATTATCTATCTTAGATAGAAAATTGAAGGCATGATCACCAAGATACAGTGCATTATCTGAAGGAGTTTTGTCATATTTTGAATACTATGAGTGGTGTCAGTGGCATTGTTATCTTGATCACTTTGTGATTTCTGGCATTGTGTGTAGATTGAATTGTAATACTAGTTCTAGTTTCTCTTTGAATTATTTATGCTCTATTGGTACTATTAGTTTGCATATTCGTTGCAGTTGAATTCTTTAGCAAGAAAAAATGCAGGAGCAAGATATGAAAATGTGATTCGCAAGCCCCTTATCTTTTCCCTTTTATTGTGCTGAAAATAATCCTCAGCTCTATCTATTTTAAGATTGTACTAATCTTCTTGAGTAGGTTTAAGATATGGAAATGTATAAACCTTTGTCCTTTATCACATTCTTATTTCTTGCCTATACCTATGGTCTGTTCTGTTTAATGAAAATGGAGATGAGAAACTATTTTTTTAAGTCAAATGTTTGGTGCGTGTGGGAAAATACAAGAATGTGATAACTTGCAACTTCCCTATTAATGGTAAAATGGTAGAATGTCCTTAGACGTTTGCTTCATAGGGTTTCTTCAATGAAGAAGAATACAAGTCATTCAATTGCTACCTGTAGTGAATTTTATTCCCATGGTTAAGGACAGATGGATTGTATATAAGGAATGCTTTACAAAGCGTGACTGCAAGTTGCAACTTGGACTAAAATTGTTTCTTAACAAAAGGGAGAAAAGTGAAACCTTCATTTGTTATAAATTTATAATCTTGAGCAATCTTTGAAGTATGGGGATTGACTTGAAAACCTTCATATTACATAGTGGGAACTATTATATTTCTCTTTTTGCAGAAAACTTCCTGCAGTTTGTTTATCAGTAACTATTTCTGAGGTTCTGGTTAATTTTCTCTTCTTTTCCCTTCTGTATTGACTAATTTGAGCTAGATTTAGTCTTCCAGTCGTTTACTTGCTTTACACTCTAACGTTGAATTTACTATAGGTGTTCTCGTCGTTGATAACAACTAACTTGTAGTGTGGCCATATATATGGGCTGACTGTGGCATTTCATGGGAGGTGTAGACGATGAAGAACCACCCTCAAAACGTGTAAAATCATCCTCGCTAGACTTGGGGAGCCTCTCGAATAACTCAACTCTCCCACAGCCCATCATTCCTTTGGGAGGATCAATGGCCAGACCGTTACCATCCCAAGGGAAAGAAGACACTATTGGTACTAGAGGAGTTATTAAAAAAGTTGAATTTGTTAGGATCATAACCAAGACTCTTTATTCTCTTGGCTATGGCAAAAGTGGATCTGCATTAGAGGAAGAATCAGGAATAGACTTACATTCTCCTACAGTGAATCTCTTTAGGAATCATGTGCTTAATGGAAAGTGGGATGAAAGTGTGGTCACTTTGCGAAAAATGGGACTCACAGATGAAAATGTTCTGACGTCTGCGGCTTTTCTAATATTGGAACATAAGTTCTTTGAACTTTTGGAAAGTGACAGAGTCATGGATGCATTGAAGACATTGAGAAATGAGATTACTCCTCTTAATATAAACAAAAAGCGCATCCATGAGCTTTCCAGTTGTATTGTTTCTCCTTCACAGCGCGTCTTACTTGGTTTTGCTAATTTGGGTATTGATACATCAAATTCACGGTTGAAGCTTCTGGAGGAATTGCAGAAATTATTTCCTCCCACTGTTATGATACCTGAGAGGAGGTTAGAGCATTTGGTTGAACAGGCTCTCAATGTGCAACGAGAAGCTTGCTATTTTCACAATTCTCTGGATAAGTCATTATCGTTGTACACCGATCATCAATGTGGGAAAGATCAAATTCCTTCTCGGACAATTCAGGTTAGATATATTGCTGCTTTATTTTACTAAAAAGTTTTTTTTTTCATGATGCATAGATATGTAAAAGCAGTTATTTCTACCGCCAATCTTCTTGCCATCTCAAGCATAATAGCCAATATAGCTATGTACTTCTCTCTTTGAAGTCTCTAAGCCTTGGGTCTTAATCATGGACGAACTACTATCATTTGCTTACTATTAGAAAGTAGGGTAAACATTGTTAGTTAAGTCATGCGAAACAACTGGGTCAAATACAGGATATTTTACAGCAAAAGAAATCAGCCATGATAACTTTTTTGGTAGTTTAAATTGTATTTCTAACCTAATTACACTTGTAATTTTCATATAGGCGTAAGGGTTTGTTTCATCTGTACACAGTTTTTAAGGTTGGCTGCTGGAAAAATGATGAAACCTTTGCTCCTTATTGTGATCATGTGGGCATTAGCAAACGAATAAGACATTAAGGATGGCACAATCAGATTTTCTGCATGTCAAATGCTTGCTTTCTTTTTAACTTCGATTTATGTTTCCTTCTCTTTGATATTTCTCGTTTGATGCCTAATTTTGTGTTTGGCCATGTAAATTTTTTCCTGTTGTAGCTGAGTTTTGTGTCTAATCAAGTACCTTAGTAGATGCTAACTGTCATTCTTTTTATTTTTTCTCGCTCAAGATACAGGTATGACAACTTCCGCTTTGGAAGCTAAAAGAGCTGTGAACTATTGTATTTTGAAGGGCTTTTAGCAGTATATATGATGCTAATTTGCGGTTAGGACACGCAGATTGTCACTATTATGCTTCCGCGTTCAAATCTTAAGTATTCCAATGAGGAGAATAGTGTTAAGATTTGGAATATATAATGTATTAAGGTATTAAGTTTTATAATTCAGTCCATCTATAACGACAATATTAATGTATGAAGCTTGATGTGGAATCTTTCTAATGAAGTATCTTGCAGTTTAATGGCAATCACAAGAAAAGCATCTATCAGAGTGTTGGTTAGTTATGGTGGATAATATGGTACCTTTGCTATCCAATCCTCTATGGAAGAGTTCAATAGTGTAAGCTGGTAAATGGTGGGAAAATTTAGTGTAACAGATCCATAGTAGATAATATTTCACCGTTTAGCATTTAAGTGATTTTATGCATCATCCAGTGTGGTTCTATTTATGATTAAAGGATAAGGATAAAGTCTTGCAGATGTTTTTCTTTGTGACATGATGGTCGATCATACCCTTTTTCCTTGATTTAATAAATGTTCATTATTTATCTGAAGTTCAGCATTTTGTCTATTGAAAAGATCCCTTTACATTTGTTTCGAAGCTTTCCATTAACTAATCTCGTTGTTGAATGGAACAGGTATTGCAGTCACACAAAAATGAAGTTTGGTACCTACAGTTCTCAAATACTGGGAAATATTTAGCATCTTCTTCTAAAGATAAATCTGCAATCATATGGGAGGTAATTCTATTGTTTGGTTGTTTATTGGAAATGTCTTTGTATGCCTTTGTTTGATGATCTTATTGCCAATTGGCCTGTCTCTGCATCTTATTTATAGTCAATTTATAACTGAATTTATGTTGATCATGGACTTCATGGCAATGCTCAGATTTCATGTTTGTTTATGTTATAATTAGCAGAACACTGGCTTTTAGGAGAGGTGCTAACTCTAATATTCACACTTTGTATTTTTCCCACTTGTTTTACCCCTTTAAAAATTGAGCTATTTCTAGCTCCTTTATCTGTTATCTTAACCCTATTTTTCTTTATCTTTCTTATCCAATTTGTGGATCTAATTTCATGGTGAAAGTAGACAGCTGGTAATGATGCATGCGTTCACAGAAAATCTCTTATATATATTAGCTATTTTCTCTTTTCCTTTAATTTTTTAAAATATTAATTATTCTTCTCACCCCCTGTGCATGAATGATATAACTGGAGTACTTTCTTTTCTTTCATTATTAATGAAACTATTTTACATCTATTTTTTTTTAAAGCCCAGCATCCTGTTTGCTTATGCTAAGAAAAAAGCATCATGTCATATTTTAGGTTCACGAAAATGAGAAACTGACATTAAAACACATGCTGATTGGACATCAAAAACCTGTCCTCATGGTTGCCTGGAGCCCTGATGACCGCGAGCTTCTCACCTGTGGTATGGAAGAAGATGTCAGGCGATGGGATGTCGTTTCCGGAGAATGCCTTCACGTATACAAAAAAACTGGTCTCGGTTTTATCTCTTGCGGTTGGTTCCCAGATGGGGCCCGGTTTTTTACCGGCGTAACCGACAAGAGCATTTGCTTATGGGATCTTGCCGGTAAAGAGGTAGAAAATTGGAAAGGGCAGAGAGCAATTAAGACTTCAGACATGGCCATCACTAATGACGGAAAAAGGATCATAAGCATGTGTAAGGAAGCTACTATTCTTTTACTTGATAGGGAAGCAAAGCTTGAGAAAGTAATTGAAGAGGAGCAGACGGTTACTTCCTTTTCTGTGTCAGGAGATGATAGGTTTTTGCTAGTGAATCTTGTGAATCAGGAGATCCATCTCTGGAGCATTGCAGATGATCCACAGCTTGTTATGAGATATAAAGGTCATAAGCGCAGTAGGTTCTTGATAAGATCTTGTTTTGGAGGGTGTGAGCAGGCTTTTATAGCTAGTGGAAGTGAAGATTCACAGGTACAGATTGAAAATAGTTCATTTTCATTTTGTTTTTGTTCCCTTCTATGATTTTTGATTTAGTTGTTGAATTTATCAAAATAGCGCTGGGAAAAATTTTCTTCAGTAATATGTTCTTTTACGATCTTAAATGGAAAGAGCATAGTTAAAAACCACTAGGGAGCTTACAAAATTCAAGGAAAATATTCTAATTGTAGGATTTATTGAAAGCAGGTGCCTTTAAGTTGTAGTTTTGTCACAGGATTTTTTGTTTGTGCCTTTGAAAGCTGCAACTCATGTTTCTTTCTATTTATTTTTAAAATTTTAGTAGAACTCTCTCAATACAAATTTATATATCAAGATATATTTTTTTAAATCTTAGATTGATGTTGCATTGATAAGATGGTGCTTGCTTAGGATAACAAACTAATGAAATGAATCATGCATGTTGTATTTTAATAATTCACTTGTTCTCTTCCTCTGCCTAGAATTTTAACTAGTTTGGATCCAATGATGAAAATATGTATTGTAGTCCAAATAAACCTTAAGCTTTCTAATTCCTCTAAAGTATCTTGGGTCACAGTAAACCATCAATTACTTATTTAAGTACACAGCCTGAATTTATGTCAGATAATCAGAGTCAAAATTTATTACCTGTACATCTAAATAGATCCCTACTATGTTTCAGTTACCACCCTGCTTTCTGTTGTTCCTGTTTCTCTGGCCGGCCCCCCCCCCCCACTTCTGAAATTGAACATGCCGCTTTTTCTTTTCTCGCTTAGTTTCTTATTTTGTGTGTGTTCACTGCTGTGCATGTGCATGCTTTGCTTGTGGTGTGTGCTTGTCAGCAAGCCTTCTTGTTTTCTTCTGTTCAATAACCTTCAGAATAATTTTTATTCGTTTAATAAGCAACAATTTCTTAAGTTGTGCCTCTTTTATGACCGTGAATGGATTTCATGTGTGAAGAAGAGCGTTTAGGGTACGGTAAGAGAAACGCCTACGGATCGCATGAAGCAGATCATCAACGCTCATTTGCTTTTATCATCGTCGTCGTCATCATCATTATTAATTTTTTATCCCACAATGCGGGCAACTTGTATAAAAGTATTTTGTTGGTCTAATTTTACCTAACTTAATCTCTCACTTTTAATTTGTGATCTAATTTGTTGTGGTGTTGGGTTGCCAAATTGGTGATACAAGAAATAAGTTAAGAGCTATAAATGACTGATTGATTTCATGAGTCTGATCCTTTTCATTGTGTTTAGCTCTATTGGTTTGCCTTTTCTTAATAAATCTTAAGATTTCTTGACAGATTCATTTGTCGTTTTTGAAGATTAGTATATCAATTTGAAATCTGCAGTTTAAATTTTGTTTTTATAGTTTGATGTCATTGTGTTGCGAATGATGATTATTTGTAGTTAGTTATAATTGTCATCTATATTTCTTTAAATGTACGAACTTCAGTGCTTTCTTTTTTGTAGTAAAAGGTGACAGTTCCAATTATGAAATCTTTAACATGGTATGTCTTCCTGTGTGTGTCTGTATATCTCATACATGCTCACAAATATGCATGTATAGTAATTGAAATACCCTAGTGAATGTTCCATGTTTTCAAATACCAATCCGATTTACTCCATACCACTGTTTTAAATATCGGCCGATAATCGATATTATCGGTCGAGTTATCGGATTTGGGAGCTCTCCGCTAGGATAAATTGGATTTTTAATCGGTTATCGTTTTTGTAGGTTTATCGGCGTTATCGGCACTTATCGGCCGATAAGTAAGACTTTTTTATCGGGATTATCGGGATTATCGGCCCATTTTGACTAACATTATATTTTTTTAAGGCTATGATGCAACTTTCGTTTTTTACAATTTGTTAGTGATTCTAAACATGATGATTTACATTTTGGTATGTTTATATTTCATTAAGCATGATTAGGTTACATTTTTTAATTGTTATATTATATATACACATCATCCAATATATCACTCCGATAAATACTACTTATCCCCGATATATCCCCGATTTCCGCTATCCGATAAGGATTTTGACCGTCCGATAAATCCCTGATAACCGATATTTAAAACCTTGCTCCATACTACGCACTGTAAAGGAACGATCTCGTTAGCAAACTGGTACTGCCAGCCAAAGCATAACTAGGTTTGAGCTCTGTGGTTCTGTCATATATTTAATTGTTTACCTCCCCAAAGGAAATTAGGTGCATGTATGTTTACTCGTTTTTTGTTGCATTCCGTGTAGATGTTTGAGATTATTATATATACTAATAATATATACTATATATATATATAAGTTATCATATATATATATATATATATATATATATATATATGAGAATATGGGTATGCTTGGTACGAAGCACAAAAAATATGCTTGTTTGAGGTGTCCATCTCCCTGCACTATTCAAGATGTTGGAGCACATATTCACCATGTGGTAATGAGTGATGGGAATGTGACACATTGCACTCCAGGCACAAAATTTATGCCTTGGTACCAAGCATACCTATCTCTCCTTTCCTCTCTCTCTCTCATCTCTCTCTACTATATATATAATATATATATATATATATATATAGCATTTTAGTGCAGAATCACACTCTCTTGTAGAGATGTCACAATATAAGAAAGTAGAAAACGCAATTGATTTTTTTTACCTCAAATGGTGATCTATCTGTCTCTCTGTCTTCTGCTTATTGGATTGTCTTGAATGGAATTATTTATTGCTGCTTCCATCTTGCTTGAAGTTCTTGTTATGATCCCCATCCACTGTCTGAGTTGAGGCCGAGATAATGGGTCTTTTGGTAGAGTTAAGTTTAGTGGAACCATCAATGAGTTTCTATTATAGTTGGCATTATAAGGACAAGATGATGAATGCACTCATAATCGTCCTTGTGTAGTTGTGCGTTCATTTTTCTCTTTGCATATACCTAGTAAAAGATGATATCTGTCTTGTGTGGATTAATATCTAGCATCATTTATCTGATACTTCAAAACTAAGCTCTTGTGTGTACTAACATCTAACGTCATTATCCGATACTTCAAATCTAAACAGTAAACTAACCCTTGTCCCTAATTCTTTTTTATGTTTTTTAATGTGAAATTGAGAATCCATTTTGTCTCAGGTATATATATGGCATCGAGCCACTGGGGATCTCATAGAGGCTCTACCAGGCCACACCGGAGCAGTAAACTGTGTCAGCTGGAATCCAAAGAACCCTCACATGCTTGCATCAGCCAGCGACGACCACACCATCAGAATCTGGGGTCTCAATACTATCAACAACAACAAACTGAAGCGCAAGGAAGCTTACAGCAATGGCGTCAGCCATCAGTGCAACGGGAATAGCAAGTGCTAGAGATATCATATCTCTGGGGGAGGGGGGATATTTCTTAAAATTGCCCTTTTCCCTTGATCAGTTCTCCAGTTGTTTTTGTAAATAAATCCTTATCCTTTGTTCTCTCTTTTACCTTTCTTTTCTTCTACCTTGGAAGCAAAACTTTGTAGGATGTTTGAATGTTGAAATATGCTTATAGACCATTGAACTTGATTATTTTGTTTGGTTTACTGGTTTTATCATCTTTCCCAAAAACAAAGGCAGGATGAGTTTGGTTCTGCTGCGCAGCTGAGAAGTGAATGCAAGCCAAACGAACATATTTGCTTGAACAGGTTTGATTATGTAGGGTCCAAATCTGTTGGAGGGATGGGATATTATGAAATTGATTGCTGGTAAATGTCGTATGGTTAATTATCAATTAGATTGTTCCATCACTCTAATGCTTTACGTCGATTGACATGGTAGGTTTCGTTCATGCGACATCATAATAAAAGGTCATGATCATTCGACACAAATGATTTCTTCCTATGAACATGAATATTTGTGACGTGTCAGTAACTTTTATTGGATAATTATATTGCATTTAATATATTATTCTTGAAATATTAACTTGTAACATATTGAGAAAACTTAATGCTTAAAAATAAATGAAAATATGCAATGCAAATTTGACAGAAAGCATTCGAAGTGATTAGTGATCAAATTAGTGTTTGATTACATAATCGATAATCCAAACAATTAAAAATCTAAAGATACGAACAATCAATTAAGAAATAAATAAAATATGTCGAAGTCGTGATGATACTCGCAATATGGTTCACGTTAGAAGTCGTTGTTGTATCAGCGCATGGACACGTTCAGTTGTTTTTTTCTTTTTTTCCCTCCCTTTCAGAAATTCTAAAGTTGCCTTCTGATCTTCAGCCGATTTTGATTAATATTTTGGGGATGGGATGATTGTTTGTGGTATGGGAAGGCTAATGGGCTGTTTGTTTCACCCTTTTATAGAAAAGGATTAGTATTTGGGGTCTGACAGTGGCAAAAGTGTAATTTATGAAATCTTTGTGAATCCTAATCTATAGTTTGGCTGGGGAAAAAATTTATGGATTACGAAATCCTTAAAGTTGCTACAATCTGCGTTTTTTCAAGAAACCCAAATGGGGGGGGAGGATTTGGGCGAGAAATCTGACATCTTTCTGGGGTTTTCGTTTTCTGATTCCTAATCCTCTCGATTTCGAACCCTAGCTCTGGAATCACAACTGGGCATTTCTTCTCCCGCCTCTCCCAAGTTCCTTCGCGCCTCCTCTCTCGTTGTTCTTCGATATTATTTGGGTTTCGGTTTGTGGATTTGCCCTAGATTTTGGGCTCGGCTTCTCCCGCGATCCGCTGTTCTTCGATATTATTCTTGGTTGGTTGGGTTTGTTGGTAACGACATCAATTTCTGGGTTTGCTGGCTGCTCTTCTCCCGCTGATCTTTGATATTGTTGTTGGGTTCTTCGGTTTGTGGATTTGCCCTAGATTTTGGGCTCGGCTTCTCCCGCGATCCGCTGTTCTTCGATATTGTTCTTGGTTGGTGGGGTTTGTTGGTAACGACATCAATTTCTGGGTTTGCTGGCTGTTCTTCTCCTGCTGATCTTTGATATTGTTGTTGGGTTCTTCGGTTTGCCGGTTGTTCCGTTCGGTGGGGTTTGTCGGTGATGACATCAATTTCTGAATTATTCCCTTCGCAACAGCTTGGCATCTGCAGGTATAAATCAATTTAACCCTTTTAATGTGATTATTTAATTGTGCTTGCTCTGATTAAAGTAACATTGGTAGTGGAATTATTGAATTTGGTATATGTTTAATTATTGAAACAAGGGTATTGTTCGGTGGTTGTTTCATTTGGTATATAGTTTATTACTGATTTTATTAGAATTATTTGTTAGTGGGGTTTCATTCGCAATTGCTTGGCATCTATTTGTCAGTGGGGTTTTGGTATATAGTTGATTAGTGAGCTTTGGTTCTCTGGGCTTGTTGTTGTTGTATTCCTTCAAATGACTAAACCATGGAATGAAAACCTTAATTATATTTGTTTGATCAGCGTGCATGCTTAGGGTGCAAAATATGAAATAGTTGTTTCACTACTTTATATATATTTGTGGATATGTAGATATATGGTTTTACGATTTTAATATTTTTATTAGTTATTTAATTATCTTTAGTTTCCAAACAATATTACTGTTAAGTTGTAAATATATGCTAATTTTACAATGGATTTAGATGGATAACGTAGATGAAGAACAATTGAAGAGGATGTGTGCTAATACAGCAAATTGAAGAGCTTGGGAATTTTATTATTGCTGAAAAATGAGAATGATGGGATTATTTGTGAGGCCTCAAGGTGAATTTATAGCCACCATGCCCCTGAAATAGCCGTTGCTACAGTGATTTGCCTAAGAATATTGAAATCTGTGTTTTTAGATCTGGAAATAGCCGTTGCTACAGTGTTTGCTGCTTGAAATCTGATTTTGGGGGCTTAAATCTGTTGCTATAGTGATTTTTAAATGTAAATTGAGATAGCCGTTGCTACAGTAACGATCCCAAGAAAAATATTCTTCTTGAACCAAACATGGTATTAGGAATTGGACCAATTCTATAAAAGTGAGATTACTAATCCTTTGGGTGAAACAAACATTGAAAGCCAAAAAAAGTGGGATTCCATAAAACTAAAACTTGTCCATAAATTTTTTATGGATTAGGTTGGAATCCATAAATTAAATAGGATTCCTAATACTATTCCTAGCCCTTGGTGAAACAAACAGCCCCTAAGGCGCTTACCTGTTTTATTCACTATTGATAAAGGTACATAAGCGAATTTTTCAAATCCGTTCAGGTATATGTAATGAAAATTGTTTTGATCCTTAAATGTATTCAAGGTCAATTTTAATGATCAAGAGATCTAAGCTTAACTTCTATGTGAACACATTAGTAAACCATTACTTGAGAAATTTATTACATTTAAATAGAGATGGTCATGAGCCGAGCTGGTTTAAGCCAGTGAACAAGCTTATCGGGTTTATGGCTAGTCCGATTTTAACCTCGGTCTGACTGGTCATAGTGAATCAGGCCTACCTCTATGATCTTGCGCATAGGTCTAGGCCAGGCTTGACCCATGACCTGCCTAAGTTCAGGCGAGACTTAATCTGCCCACAACACATGGATAGCTCGTGGGCCCACAATTTTTTTTTTTTTTCTATTTTTTTCTATTTTAGACTTGTTATGGTGTGTTCAGTCGCTAAAGTACGACCATTTGCTAGCTACGGACATGTGTCCCCCTTCATGTAGCGCTCAATCCAAATTGACGATCAAAACTGTCAAGGATCCCGACGTAGCCGATTCGTCGAGTCGACATCTCCTTATGTCAACACGAATGGCGGTACTTGCCAGTCATCTTGTCGAAGACGAACGAGCTCACTCGACTAGTTATTCAACGCCTCACGAGGTCAACTCGTAAGGCGTTACTTCTCGACGAAGCTAAAAGACGACTTCAGCCTCGAGTCTCTCCCACTGACAGCACGTCGGCATCGCATTTAATGCTTAGCAGGCGTATCATACCTCTAGCTCCGATAGTCTTCATGACTCATCGAACCACGTCAACACCGTCATGCCTCCAATCACGTCTCATTTAATGCTGAGGTGATCTCTTCTCTATTCGTCGATCGATGCGTGTAAAATAGGTGCTGACGCAACCGCCATCCCATACATCTTCACTGCATTCTGTGCTCGGTCGAAGTGCCTATTCCACCCTTCCATCACCACTATAAATAGAAGTACAATTCTCAACATAATGAGCTAGCAGCTTATAAATAGATGCACAATTCTCATCATAATAAGACTTTTGAACTTGACCTTCATTCTGACTTTTTAGAATATCTGCTAATTATACTGCACTACACACAAGAACTAACACAATTCTTCATTTCCCCACTCAAGTTCATCAGGTGACTTGATCGTCGCAAGTACAACAAGAGAACCAAGCCCCGTTCTCTCACAAGTTTCTATTTTGTGCAAGCTAAAAACTAAACTACCCAAAACATATTCGACACCGCTCATCAATCCCATCCCCAAAATATTTGACTGTTTGGTTAGCCATCATAACAAGACTATATTAAATTTGTTTTTATATTTATAAAATTAAATTAAGTTTATTTTTTTAACTATTTTAAACTTTTTATTTTAAATGAGAAATGCGATACACTACACAAACATAAACATCACAAAAGAAACATCACCCACACACAGATCACTTTTTAGCATCCCCTGGTCTAATCCCTCGTGCGCAATTCTGGCAGATATGAAAATCGATTAATTATACAATGCATACAGTTTTCATAATAAAGACTCTGATCATGTAACATATTATTACTCTTATTTTTATTCAAAATAGATTTAACATATTATTACTCCTATTTTTATTCAAAACAGATAACATTGTCATCTATAGGATTTTTTTTAATAAACCATCTCACATTCTAAACTTTTGTACTGCTATTTAAATCAAGAATAATTTTTCAAAACAGCCCCATTTAGAGTTTTTTTTTCAAAATCAACCGGTTTTTTTTTTATTTATCAAAACCGACCCGATTTTGTGATTAACCGGTTAATCACCTTCCTAAATAGTCGGGGTTGACAACCCCGACTATTTAGGACCTTAATTTTTAGTGTAAGGCCTCTAATTAGGGTTTAATACCCTCCTAAATAGTCGGGGTTAGCAACCCCGACTATTTAGAATGGTAATCACAAAATCAGGTCGGTTTTGATAAATAAAGAAAAAACCGGTCGATTTTGAAAAATAAAACTCTAAAAAGGTCTGTTTTGAAAAATTGTTCTTAAATCAAAACTCGAGGAAGAAAAATGAAAGGAGAGAGATTTAGCAAAATATGATAAATTTTGTCAACTAATTAACATTTTCCTCCCATAAAAAGGACTGTTCAATGGCAAAAATTACAGAAGATTTGACTGAATGAACCAGCTCCTAAGAAAACAATCACAAGAGTAAAAGCTCCAGCAACAGCAGCAGCCAAAGCTATGAGAAGACTACTTAGATCTCTGCCTCATCTTTCGGCGCTTCCTCTTGAGCCTCCTCATCCTCTTCTTCTTCCACTGAAATATAAAATAAATTATATTAAATTATGAACAATAACAATTTTAACAAATTAAAATCGACAAATTCAATATGCGTTGAAAAGAAGGAATTTTCAAAACAAACTCAAACCAAGTTCTAATTTTCAAAATCGACTCACTTTTTTACAAAAATCGACATATTTTTTACCACGTCAGCTTAATCTCATTTCTTAATTAGTCGGTGTTACCAACCCGACCATTTAGGACATAAAAAATCGGATTTAAGACTTCTAATTAGGGTTTAACAACCTCCCAAACAGTTGGGTTGCCAATCTCCTAAACAATCGGGGTTACCAACCTCCTAAACAATCGGGGTTACCAACCTCCTAAATAGTTGAGTTGCCAACCCGAATGTTTAGGAATAGGATTAAGCTGACGTGACAAAAAGTGAATAGATTTTTGTAAAAAAAAATGAGTCGGTTTTGAAAAAATTAAAAATTCAATGTTGTATAAATTACTCAGATATTGAACTTATCTTCTCATTGGCACACAAGTACCTCCGAAGTCTGACATGCGTTGACAACGTTCACATATCATCATTGTATTTATAAAATAAAATAATTAACTTCATAAAATCATACGACAAACATAAAATTAATTTGGCAACAATTGGTTTGGATCAGAGTTTGGTGAGGGTATCAGTCACATAAAATCAGAAACACGGACCAATTTATTTCCTCATCATTCCAAACATAAACATTAAGTAGATTTCTCATATTATACCTTAATATCTATCATATTCATATTAGGCCCCCAATTCTTGATCTTAGTAAATTACGCCACTCAATCATCATAATTGCTCGGAACTTAATGTTATAATGGAATTGGGAAAGGTGCTAAAGTGAAAATAGGTTATGACTTAAAGCCTAAAATAAGAAAAACACATTAAATAATTATAATTACAATTACAAATTAACCATAGAACTGTAGGATCAGAGGTTGGTTAAGGGAATCAATCACTTAGAATCAGAAACACGGACCAATTAATATCCTCATCATCTCCAAAGAAAATTTATTTCTTTAAGTTTCTATTATTGTTTTTATTAAAATAAAAAAATTGCTAGCATCATTTAAATTAATAAATATGAATAATGAAAGCTCGTAAAATGGAGATCATCAGAGACTTAAATACAAAGAATCACTGAACAAGGCCTAAGCCATCATATTGTTGCAGTTTTTTTCTCATCACTTGATCCCCATTACATACAATAAAACTTATGAAAATATTCCTACATTAATTAAGTTAATTAATAAAAAAATTAAATGGCTAATGAAATGGAGATCTAACCTTGGCCCTCATGATTTCTTATCTTCTCCTGAACAGCGGCTACGAATTAGGACTGATGAAAAGTCGAGAGATGCATTCGGGCATTTATAGAGCTAGGGTTTCGAACAATCCAGAATGAAACCCTAGATTCAGAGAGGATACAAGGGCATTTATGGCATTTGGACTGCTTATTTGTTATAGCATGTAATCATGACCGTCAAATTTTTTGATTGGTCAGGACTAGCCTTACTTTTTTGTTAACGGGTCGGTTTCGGGTCCAACCCGAGTCAGTAACTGGATCTGGCTCAGCTCACTCTTCTTGGGGAACAGGCAAGGGGTGGAGAGGAACCAAATAATTACAAATAGCCCGTTCATTGTTTGTGAATTTGTTTGGTTATATTCAATTCCATAGTTGATTTACTACTAAATAACTAATTTTTGGTATTTAAATTTATAAATAAATAGAAGAGAAAATCACTTCAATGTCCCAAAACCCAACTTCTATTGTGCCCCAGCCCCCCTTACTTTCCCTAATGTGCTGCAGCCCCTCCTTTTAAAAAAAATTACGTCCAGACCCCTCCATGTCCAAAAAGATTTTGTCCTCCCTTCACCTCCGTCCTCCTCCTCCTTTGCCAGTCCCCCTTTGCCCTTCCCCTGCGCCGTTTCCCTCCGCCCCACGCCGGCCTCCCTTCCCTCCCACATGCCGCCTCCCCCCTCTCCCTACCCCCATGCTGCTCCGGTCGTCGGAGCGCCTTCCCAAGCGTCATCGCATCCCTCCCCGCTCGCCTCCTCCCCCCCTCCCCCGCTCCCTCCACCTAACCACCTCCCTCGCGCCTCCCCCTGCCTGCCCGCCGCTGCACCCCCCCCCCCCCCGCCGCCCCGCAGCCTCGGCTCTCGATCCGCTCGGCACCCCCTGCCCCTTCCTCCCTCCCTCCCCCCCTCCCCTCGCCGCCGCCCTCCCTCTCCGCCTTCCCCCCCCCGGCCCGCCCTCACCCCGCCTCCTCCTGCCTCCGGTTCCCCCTCTGTCCTCTCCCCCGCTCCGTCGTCAGCGCCGTCACGAGGAACTTCACATGGGCACATTAGTAAAAGTTAACATGTTAGCTGTAAGAGTTAACAGGTTAGCTGCAAAGAGTTAACATGTTACCTGCAAAAGTTAACATCCGCTGGCATGAGAAAGAGGAGGGTAAATTTGGGATTTACGCCATCTGATATGTCTAATCATGAGTTGACATGTCCAATCAACTGCTGGCATGTGCTGGAATCATGATGGAGGGGCCTTGGGCACATTTTTTCAAAAAAAGGGCTAAAGCACATAAAAAATATAGGAGGGGTTGGGGCACATTGAAAGTTCAAATTTGTGGCCTAGAAGCAATTTTCCCTAAATAGAATCTAACTAGATATATATTCAGTTCGTTTACTTATCAAATATTTGTTTAAAATTTGGTCACTTATGATTATATTATTACACACATGATATTATATTTTTAGCCTTCCTATATTTTCTACTTAAATTCTTTATACTAATTTTCAGAGACTTAGATCATTTTTTACCAAAATATTCAAACTTAATATATATACATCATAACTATAAAGTAATTTTCAAGTTAAATTACATTATTTAGCAAAATGAATGTACTGTGCGTTTCGATGAATATTTGTCAAATATCTAGCATTTGAATTTGGATTTGAAAAACTCCAGAAATAGATATATGAACAATGTTCAATATTTTTCCTAATCCATTCTATCAGTTTTCCTTACAACCATATAAATACTTGCGTTAGTGGTTTTAACAAATGTCATATCCAATCCAAAATCCTTTTGCAAGCCCTAATTACTAGCTGATCAAAAAGAAGTATTTCTAGATGTATCAACCACATAAACATATACACACATGATGAAGTCCCATACCTATCGCAACTATGAAGATACCAAAAACTTCAGCTTGTGCATCTGCAACTTCTGAAACTTTCAGCATGCGCTCCTAAAACTTTCGATGGACTTATTTCGCAACTGGTGAAATTTCAGGATTTTACATAACACATTTGAAATGCCAGCCACCATGTACAAACATCTTGTTCTTATTCAACGATGCGCTAATATCCACAACATATGCTGAACATAAGTGTATAACATATGAGAAAATACTAAAATGGTTGTAAACTTTTTTCTTTACATATATCACAACACGCGATACTTGAACACAAATCCACTGAAAAAACGCAGCACTCGTTTTCGGATCTTCCCAATTCACACCAAAATTGTTTGGATAGGTTCAAGTGAGGTCATCCTCATCTAAAGCTTCTTCTTCTTCTTGCTTCCCTTCTACCTTGATATCCTTCAAATCCCCTGTTGGTAATTTCCTGGCGAGCCTAATGATCTGCGCTCATGCAACACAGTCCACAAGCACTATAAATAAGATATCAACAGCAAACTGAAAAAACAGTAAAATAAATTTTGAAAGTAAGACAATCAGCAGGGGAAGAGGATGTTGTTTATGGAGCCTGATTTAACCCCGGAACAAAATTTAGCTTGCTGCTTGTGAGGTGTGAATAATTTTGTAAGCTCGCCCCTGTAGGCAGAAACCCTTGGCGTGTGCCATGAATATGCATCTCAATCGTCTATTGTGTTGTATCCAAAGGAGATAAAAATAGAAATGACAGAAAGGTGAGATTTTTGTTTGAGAGATTAAATCTCTATCAATCATTAGCCGACCCGTGAGCTGGTTATACTCCACACACATAGGTAATCACATTGATTGTGGAACCTTATTAAAGCCTATATTTCTATGATTTTTTTCGCAGTTTTCTTCCTTCTTTCTTTCATCTATCTATGGTGTTATTCCGCGGTATTGCTAACAAGCAGAAATCAAGCCCCAACCTATTATATTTTGTTCATTTGTTAAGGATGTAAACTACACAGCAAGACAGAAGGATGAAAAACCATTTCAATTTTTATGAAGCACAAAACCATCCATTCTGGTTCTACATTTGTTCGAATAAAATGTTTAGCTAATTCCATGCGTCTAACCAAAAAATCCTTTCTTCTTCGAATTTTTCTATCTTCCCATTCGTTTCCATGAAGCATGGGCATGCATACATGTGTGCTATATACACAGTAAGCAGAGAGCGAATAGCTTGGACATAATTACCGCATGATCAAGATGAGAAATGTTGCTTGACTGAGCAACGCGCTTGATTTCTTCGATGTCACCTTCCTCATAAGCAGATAGCAGTTTGATCGCACAACGACTCTGATCGCTATTTAGAAAGCCGGCAATCCTGAAGGAAGATATCAAATCTGATTGGCTGAGTCCAATGATATCAAACAACCAATGTCAAAGACTACATTAAAATGATAAAAGAACCAAGAGGGCTGTGTAATGAGATCAGTAGAATAGACAACCAATGTCAAAGACTATATGAAAATCATAAAAGAACCAAGAGGGCTGTCTAATGAGATCTGTAGAATAGAACAGTTTCCAATTTAATCAAAATGTCTCATTCAAATTGAGCAAAACTATTATGAGAAGGAAAAAACCTATTCCTGTATCATACAATATAAATATGTGATTGCTTAATGTGTAACTTACTGAGAACAGTCATTGTAGCATTTCTGAGCTTGGTTGAAATCATGTGCATAAAGGTAAATTATGATTGCACTAAGGTAAGCCTGCATAAGCAACAGATTCACATGAACAAAATGAAAGGGCAGAAATTAGATTGAGTATAAAAGTTCCAAAAACTAAATGTGCAACGACAGAGAGGTGCAGATGTGCATAGGAGATAAACGAGTTACAATCCATAAAAAGAAAATTTACTACCATATTCTGAAGTTAGCTATAAATCAAACTGCTAAGTTAAGCAAACACGCTTATCTGACAACTTGCAAGCTTGACGTACCCATCCAAAATTAAATAAGTAATAGCATCCCTTTGAATATACCAAGTAATTCGAAAATTAAATAAGTAACAATATCCATTGAAATTCACTAGATAGCAGCAACTCCAAGTCAAGAGATAGATATTGATTTTTTTTTGTGTGTGTGTTTGCGCGCGCGCTAATTTTAGTTGATCATCCAGTTTTCATTTTTTTTCTTTAGGTTCCCTTATGATCTTATACTTGTATTTTTCTTTTCATTTTCGAAGTTATCCACCTAGATCATCCAGTTTTCAGTTTTCTGTCTAGTGCAGTTGCTTACTTGAAATTTTTATATCAGAAAATGATAGATATAAATTTAACAAGTTGTTGCTCGAAACAACTCATTTCACTGGAAAATAACAGCAACGGAGATATATATCTGCTTTGCAGCTGCATAAACAAAGATGTATATGACAAGATATGATGGTTAAAAGAAAAAATTAGTACCTTGCATTGGCTGTTTACAGCATTGCATTTATCAGCAGCAAGGCCCAATCTTAACATAAATGTTGAAGCATCCGCATATCTGGAATAGTGGCAGTGTGCATTTAATTAGCATGGAAAGATTTAACAAGAAGAGAATGTAGAGTGACTACTGGTAATATATTAATCTTGAAACATATTTTAACTAGTATAGGATGGAACTGAACCCATCAAAGCCGTTATTTAATTAACTTAAATTCAAGTTGTTTCATTCTATGTGCAAGTATTCATATACACTTGCATTAATTTGTATGCATGCCAATGGTCTAGGTCATAGCTAACATTGTGGATCTACAAGTTAGAAGTACTCAGTTGGCATGTGGGTCAACATTTTTGTGTACCGAGATATGCTTGAATGCATACCTAAACTAATATACATGTCAAATATAACTGAGAACTGGCTTATATAGCGGGAAAAGCAGCCTGAACTAATGAATAAGGGAACACATGACTATATAGTATTCAGTGACAGACTAAACTTTGTGATTGCACTTGGACTGAGCGTCCACCTCTAATTCTTGACTTTGTTTTACTTTGAACTATATAATAAGGACTTTGTCTTACTTCTCAAGTTTAATATATATACTGGTGGTAGCACGATATAAATCAAAAGCCATTTGCTCCTTTCCCTCTTCTTCGAGAATTTCACATGCGTCATTATACAAGCGAACAGCTTCTTCAGGTTCAACATCTTCAAGAGCACTGTAATATATGCCAAAACCAATTTAAGTCCCAAAATTAACTTCAAATGTGGCTATTAATTGTGATAGATATTGTAAACAAACACACCGTGCACCCTTTGCAAGAGCATCAGAAGCAGGTTGTGCTCTTCCACACTCATTGTAGAGTTCAGCTGCTCTTCTGTAATGGTCAGAAACTTCGTTCCAGCGTCCAAGATCCTTTGCTAGAGCAGCAGCAGACTCCATATGTTTGGCAGCATCCCAAGGACTATTAAGTTTGTCAAGGATACAATGACCAAATTATTTTAGACTAATATTTGACAATAATTTGAAGAACCCAAAGTACAAAAGGATACGATGAGATCATCTCTTGTCCTTTGGAGGCCTTCTCGAATGCTATTTTAGCTTTTTCATTGTCCCGTAAAATCCTATAATTAATAGCTTCAGCAAAAACAAAAGTATTAATACTCAAAAGACTGATGTTTAATTGATAGATAAAAGAAACCAAATAATTACCTGCTTGCTCATACAAGACAGTAGCAGCTTTCCAGTCTGCAGTCCATCTAGTAAAACTGAGTTTCGTTCTGATGGTACAAGCAGAAAATGAGTTTAATGTTGTGAGAGAAAGTCTTTAACAAGTTTTACTCCCTATTACTCCTCTTGTAGTGTTCTCTTTATGTCACAAGGTAGTTTCATACAAAAGACAAGAAAATTAATATTATGCTTCATTTATGATAATATGAAATGTTTAGTTTTTTAAAGAGTTCTAGTACTGTTTGCTTCGGGAACAATTTTCTTTGCATCTTCCATTAAATCGTTTAAAAGAAACAAAAGAATAAGCTTTACACGTATAACTCTCTTCTTTACAAAGAAAACAAAATTGTGCTCCCTAGTAACACGTACAGAAACTCCTACGTAGTAGCTTCTGCTTGCGTGGGATTCTTTGCCTGCGCCAAAGATGCGTTATCCGTGAACCACCGAGCAACGTTTCCAAGTTAGATACGAAGAAGGTTTAAGGTTAATATTTCTACGGGGAAACAAGAACCGAAGTAAGTGTCTTAGCAAGGTAAGACAAGTACTCTTGATCAAGTCTAAGCTCGAACTCAAGGAAACACCAAAGACTCTTTGAGAATGCTCGGGAGTGGATGAAGAGCTCTCTCTTGCTCTCAAAGTTCGCCAAATGCCAGCTTGGTACCCTGCACAAGTGTGTAGGGGAGTATATATAGGGGTAGGAGACCATAACCACCGAAAAGAATGCAAACAGCCCCTTGTCCATTGTCTCATGCTTGCGAGACAGTGTCCACTGTCTCGGCCAAAGGGGACAACGGCAGTGGTTTTGTAACTGCTCCCCCACTACTTTAAAGTGCGTTAAATGGTGCTTTTTTCGAGGGTAGTGGGCATGTTTCCAAGATGTAATTGCTCATGCACATAAGTGGACTTCCTCACGTGATTATGGAGTCAGGTAGGTCCCACAAAACCGTCAGAAAACTTGGGAGACTGTCTCACAGTTGGTGAGACAACCATTACTGTCTCGCATATGCGAGACAGTCCACACTGTCTCACCAACAGTGAGACAACTCCAAGTCCTTTTTGGTTCGACTCTTTTGCTTTCCTTCGTGTTGGATGATTTCCTTTGACTTCGATGATGACTTTTTTCATCTTCTCTCTGACTTGAGCTAGGTTTGTGATCCATAGGCAATTTTGGATGCCTACAACTACTTAGTTGAGAGGAAAAGAACAATGAGTCGCTCAAATGTGCAACAAGAGCAACAAATTATTTGAGTATTGGTTCCATTTATGTTTAGGCTTATTTGCACTTTAATACAGAAACATTCCAGCCTCTTTTAAGTTTGGTATCCTGCAGTTTTCGTTGACAATTTAATTGCCAAAAGCTTCCAAATTGACATTAATCAGTAATGTAACAATTTGAAATCTCAAGACCCTAACTTTGTCGCTCACTTCCCTAAACTCAAAAATACTGAAATTTGGTAAGAAAATTTGTTTCTCATTCCCTTTTTCTATGTTGATATTCTCAAACAAAATTGACATCAACTTGTTTGAACTTCGGGGTATCAAATTGTCAAAACAGAACTTCAGCGAATTAAATTTATAAAGATTAAAACTTTGGATAGCAAAGTGCAAACTAACCCTTTCTATTCATAGAAACTCTCACTAACAATGATAACTACCATAATTTTTTGCAGTGAATTGAAGCAATTACACATGTTTCTCAATTGCCAGCCATGGATCTGCACTAAATAAGACCAAATCTCAATGGTGCACATCGGGAGTTCAAGGTGTTTATCTCAATTTCAATGAAATAGGAATATAGATCCAGACATAGATCAAATCGAACACAAGTAAGGATTTTGCAAAGTTTTTTTTCTTTTCTCGTTAAAGAATGACATTCTAATTCCCAACCTTATCATAATTTCATTTGCAAGGCTTAGGATTTTCACTTCGAATTCGTAATTCTCATTCAAGTTAGGGTTTTGATAGTTCAGATTGATCAGCAAGGAGATTCAAAAAGTAACTGCGACTGAATAAATAAAACAAATCATTAATAAATGTTAGGTTTTGTCGAGATGAGAATAAAGCGAAGTCATCGATAATTGGGATGAGAAATTGACGAGGGGATGGAAAAAAGGGGAGCTCACAATTTGTCGGCTTTGATCATGAGTTTGTCGGGATCGGTCTTCGCCATGGCTGAACAAGCTCCCCTTCTTCTACTTCCTCTTCTCACTGTTCTTCGGAGCTCAGATTTAATGATATTTTCTGGTCGTTAGATTGTTGAAATCGGATCTCTTCTGTTTTTTCAGATCGACCCCGGGGAATTAGTTGTTAGCATTCGTCACGTATAGACCCAAAAGCCTTTCATGTTGCAAATATACCCTCCAACTTTAGATATTTACAAATTTATGCTAAAACACTAGCATCGTTGTTTTTTTTTTGCCCTGCCACTCAAATTCACATGGCAATAATATATCCTTAGTTACTTGATTTACTTAATTATATAATAATTAAATAGGGAGCAGAAATAGGGAATGGTATTTACCAGGAATTTTAATTTACTTGATGAGCTGCTTCAGGCTGTCTGATTATTTCTGCAAGGAAAATTGAGGCAGTGATTCAGAATTTTTTCAGTATGTGTGTGAAGTACGTGTGTGAGGGGATATTTTTTGGGGGTGGGGACAATCTTTGATGTATGGGTGGCATGGGAGACTCTATGTGCAATGAACCAGGATGGCAGATTGGGATTTTGTGAGCTCAAAAGGGTTTAATAAAGTTTTATTAACTATTATGTTTGGATATCATGGTGTTTTACTTGTTTCCATGTTGTTTTTGCTAAAAACAAAACACCATGCGTTTGGAAACCATTGTATTTTTTGAGCTAAATCATCATCAAATAACAAACACAACACTTATTTCAAAACATTTTTTAGGTGTTTTAAGTTTGGTGTTTTGGTTTTGAGTTTGAGAAAGTATTAATATAATATCTAACATAATATATTAAATGTAATTAATATAGAGTTATTATCAACATGCTTATTATACTATACTATACTATACTAGATTATAGTTAATTTAATATATTAGTAATATTTATTAAATAATATAAAAATATAATAAATAAAATATCTTAAATAATAGGAAAAAATGTGTCCAGACCCCAAAAACAGAAACTTCATGTGTTGCAGCCCCTCTTAGTTTCCCCCATGTGATTCATCTCATTGAAGTGTGACACTTTGTACTGTAGCCCCTTTTAGTAATTATTACATGCCAGCTAAGCTAAAATCTCCAAAATAACATTATCTCCTCTCTTTAATCCCTCAAACTCAGCTCTCTCATCCTCTCTCTCACTCTCTCTCTCTCTCTCTCTCTCTCTCTCTCTAAAACCAAAGGCTTTCTCAAGCTCGTCGCCCTGGCCCTCGTCCTCCTCATCATCGCCGTCATCGCCTCCGCCCAGGCCCCTAAGCCTCGCCCTCGAATTTGCCGCAACGAGTCTGTTATGTTTGCTGGATATAAGAGGAAAATCATGGAGTTTAATTAAATATTCAGTTCATTTGTTTCTCATGTGTAACTTAGCCTTGTGTCAGAAAAGCAAGGGCTCACGGAAGTCTCGTGATTTACATAAATCAAAATTGTATTTTTATGTTGAGGCTCGTGGACGTAATGGCGGGTTTTGAAGTCAAAAAAGAAAGTGAATGACATGGCTAGTTTTGACTTCAATTCTAACGAGACTTTTAGGCTGCGTTTGGAAACTTTGATTTGGATTTGGAAAGTTGATTTAAAATCAAGGGATTTTAAATTTAGGATTTGAAATCCATGATGTAAGAAATCTTTTGTTTGGATATCTTTATTAAATGAAAGGATTTGAAATCTTTGATTTCAAAATCTAGTGTTTGGGTACTTTATTATACATGAATTTGAATTTAAAATTGATGAAAATTTATTCTCTTAACCCCCCATCTTGTTTACATCAAATGCAATGGAGATGTGTAAAATAGTAACCAAAAAACACATATTTAGGTAATTTTGGCGATGGTAGCCACATTTGCTAAGTTTTCAAATTCTTGCCCACCATAACTTGCAAGAGTTTCAACAAAATGAAAATGAAGAAAACTCTACAAACATATCAAGTATCTTACAAAAAAATATCTAAATAATACATTACAATTGCATATTTCACAGATATCCAGGCTGGAAAACACTTGAGGCTTGTTTCATATTTCATACATATTCAAAGTGAGAATAAGTTGATATCAGAGCAAATAAGTAACAATTCCATTATCTTCTCAAATGCATGTACAACTGATAATTACATAGTCAATTTGGTCTTTGATATACCAAGAGAAATGTTAATAAGAAAAAATACAAAGAGTTGCAAACTAAATAGCATGTGAGAAAAGAAGTATCATTGATGTAAAGAAATTGCAACTAAGGATTCAGAAGTTCTTGTATGATAAACCCTATCCGCAACAACAAAAGAGTAATTCATATGCCATCACGATATGAGCCCAAAACCTACAAAGAAAATGAGCAGATCAATAATTTTTTTTAATCAAGATAACAAGCTAACAAATTAAACAAAAATGTCGGATAAGTGAGACTGAATAAGATAAGCATCAAGCATGTATACAAGTGATAAAAATAGCCAATGCTTTGAAGAGAAAATGAGCAGATCAATAATTTTTTTTACCATTGAGCAGATCATCTTTCAAATGAGGGAAAAAAGCTAAACTTTTTACCGTTAACCTTTAAAATAACGTAGCCATGTGTTTGGTTCAAAATTTAGGAGGATACTAGTGGGACTATTTAGTCCTTTAAAACGAAAGAGTCTCAAGCTTCTGCACTAAACAATGGGGGAAGATGGTGTTACATAGTCTGTGTACTATTTATTACTCACTTGGGATTAAATCTACAATAAACTCCCTTGCTCTTTCCCCTAATTTTCTAAAATTACATTGAATATTCAATGTCTAATTATTTCACTTGGACGCTATGGCACTGGTTCCTGAGAATCACGCTCTTTAGGTTCAACAAAGTAAATATGGATCAGTATGCACCTATCTTTACCCCTGCTATATTATTAAGCGTGCGTATCCATGCACTTCTGTCTCTTTAATATTTTGTTAATATATCAGCTTTGATATATAGTAGCTAACGGAATTTCTAAACAAGATGCAGGATGGAGTTAATTTGAAATGATAGTGGGATTGCATTAAGCTCTACTCCACCATATATTGGGAGTTTGTCAAATTGAAAACTTGTTACATCGTGGTTTTGCACTCTAATATAAGCATGTAAATGAAGCAAAAGGAACTTTTGATTTCCACACTATTAGAGTATGAGTAAGAAATGCATTTAGAAACTAAATAAAAAGAAATGGAAGATATGCCAAGGTTATTAGAGTATGAGTAAGAAATGCATCATTATCAAGTATACACTAAAAAAAAGAACAGAATTCTCAATAAAATGAAAAATTTGCACCTTTGAGATGAGACAAGCACTCCTTACTTGAATTAGCTAAGAATCCATCAAAATCACCAAACCCTAACTTTGAGATGAGACAAGCACTCCTTACTTGAATTAGCTAAGAATCCATCAAAATCACCAAACCCTAATGCATTCATAAGAAATCATCAAAAATAGCTAAGAATCCATCAAAATCACCAAACCCTAATGCATTCATAAGAAATCATCAAAAAATTAGAAATATCCGGTTAAAAATATTGTTCAAATAACATTGAGATGAAGAAAAGTAGTCCGACCTGAAAACTAGAAACTACTCCTTAAGAATAAAGAGAATAAAATCTCTTTTTTCATCATCAAGAAGTGACTTCAACAAATAAAACTTTTACGGTTTGCTATCCATTATCTTCTCAAATGCATTGAACACTTGAATGTGACTTAAGTTGGGTATTTTTGAGACCACTTGATGAATCTCCTCTCCGGTTGGTGGTTTTCTTACTACTTCATTCTTTCTCTCATTAAAATACTCACTCATAGAAGCTGCCATCACTGCAAGTGAATCAACCATTTTATCCCCCTTTTTTGTTTCTTTGAGCTTATCTCACCACTAGTTGATGCTCTAGGAAGATGTTTCCTTGAAGAGCTTCCACCTTCATTTGTTTCAGATTGTGCCTCAGATTCCTCATGTTGCATTGCATTAGCATGCTCTTCAAAGGTTTCTACACCTTCACCATTGGCTCTATCTTTTGCACATAACACCATAATATCATCCCAATTTTTAATCAAACGATTCTGATAGCCTTTTGCATTTGGATTAGCCTGCAATATAAGAACATTCACAAATATTTTTAGATATATGCAACAAACTAATAATTCAAATTAATAAGTATAAAGTGTGATATTACCGAAACATAGTCGCTCCATACTTTTTGCTCACTAGCGGGTATAATCACCATTTTCTTCTCATCATCCCATCACGTCAAACCACTTTTATTTTTAATGTCATAGATAACATTATAATGTGTTTTCCAAATTTTGAGTTGATTCTTCACGTTATCTTTGTTCAAGTTGCTATTAAATGATTTTAGTGCATCAACCGCAACTTGATACACTTGAGGCTTCCAAGTACCATTGACTTTTAATCCTTGGTTCATTTGATCGTACAACACATTGGCTAAAGCTGAGTCCACATCTCAATTCCACACAACATATGATCTCGACTGAGATACAATTTTTTTCCCTTTCTTTGTCATCCTAATACATACCGAAGTGAATGACACAGAATTAGTAATAAAGCACAAAGGTTGATTAATAATGAACCTTCGACATTGTAGAATGAAGGCACGAGAAAAAGGTGATGACTACAAGTGTAAATAGCTACTGCAAAGTCTGCAAGCAATGAACAAAACAATGTTACTCCAATATTCAAAGATCATAAAACTTATCAAAGACATAAAATTATTCATAACTACTGACCAACTTTAGGATCAAATCTTATAGATGCTAGCCCCCTCTCAAAGTCGGTATTCATCCCACATTTGCATAGCTAAATCATCTCTAAAGTTACTCCATTCATTTGTAACTCTCACAGTGGTGATACGCTCCTCATCTACATTCTCAATTTCTAAAACATGATCATCTTCTAATTCTCGATCCACATCATTCAACAAGTCGTCTTCATTCATCTCTTCACGTAAAAAATTGTGAAGAATACAACATGCATTAATAATCCTAATTTGAGTCTTAACACTATAAAAGCTAGATGTCTGTAATATAGCCTATCACTTTTTTAGCAATCCGAATGTCCTCTCAATTGTGTTTCTAACAAAGGAATGACGTTGGTTAAATAACTCCTTGTAGTTTCTTGGACCATTTTCTCTCCAAGACTTTATATGATAGCGAGTCCCTCTATAAGGTGCCAAAAACCCTGGCCCATTTGTATACCCAGCATCCACAAGAAAGTATTTATCTACAAAATTAAAATCTTCAGTCATAACAATGTAAAAACTAGGAAGCAATACATATATAATAATTAAAAAATTATATTCGTAAAAACTAGGAAGCAATACATATATAATAATTAAAAAATTATATTCCTACTTGAGGGAAGTTTCAAGTCATTGGGTCGATGCAAAGCATCACGCAAAATACGAGAATCTGATGTTGAACCCTCCCAACCAGGTAGCACATATGAAAATCTCAAATTGGCATCACAAACACCTAGTACATTTGTACTGGTCTCTCTTTTTCTATTTCGATATCTACTTTGATCTTCCAAGGGAATAGTTAATTGGATATGAGTCCCATCAAGTGCCCCAATAGCATCCTAAAATTGCACAACCTTACAATTAGTTCTATTAAACAAAAGTATTAAACATAAAAACCTTAATAAAAGAAGTCATAGTTACCTCAAACCATTTCCACTTCTCCATGTCTCTCTCATTAGGATTTGTATATTCTTGTCTAATATAGAGACTTCCTATCTTCATGACTGCTTGAAGTACTTTGTGGAACTGCCGACTAATTGTTTCATTTGAACGATAAAAATCTGTTTTGCTTGTCCTATTTTTTACATTATGAGCTAAAATATGCAAAAACATAGCGACAATTTCTTCAGTCGTGATATTTCTTGATGCTACTAATTCCCCTCTAGTACATAGAATATCACATAACCTCTTAAACACTTGAGGATTCATCCTTAGTTGTTCAACACAATTATTTGCATTGCAAATAAGAGTTCGAATCCAAGACTTTCTAAGGTATGTCCTTTCATCCTCTTCTTTGTTTGTTCTTGAACTCTCCTTCAACATGTGCTTTGTATAGTACCAAGCACCAATGGTAGCAACTATAAAACTGACCACTACCATAATAATTTTCTCATCCTCTCTTCTCTCAAATTCTTCTCTTGTACGTTTATGTTGGATCATTGAATCTCTTCCATCATTTATCATTTTTAACCTATCACATTAAAAGTTGAACATGCAAGCAGATTACACATATATCCTGAATATATATTTAGCAAAATGCAAATTTAATGAAGTCCTAAGAGAAAACAACTTAAGACATAGAAATAACACCCTACTTTGAAATAGCATCCATAAGATTGCATGACAATAAAAAATTGCATATGGGCAGTAATTGTAAAATTATCTTTTTTTAAGAGAATATTCAGCTATGTCATAGGTCTAATCCCATCATCAAAGATCACAAAATCCATTAATATAGTACTTGCAAAGGTATATTAGCTGGAAATACTTTCTAATATTGTAACTAATCCCATCATCAAAGACCACAAAATCCATTAATATAGTACATATATAAGACTTCAACCAAAAACTAATCTGAAGTTTGTATAAAATGGTAAGTTTCTAAGGCCACATCTAGCCCACGATCTCAGTTGCAATAAAATATACAACTGTCTGTCTGAAAGAAGAACAAATACTAGCTACAAAATAAAGGACTAGGGTGCATATGATCTCTCTAACACTGTTAATATAACCACATGAATTAAATCCTGAAAGAAGACGACACAGATTTGGTTGGATCTCTCTAACACTGTTAATATAACCACATGAATTAAATCCTGAAAGAAGACGACACAGATTTGGTTGTCAATGTTAGATCTAATAAAAACTTAAGATCTAAAACCATAAAGCCATGATTAATTCGAAGAGATTAACAATAATCATAAAGAGCGGAAGCTTATACCTGAATCCATAGATGAACCTGAGATGGGTTTTGGATCTTCTAACCTTAGGGTTTTCTCTATAGCCGAATTTCTCTCTAGATGGGGGTGAAGAGAATTAGAGAATATAACCCTAGATTAGGGACCATAACCCCTTATTTATAGATGTTGTACTTTTGTAATTTGTCCCCTCAACAAATCACAATTACAACCTGGTATCTGCACATATAACCCCATGACTTATTTAAATACCCATTAACCCAACTTGATTGATCACTTTAGTGGGTTATCCTAAAAGATATACACATTGATTAATCATATGTGCCCACAAATAGATTTATTAGATTAAATCCAACAATCTCCCACTTGGGCACCATATGATTCCTTAAATTGTGTATAACCTTATGAGCTCAAAAATTGCTATCACTGAAAAGGTATTTCCGAACAATCTCGTCCATTGACTATATCAATATAGGATCAAAGCGGCCTTCGTCACATTTATCGTGACTCGACCCATCAATGGTCACATATACCAATACAATCAAACGACATAGATCAATCATGGATGTGCAGCATGAAAATTACATGCAATGTGATCAGTACATGTCTATTTTCAACTGGTCCTCCTTAGTGAGGTCAAAACCAAACATAATGTAACAGAGTGTCTTAACTGAATACTTTATTCTGATCAGACAATACAACCAAACATAAAGCACCACAATTACAAACTCCCACTAAAACATAATATCCTCAAATAATACCACACCCATATGAGCAGTATGCTCATGAAAGACCTTGGGTGGCAATCCCTTAGTAAGAGGATCAGCTATTATGGAGTTTGTCCCAATATGTTCTATGGATATATGTCCACTCTGTACCCTTTTTTTCACAACCAGGAACTTAATGTCAATATGTTTTGACTTAGTTGAGCTCCTGTTGTTATTGGAATACATTACTGCAGATTTATTGTCATAATATAACCTTAGTGGTCTTTCCATATTTTCCAAAATGCGCAGTCCCGTGATAAAATTTCGCAGCCATATTCCCTGATTGGATGCCTCATAGCAAGATACAAATTCTGCTGCCATAGTGAAGGAAGCTACAAGTGTTTGTTTGATACTTTTCCATGATATAGCTCCTCCTGCTAACATATAAATATAGCCTGATGTAGACTTTCTGCTATCTTGGCATCCAGCAAAATCAGAGTCCGAATACCCAATGACCTCTAACTGTTCTGATTTTCTGTATGTGAGCATGTAATCTTTTGTTTTCTGAAGATACCTCATAACCCTTTTGACTGCTATCCAATGATCCATACCAGGGTTGCTTAAGTATCTGCCTAACATCCCAACAATGTACGCAATATCCGGACGCGTACATACCTGAGCATACATTAGACTTCCTACAGCCGAAGCATAAGGAATCTTCTGCATTTCCTGAATTTCAAGGTTACCTTTAGGGCACTGATTGAGACTAAACTTGTCTCCTTTAGCAACAGGGGTGTCACCTGGTCTGCAATCTTGCATGCCAAACCTTTTAAGTACCTTATCGATATAGCTCTTTTGTGATAATCCAAGAATACCCCGAGAGCGATCTCGATGTATCTGGATCCCTAATATAAAAGAGGCGTCCCCAAGATCTTTCATCTCAAAATTCTTTGATAGAAATCTCTTGGTTTCGTGCAACATGCCTATATCATTAGTGGCAAGCAATATGTCATCGACATACAGAACCAGAAAAATATACTTACTCCCACTGAACTTATGATATACACAGTCATCAACAATGTTCATCTCAAAACCGAACGAGATAATTATTTGTTGAAACTTATGATACCATTGACGAGGAGCTTGCTTGAGTCCATAGATAGATTTCCTTAATTTGCAGACCATATTCTTTGGGTCTCCTAACACAAAGTTTTCTGGTTGCACTATATAGATCATCTCATCAATGTCGCCATTGAGAAATGTAGTCTTAACATCCATCTGATGTAACTCAAGATCATAATGAGCAACAAGTGCCATGATTGTTCTGAAAGAGTCTTTCGATGAAACCGGAGAGAAAGTCTCTGTATAATCAATGCCTTCCTTTTGAGTATAGCCTTTAGCCACAAGACGTGCCTTATACCTCTCCACATTACCATTTGCATCCCGCTTGGTTTTAAAAATCCATTTACAACCAATTGGTTTTGCACCTTCTGGTAACGGGACAAGTTCCCAAACCTTATTGTCTTGCATAGACTTGTACTCTTCATTCATGGCATCAATCCACTGTTAAGAGTTAGAACTTTTCATGGCCTGAAGGAAGTTGATTGGATCATCTTCCAACATTGCATTACTTTCCTCATGTTCTTGGAGAAATACAATATAATCATCCAGAATAGCATTTCTCCTTTCTCTCGTGGATCTCCTTAATGGCACTGGTTCTTGAGGTTGTTGAGTTTGTTCTTCTGGAACAGGGAGTTGTTCAACATTGTCATCTTGAGGTTCCGGATTTACTTCTTGAGCAACAACAGGTATAGGAACCTGAATATTGTCAAAAGTAACTGTATGGATTGGATCTGAAGCCAATTCCTCCTCAAAACTAATGTCTCTAACCTTATTTCTCCCCCCAAACTCAACATCCTCAAAGAATGTTGCTGTTCCCGTCTCAAAAATATTCCTTAGTGTGGGATCATAAAACTTATAGCCCCTAGAGCGTTCAGAGTACCTAATAAAGTAGCTGCTAACTATTTTGGAGTCCAATTTCTTTTTATTTGGCCTATAAGACCTTGCCTCAGCTGGACATCCCCAAATATGTAAGTGCTTTAAACTGGGCTTTCGACCAGTCCAAAGCTCATAAGGTGTTTTAGCAACTGCTTTACTTGGTACTCTATTCAGAATGTAAGCTGCTGTCTTAAGTGCTTCTCCCCAGAGTGACTCTGGTAAAGAAGAATGAGCAATCATACTTCTTACCATATCCTTAAGAGTCCTGTTTCGTCTTTCAGCTACACCATTCATGCTAGGTCAACCTGGTATAGTATACTGTGGAACGATACCGCATTCCTCTAGGTATCTAGCAAATGGTCCTGGACGTTGTTCACCTGAACCATCATATCTACCATAGTACTCACCACCACGATCAGATCTAACGGTTTTAATTCTTCTGTTGAGTTGATTCTCAACTTCAGCTTTATAGGCTTTGAGCATGTCCAGAGACTCAGATTTTTCATGAATAAGATATAGGTGCCCATAACGTGAGTAATCGTCTATGAATGATATGAAATATTATTGACCATTCCAAGTCCGAAGATTTGTTGGCACCTAATCTCTTAACTTTGGTCTGTTTTCCCTTGATACATTCAACACATACGTCGAAGTCCGAAAAATCAAGGGAATCCAAAATGCCATCAGACACAAGACGCTCAACTCTACCTTTTGAGATATGACCCAAGCGCTTATGCCATAATGACGCTGAATTTTCCTTATTTAATTTACGATTAGTACCACGCGATTCCGCATGCAAAGTTTTATTATAAGAAGTAATTGTAGCAAGCAAATATAAGTTGTCATAAGTACTCAAGTAACCGGTTCCCATAACATTTGAATTAAAAGATAAACTGAATTGACTGTTTCCAAATGAACAAGAATAACCTGATTTGTCCAATACAGAAACAGAAATTAAATTCCGTCTAAAAGACGGTACTACAAAAGTATCTTTCAAATCCAAATAAGAACCAGTTCCTAACAACATCTACCGATTGTTCGTCGCCCACAAAGATGTGTCTTTTAACATCACTTGGCTTTCGGTAGCTCAGACAACCCTGCATAGAAACACTTATGTGAGTAGTAGCACCAGAGTCTAACCACCAAGTGTTTCTAGGTACTGAAGCTAAATTAACCTCAGAACAGACCAAAGTAAGGAACATATCCTTTATTAGCACGCCAGGCGTGATATTTTGTACAGTCTTTCTTTACATGTCCAGGCTTGTTACAGAAGAAATAACCCTGATTATCCTTATGTTGTTTCTTCTGAACTAGACCCTTAGCAGCTTCATTATCATTCTTCCTTTTCTTGCCCTTATCCTTAGAGGCATAGGCCAAATGAGCACTTTCTGTCTTATCTTGCTTCAACCTGTCTTCTTCTTGCACACAGTATGAAATGAGCTCATTTAGAGTCCATTTCTCTTTTTGGCAGTTATAACTAACCTTAAACTGATTGAATTGTGCAGTAAGAGACAACAAAACCAGATGCACTAATAACTCGTCACAAAGATCAAGTTTAAGTGCCTTAAGCTTTGAAGCAATATGAGACATTTCCATAATGTACTCCCTGATATTTCCTTTGCCCTTATACTTCATTGAAATCAAGCGAGCTAAGAGCGTGCTTGTTTCTACCTTATCGTTTTTCGTAAAACGCTTCTCAATTTCGGCAAGGAAATCTTTAGCCTTAGTAATCCCTTCGGATTCTATGCCCCTGAAGGCTTCCGGAACGCCGCGCTTAATGATCATAAGACTCATGCGATTTGAACGCTCCCACTTCTCATGCTCCTTCTTTGCATCAGGAGTGCTATCCGCATTGAGAGGTTGGGGTTGTTCAGTTCTTAATGCATAGTCAAGATCCATGCAGCCAAGAACAATTAATATGTTCTCTTTCCAAACCTTGAAGTTTGTCCCATTTAGCATGGGAATTGAGTTGATGTTAGCAGAAATTGTTGCAGCAGATGCATTAGCTGAAATAAAACAAAAGAATGCTCACATCAATAACCATAATCAATAAAATTCAAAAATGACAAATCCCATCCAAGATATCTGGCACAACATTAATATCAAGTCTTTGGACAGTAATATTAACTTGTAAGTGATACCTTGTTGCAATGATCAAACATTGACAATAACTCATGTTAAATAATGAAACTATCTTTGGATCGATTCATTATTCACATGTAAACCTTATAATTGTCACACGCTTCTCATCGCAGATGTGTATACATTCTAAATAAATATTAACCTTCCTTTGGGCCGATTAAATATTTACACGAAAGCATACACACAAACATCTCACATTCCTCATGAACAATCTACACAAGAGAGGTTACTTTGGCAACTTCTTGTTTCAATTAATCAATTGCAGTGAGAGACAACCTTTATACCTTAGTGTCATAATATTTAAATTAAATAATTAATTAAAAAACCAAATTAGATTTAAATTTAATTTAAATCAACTGAATTTCTAAAAACTTAATTGGGGTCTCACAGCTTAATTAGGGCCCATAACTTAATTGAATAAATTAAGTATACCAAAGTGGACCCATGAAAAGCCGAGGCTTAACCATAGTGAACACGAAGTTCGCTTGACTTCAAACACGAGGTTCGACTGTATTGAGTACGAGACTCACTTAAGCACGAACGCGAGGTTCGTCTGAAAATGAACGTGATGTTCAACTTGAGAACAAACGTGAGGTTCGTTTGAAGATTGAACGCGAGGTTCGACTGAAACCGAACACAGGGTTCAACTTGAGAACGAACGCGAGGTTCGTTTGAAAAATGAACGCGAGGTTCAAGTTGAGTTCAACTTGAGAACGAACGCGAGGTTCGTTTGAAAAATGAACGCGAGGTTCAAGTTGAGAACGAACGCAAGGTTCATTTGAATTGAGCACAGGGCTCTCCTGAGGATGAACGCGGAGTTCGACTTGAATTGAGCGCGAGGCTCACCTAAGAACTGAGCGCGAGGCTCAACTTAGATTGAGCGTGAGGCTCACCTGAGAACTGAGCACGAGGCTCAACTTGAATTGAGCGCGAGGCTCACCTGAGAACGAACGCGAAGTTCGTTAAAATTGAGCGCGAGGCTCACCTGAGTTGAGCGCGAGGCTCACATGAGAACAAACGCGAAGTTCGTTAAAATTGAGCGCGAGGCTCACCTGAGTTGAGCGCGAGGCTGAGCGCGAGGCTCACATGAGAACGAACGCGAAGTTCGTTAAAATTGAGCGCGAGGCTCACCTTATAACGAACTCGAATTTCGGTTGAGGTAACCACCTCCTTAATTTTCGCCATGATTAATCGCACGAACCCTTAGGGTTTCAAACTAAAACTGCCAACGCCATTGCTCCGGCACCCAAGAGGTCGAAACCCTAGGGTTTCCTGACGCCGCCGTCGCCGTCGAGGGCGAGGCCGCCAGCGAAACTTCGCCGGCGAGGAGCATGGGACCGAAGATTAAACCCAAAAAATCCAAAGATTCATCGATTTTATTTTCAAATCTAGATTCAGAATCGGAAAAAGTTTCTTGATCCAGACCAAGAAAAAATCGAAGAAAAATCCAAAAAATTCCAAAAAGTTACTGTTCACTAGCGATTTTTTAGTTACTGTTCATCCGAAAAAACTTTACTGTTCATCCGAGAACAGATCTTAATCCAAAAACCAGAGATTTAAGATAAAAAAACCCAATTTTAAAACTTAAATCCCTAAGAATTAATCAAAGGTGGCTCTGATACCACTTGTTAGATCTAATAAAAACTTAAGATCTAAAACCATAAAGCCATGATTAATTCGAAGAGATTAACAATAATCATAAAGAGCGAAAGCTTATACCTGAATCCATAGATGAACCTGAGATGGGTTTTGGATCTTCTAACATTAGGGTTTTCTCTATAGCCGAATTTCTCTCTAGATGGGGGTGAAGAAAATTAGAGAATGTAACCCTAGATTAGGGACCATAACCCCTTATTTATAGATGTTGTACTTTTGTAATTTGGCCCCTCAACAAATCACAATTACAACCTGGTATCTGCACATATAACCACATGACTTATTTAAATACCCATTAACCCAACTTGATTGATCACTTTAGTGGGTTATCCTAAAAGATAGCAATACACATTGATTAATCATATGTGCCCACAATTAGATTTATTAGATTAAATCCAACAGTCAAATCTAGGTCTGTCAGCAAATAGCCCACACGTGTGGAAAACGAGGGAAAATATGCATGCAAAGAATCATGATGATGATGATGATGATGCATGGGTTTGTAGAAACCTACCAACGCACAATAAATGGAAACTGAGATATGAGCTATATGAAAGACATGTACATGCAGGCATGATCTATCTAATAAGTTGAACAGAGTACAAGTATGTAAGCATGGATATAGGTAATGTGGCATCCACATCAGGGATATCGAGACACAGAATTATGGGATATAAAAATGTCATCATAACAGTATGAGTGGTGAATGTCTAATGGTCCAGTGTCTGCTAAACAATCATAGCATCTACCTCAGGGATATCAGGATATGGAAACATGGCATATAAATCTAACATAACAGTATGAGAGGTGCACGTGTAATAGTCTACTGTGTGTTAAACAACAAAAGCATGGATGTAAGTGATGTGGTATCTACCTCAGGGATATCAATATGGCAACACGAGAAACTGATCTATCTAGCATAACAGTGTGCGAGGTGCATGCGTAATGGTCCTGTGGTGCTGATGCATTAGATTATCTCTTTGGAGATTGAAGATAAAACAAAATAGTATATAAATTAGAACTGCTGTATCTCTTTGGAGTACAACTCATGGACATTTTCAACATTTGGTGACCTATTAATATGAAATAAACATTTTTAGACTGCTACTCATGCATTAAAAACTTCTGATGCATTTTTATGATTAATTTCCAACCTGACATCAATAGACTAGAGCCCTTGCAAAGACTTCAAACCAAATAGTAGATTGATATAATAAAATTCATGGAACTTTCAATTGAAGAGTATCAAATAATAATGCAGAAATAAAACATTAAACTCAATACTAAGTCCAACTCGTGGTCAACCACACCAAAGACGAATCGATTATGTATACATACACTATTCCAAAAACTGATTATGGAATTTGAACTCTACGAAAGTATGCAAAACGAATCTTATGAGCATCCATAAATTCAAGATAAATCAACAATGAGCCTTAACGAAACATATGTTGTAACTTCAAGTAACAAACAACAATGAGCAATGAGACTTAACGAAATGAGCCTTAACGAAACAGCAATAAGCCTTAACGAAACTGATTATGGAATCTGCGTACATATGTTGTAACTTCAAGTAACAAACAACAATGAGCCTTAATGAAACAAAATTTCAAGATAAATTAGAGGTTTGCATTTAGTAGACGAATATCAAAGAGTTATTAATCATTTGGGGAGAAGCAAAAGAGAACTCACCCAAATGCAAGACAGGGTTTCAGTTCCCAAAACCTGAAAAAAGAAAATAAGCAAGTTATGTAACATGAATCCAACATTAACACAATATAAACCCTAGATCAGATCGCGGAGAGGGGGAGATCGAAACCAGAGAGAGAGAGAGAGAGAGAGGATCGCGAAAATTCCTCTTTGTTATCGGGTCGGGATTTGATAAATGACAAAGGGTGGGTTGGAATTTGAAATCAGGGGTTTTGGGCTTTCAAATTCCTCTTTGTTAAATCAATTGATTTAAAATCTAGGTCCAAATCAGAACCCAAACTAGATATTTGGATTTGAAATACCCTGGATTTTAAATCCAGGCCCAAATCCAAGTTCCCAAACACATCGTTAATGTCTTTTTTATTTTTTTTTACTTGTGACTCTCCTCTGTTGATGAACCAACAATACCCTCAATTTCTTTTTTTTTCTAATCGGGAAAAATAATCGTTTCTTGATCTTATATCTGAAATCTTAGTTCTTGAGCTATTGGGCCCTTAAGTTAGTTCTAATCCGTACCTTCTTAGTTCTAGTCTGCACCATGCTAGTTCTAGCCCGCACTATGTTAGTTCTAGCTAGTTGGGGTAAGTTAGAACAAACAATATTTAAAGCGATATAACGAGAGGTAGAAAATAAGCCCAAGTGAAAAGATGATACCGTGTGATAGACAATATAAAGGGCTATACACCGGCGAAGACGGTGGTGAAAACGGAGACCGGAGGTGGCCGAAAAACGCACGTGAAGTCGGCACGGTGCTGCTATTTTCTGCTCGCTGCTGCCATCGAACGATGTTTCGGACATTACCGAGAGAGATAGAGAATGAGTTAGAGTGTGATACAAATTAGAGGTGATAGGCAACATGTAGGGCTACTCACCAAAGAAGAAATCAGCAGAAATAGAGATTGGAGGTGATCGGAAAGTACGTGCTAAGTCGGCACAAAACTGTAGTTTTCTACAGTGTAATTTCTCACCGTTCGGGTTTGTTCTTCGCTGTTTGGAGCTTTTCAACGCTGTCCGGACTTGCCGGAGGTGGGAGGAGGTTGCCGGGGTCGTCGGGGTGTCTCGGTGGGCTCCGTCGGAGGTGAGATGAGCTTTTCTCCATTCCCAAGAGCCTAGAACTAAGATGAATTAGAGCTAGAACTAGCTAGAACTAGCATAGTACGGGGTAGAACTAACATGGTGCGGGCTAGAACTAAGAAGGTGCGGGTTAGAACTAACTTAAGGGCCCAAGAGCCTAGAACTAAGATGAATTAGAGCTAGAACTAGCTAGAACTAACATAGTACGGGCTAGAACTACCATGATGCGGGCTAGAACTAAGAAGGTGCGGGTTAGAACTAACTTGAGGGCCCAATAGCCTAGAACTAAGATAAATTAGAGCTAGAACTAGCTAGAACTAACATAGTGCGGGCTAGAACTAGCATGGTGCGGGCTAGAACTAAGAATGTGTGGGTTAGAACTAACTTGAGGGCCCAAAAGCCTAGAACTAAGATGAATTAGAGCTAGAACTAGCTAGAACTAACATAGTACGGGCTAGAACTAGCATGGTGCGGACTAGAACTAAGAAAGTGCGGGTTAGAACTAACTTGAGGGCCCAATAGCCTAGAACTAAGATGAATTAGAGCTAGAACTAGTTAGAACTAACATAGTGCGGGCTAGAACTAGCATGGTGCGGGCTAGAACTAAGAAGGTGTGGGTTAGAACTAACTTGAGGGCCCAAGAACCTAGAACTAAGATGAATTAGAGCTAGAACTAACATAGTGCGGGAAAGAACTAGCATGGTGCGGGCTAGAACTAAGAAGGTGCGGGCTAGAACTAACTTGAGGGCCCAATAACCTAGAACTAAGATAAATTAGAGCTAGAACTAACATAGTGCGGGCTAGAACTAGCATGGTGCGGCCTAGAACTAAGAAGGTGCGTGTTAGAACTAACTTGAGGGCCCAATAGCCTAGAACTAAGATGAATTAGAGCTAGAACTAGCTAGAACTAACATAGTGCGGGTAAGAACTAGCATGGTGCGGGCTAGAACTAAGAAGGTGCAGGTTAGAACTAACTTGAGGGTCTAATAGCCTAGAACTAAGATGGATTAGAGATAGAACTAGCTAGAACTAACATAGTGCGGGCTAGAACTAGCATGGTTCGGGTTAGAACTAAGAAGGTGCGGGTTAGAACTAACTTGAGGGCCCAAGAGCCTAGAACTAAGATGGATTAGAGCTAGAACTAGTTAGAACTAACATAGTACGGGCTAGAACTAGCATGGTGCGGGCTAGAACTAAGAAGGTGCGGGTTAGAACTAACTTGAGGGCCCAAGAGCCTAGAACTAAGATGAATTAGAGTTAGAACTAACATAGTGCGGGCTAGAACTAGCATGGTGCGGGCTAGAACTAAGAAGGTGCGGGTTAGAACTAACTTGAGGGCCTAATAGTTTAGAACTAAGATGAATTAGAGCTAGAACTAGCTAGAACTAACATAGTACGGGCTAGAACTAGCATGGTACGGGCTAGAACTAAGAAGGTGTGGGTAAGAACTAACTTGAGGGCCCAAGAGCCTAGAACTAAGATGAATTAGAGCTAGAACTAGTTAGAACTAACATAATACGGGCTAGAACTAGCATGGTGTGGGCTAGAACTAAGAATGTGCGGGTTAGAACTAACTTGAGAGCCCAATAGTCTAGAACTAAGATGAATTAGAGCTAGAACTAACATAGTGCGGGCTAGAACTAGCATGGTGCGGGCTAGAACTAGGAAGGTAAGGGTTAAAACTAACTAAAGGGCCCAAGAGCCTAGAACTAAGATGAATTAGAGGTAGAACTAGCTAGAACTAACATAGTGCGGGCTAGAACTAGCATGGTGCGGGCTAGAGCTAAGAAGGTGCGGGTTAGAACTAACTTGTGGGTCCAATAGCCTAGAACTAAGATGAATTAGAGCTAGAACTAGCTAGAATTAACATAGTGCGGGTTAGAACTAGCATGGTGCGAGCTAGAACTAAGAAGGTGTGAGTTAGAACTAACTTGAGGGCCCAAGAGCCTAGAACTAACTTGAGGGCCCAAGAGCCTAGAACTAAGATGAATTAGAGCTAAAACTAGCTAGAACTAACATAGTACGGGTTAGAACTGGCATGATATAGGCTAGAACTAACAAGGTGCGGGTTAGAACTAACTTGAGGGCCCAAGAGCCTAGAACTAAGATGAATTAGAGCTAGAACTAGCTTGAACTAACATAGTACGAGTTAGAACTAGCATGGTGCGTGCTAGAGCTATGAAGGTGCGGGTTAGAACTAACTTGAGGGCCTAATAGCCTAGAACTAAGATGAATTAGAGCTAGAACTAGCTAGAACTAACATAGTGCGGGCTAGAACTAGCATGGTGCGTGCTAGAACTAAGAAGGTGTGGGTTAGAACTAACTTGAGGGCCCAAGAGCCTAGAACTAAGATGAATTAGAGCTAGAACTAGCTAGAACTAACATAGTACGGGCTAGAACTAGCATGGTGCGGGCTAGAACTAAGAAGGTGCGGGTTAGAACTAACTTGAGGGTCCAATAGCCTAGAACTAAGATGGATTAGAGATAGAACTAGCTAGAACTAACATAGTGCGGGCTAGAACTAGCATGGTGCGGGCTAGAACTAAGAAGGTGCGGGTTAGAACTAACTTGAGGGACCAAGAGCCTAGAACTAAGATGAATTAGAGCTAGAACTAGCTAGAACTAACATAGTACGGGCTAGAGCTAGCGAAAAGCTCCGAACAGCGAAGAACAAAACGGCAATAAATTACACTGCAGAAAACTGTAGTTTTGTACCGACTTTGCACGCACTTTTTGATCACCTCCAATCTCTGTTTCCGCCGATTTCTTCTTTGGTGAGTAGCTCTACATGTTTCCTATTACCTCCAATTTGTATCACACTCTAACTCATTCTCTATCTATCTCAGTAACATCCGAAACATCGCTCGATGGTAGCAGCAAGCAGAAAACAGTAGCGCAGTGCCGACTTCGCGCGTGTTTTTCGGTAACCTCCGGTCTCCGTTTTCACCACTGTCTTCATCGGTGTGTAGCATTTTATATTGTCTATCACACGGTATCTTCCTTTCACTTGGGCTCATTTTCTACCTCTTGTTATATCGCTTCAAATATTGTTAGTTTTAACTTGCCCCAACTTGCTAGAACTAACATAGTGCGGGCTAGAACTAGCATGGTGCAGGCTAGAACTAAGAAGGTGCGAGTTAGAACTAACTTGAGAGCCCAAGAGCCTAGAACTAAGATGAATTAGAGCTAGAACTAGCTAAAACTAACATAGTGCGGGCTAGAACTAGCATGACACGGGCTAGAACTAAGAAGGTGCGAGTTAGAACTAACTTGAGGGCCTAAGAGCCTAAAACTAAGATGAATTAGAGCTAGAACTAGCTAGAACTAATATAGTGCATGCTAGAACTAGCATGGAGAATCTACTCTGACCAATTCATTGCCAAATAAACGCAATCGAATGGAGAATCTACTCCGACCAATTCATTGCTCAAGAGCCTAAGTCCAAAAGAGAGGAATTCAAAGGTTTAGATGTAAGCTTAAATAATGTTTTGATTAATTACCATCAGAATCAACATTACTTTGTTCTCCTGAATATTGAAAAAGCCAAAAAAATATTTGTTATCATGAAAGTTGATGCTGGGCACGATCGACATGAGATGCGATATATGTTAGTCTAAGTTGTTGAAGACCTGTAGCTTCTTCTTGGCAAGCATCCGGGTTGATGGCATCCTGTAGGCTGTCTAAAAATCACAATAGATAGTTGATCCCCATAAAGCCCCGACAATGGAAGTTACAATCAGACGACTTTCTAATCACTGCATCCGCAACTCTACAACCCCTACGAACACGACCTCATCTCTGAGATGATTGATCTTGATGGCTGCGACAATAGTATGTGATGAGCAGTGTAATGATTTCAGAATAAAAGGGTTGGACTTAGCTGGTGAGTTGCTTGGTAGAGAGCTGTGGGCAAATATTTGTCTAAAAGTCACTATGGATGGTTGATTCCCGTCAAGTTTCAACAATGAAAGCTACAATCAAATAGCTTTCGCGCCGACAAACGAAGGTTGCAAATAGGAGACTTTTCATACAGATCGAGAAGAGTTACAATTCAACGACGCTTCCGACAGTTGACGAAAACTCTATTCAGTGACCTTCATAATCAACAGTGAGAGTTACAATCTAACGACTCTCATATCCTATAACAGGCAAAGATCAATAATCAGTGGCCTTTGTAGTGTTATAATGGACGAGGTTACAAGTCAACAACCTCTTTCAAACGCAGAACTCACTTCTGCGTTTCTCAAGTTCAAAACGCAAGGTCCATATCTGCGTTTCCCAAATTCAAAACGCAGGCGAACTGTGCGTTCTCCAACAGACATCCAACTCTACAATGCAGAGTTAAAACACAAAACACACGAACTGTGCGTTCTTCGACAAACACTCAACACTGCATCCTAAATCCAGGACGCAGAGTTGAGAACTCAACACATGAGCGGCCTGTGCATCTCAAATCTCTAACAGAGATTTAACTCTGCGTCTCAAGCCTTGGACGCAGAGTTAAGGCCCAGAACGCCAACTGGGGTGTTTTGACTTGTTCAAACACAGCCCGAACGGCCTCAAAACCGTTATCCCACATTCTGAGGGATTTTCGCCCACTTAGGAGCGGATTTAGGGGTTGGTTACAACCCTAATCCCCTATAAATAACCGACTTACTCATTTGAGTAGAAAGTGGACGTGTGCTGGCATCAAAACCGCATAAGGTTAGCAAATCTCGGCAGTTGAACCGCACAGAGAAGGCGATTTTCTAAGAGATCAAAGAACTGATCATCAATCAGTTAATCAAATCTAAAAGAATCCCTTCACCAACAGCGGATTTACTTGGCTATTAACCGAATTTTCGGTTCTAACAACTCTGTTACAGAGTTTCAACTCGTTTTGAGTTCTTAAACTCGTTAAGAGTTCTTAATTAGACTTGCAACGCAAGCTAATTACATTAATCGATCATTCGGTTTTCAACAACTCTTTTCAGGGTTTTTAACTCGTTCTGAGTTTATTAAATTTGTTAAGAGTTCTAAACCGAATTCATCATACAAATCAATCGTTCCAGTGAATCAAGACGGTCGGATCGTCAACGGAGAGTAAGTTCGACACAATCAATCGAAGGAGGCACTCCATCGCTACCAAGAAGAACCCAGTTTTAAACAAAGGGGAGAATCAAATTCATTCTCCTCTCTTTTGTAATCGGAATCCAAGTTGTAATCGATTTTGAGAGGAATACAAGTCAATTTTTCTTTCATTGTCTTTTTACTGCAAATTTCCAACAAACAAACACTTAGCATGAAAATTTGGAAAATTAGAGAGTGAATATACACATAATAGGTCAAAAGAGACCTATGTCGGAGGAAAACCCAACCAACGCCGACGACGCTGCGGCCAAGGCGTTGAAACAAGCTAAGAAAAACGCCGCTCGACGAAGGAGAAGATCCATGCGGCGAGCATATCTGCGGAATAGCCGAGCTACGACCCAACGCAAGAACTGCGTTTCTAAAAATCTGCCCGAACTCTGCGTTTCTGCTCCAGAACGCACACTTCGTGGCAATGAACCCGACTATGAGCCTCGGGTTATCCAGCTCAAACGCGACCCTCAGTGGCGCATTGTCCAATCCAGACGCACACCTCAAGAGTGCGTCTCAAAACGTGACCTTCAAAGGCACGTTCAATCATCCGAACACACGCCACAGCCGTGCGTTCAGTCAGAACACGACCCTCAAGGGTCTGTTCAAACAGCCAAACACACACCACAAGGGTGCGTTCATCCAAAACACGACCCCCAGGGGTCTATTCAATCATCCAAACGCACACCACAAGTGTGCGTTCAATCAAAACCCGACCCTCAGAGGTCTGGTTCATCAACCAAACGCACATCACAAGTGTGCGTTCAAACAAAAAACGACCCTCAGGGGTCTGTTTCATCATCAAAACACACACTTCAAGTGTGCGTTCAACCAAAACAAGACCCACAGGGGTCTGTTTCAACATTAAAACGCACACCACAAGTGTGCGTTCAATCAGGACAAGATCCACAAGGATCTGTTCCATCAGTCAAACACAGGCCTCGACCTCGTGTTTATAAACCTAAACGCGACCCTCGTGTTTCTTCTCAAGAACACGACATGGTCCGTAAGGTTCAAGAGGGACAACATGGATTTAAGGTTCATGTCCGACCCATCCAAGGGCAGGGGGTTCCATCCCCACCTTCACAAGATCTTTCCCAGGTCTCTGACTTGCGTGAGCTACTGTCAAGAGGAAGGCCAACACAGCAAGTGGCTCATTCATGCCAATGTGAGCGGCTTATTTCCGCAGTCCTCTCCAAATGCAGTTGTTGTTCACCTACGCCTAGGCAATCCGTGTTCAACAGATTGACGAATGTCGTTAGACCTGCTAAACGACAACGTCGCCACAAAAAGAAGACCTCTGAAATTGAATATCCCGAGGTCACCATCAACATGGTCGGCAGAGGCAAATCCTCGCATCCTGATTCTGATGAGTCGCAAACAAGTCATTCCCCGACTGTTCGAGAAACCTGTGATGAGTTTGAGGGAGTGTACCGATGCACTCGGACTCGGACAGGAGCTATACGTCCGGTTAATTATCAAAAGTTAGCCAAAGGGATTACGACAAGTGATGAACATTCAGCAATAGCTGAATCTCAATCTTCAAGCTCTGTCGGAGCACAAGAGGTTTCTGCTTACATGGCGGGAAACCCCGAGGACATAGCCAAAAGAGTTGACGAACATCACGTCATACTCCAGGCGCAGCAAGAAACCCTTCTTCAAATGAAGGACATGTTGGCCCAGCTTCTGGCAGAAAAAGGCCAAAAACCTGAGTCTTCCCGGAAGACAACATCAAAGGGAAAGCAAAAAGCACACGAACATTCAGATCGTGAGACTCACAACCTGGAATCCTCTTCTGAAGGTGAGAAGGAGATGGAAAAAGAATTGCATCCTCAGTCCACTAAAATGGATGAACTGGAAGCTCGCCTCAACGCAATCGCCAACAGAAGTGAGCTCCGCGAAGAAGGAGTGGTGAGGCCTTACCCTGCTGAGTGGGATACAGCTCCATACCCACCGAAGTTCAAAGCTCCAACATTGCAACCTTTCGATGGCACAGGATCACCAAATCAGCATATCTACTACTTCAAGTCTCAGACTAGAGATGTAGTGGCAAACGACGCCATTCTGACCCGACTATTCATCGGTACCCTCAAAGGTGTCGCCTTTGAGTGGTTTATGAAACTGCTTGCTGGATCTATTCAGAAATAGGTAGATTTGGAAAGGCTTTTCTTGGCCATATTCTTTGAAGACGACACAGAGGTCTCAGTCCCGACTCTTCTCGCCACTAAGCAGAAGAAGGGAGAATCTATCAAGACCTATGTTGAGAGATTCCGCAGCATGACATTGCGATGCCCCTCAGGTATGACCCAATCAACTCTGGTTGAAACTTACAGGCACAACTTGCAAACACAACTCCTGGCTCAAATGGGAGCAGCAGAATGTCGCTCCTAGAGACAATTGGTTTCACAAGGAGAACAAGCCGAAGAGATTGTCGCTCGAGTGAAAGACGAAGAAGCTGCACAGCCCAAACCGCAACAGCAACGCAATCAGAACAACGCCCAACGGTCTAAGGGAAAAGAGACCTTAGCAGCTGACTACACATAACTACCACTGCCTACTAAGCAAGGCAAGGCACCCAAACAGCAAAGAGTGCCCAAACAGTATTCCTTCAAGGAGGAGCATGTGGACACCTTGTTCCAGCTACTGCGGAAGAACAACAAGTTACAGCTTCCCGAAATTAGGAAGCCAGAGGAGGCAGGGAAAGTAGATAACCCTAATTACTGCCGCTATCACAGGTTCCTGGGACATCCTACCAGAAGATGTTACATCTTTAAAGACATCCTCCAAAATTTGGTGGACGCCAAAGTGCTCACTCTGAAACCTGAGCAAAAGACTGTCTCTACCAACATGATAGCAGTCCAGTTCGGTGACTTCCCTCCAGTGGCGACCGCAGATGGCGTTGTCCCCATCCACAAGGGAGAAATGCGCCTGAAGAATACTGACTTGCACAGTCAGAAAGATACGGGGTTGATACCCCTCACCACCTCGAAAGGAGAAATCATGTGGGTCCACCCTAATCTAGTGGGAGACCAACAGTGGACGAATACCTCGTCCAAAAAAAAGGGAGGCAAGGCTAAGTCTTCCAACATGATTAGCCCCTCCATTACTGAGAACGATGACCACCTCAAGACCCTTACAGATTCGGAAGAAGAGAGGATTGCCCTGGCAGCATACCCGGGGGACAACCCTGGTACTCGGTCTGGAAAGGTTTACTTGAAAGACTACGGTCAGAATGCTCAAGAAGTTGAGGAACAGCCCCAAGACGCTGGGGGTTCTGTCCCGAAAAAGCCGGTTGATAAGGGAAAACAAAAGAAGTTCCGGTTCAACAAAAATCTTCACCAAGAGTCTGGAGAACCGAGCGCTCCCTTCCAATTCAATGTGATGGCGCAGCTGGCCAATATACCAGCCAGGATTACCCTATATGAGCTCCTGAGGTTATCCAAAACTACCAAAGAAGCTCTAATCGAAGCCTTAAAGAACACGGAGAGCTTCATCACCCAAGTCACTCCAATTCCCGAAGCTTCTGAAGAGCAGGTCTTAGGGATTCCCATGCATCGACTGAACACTACTCAGACCACCATCTTCGGGTTCAATGCAAACAGCACTCGGCCCCTGGGGAAGATCAAACTCAGATGCCAAATTGGAGACCTCAAGTCCGAGGTGACATGCTACATCATAGACGCGGACACGTCCTACAATCTGTTGTTAGGACGACCATGGATACATACAAACCGCATTGTCCCATCTACCCTACATCAGATCATGAAGTATGCCAATGATGAGGGAGAAGTTCGAACCCTAATTGCGGAAAAATACCCTTTCCGAGGAGTGGAAAACTTTCACACCGACTCTGTTTTCTACTTGGAATCTCAGGAGAAGGAAGATGTTGACAGTGGCAATGAAGCTGATATCGAACCAGATCCTGAAGAAGATTGTCCGTGGGAACTGAACTTAGATGTAATGGGTCAGGATGAGAGTAATAATAATGTACCGAGCGAGGGTGAATGGTGCATTAATGAAGACTTTCTTTTGGAGTACTTGTCTGATGTGTCCTCTAAAAATAAACCAATAGAGAATGACTTTAATGCAGGTACCGACCCATGGCACGTACTGTGCACAGAGGTATCACTTACGTTGCCAATCAAGTCATTCTTCGCTTCAGATGAAGAAGCAGAAGACGCACAGAAGGCTTTCTTCAAAGTCCCATCCAAAAGGAAAGGGCAGAAGCCGATCTGTTTTGGTAAAGTCAAACCCGAACAACTCAAACGAGGAAGTTCAGAGGAAGATGACAGAGTTCCCCAATTCCATTACCACGAACCCAATTCTATATACTTAATGAAACGAATGGGGTATAACTTTAATGAGAAAAAGGGTCTGAACTTCGGGAAAGGTAGGCGAACCCCAATTCGAATGTCTCTAACCCCTGAAGGAAAACCTCCTGATTATTATCAAAAAACCGGAAGGGGTTTAGGTTATGTCACAACTCCCTCTGTCTCAGAAAATGAGATCAGTAATTATCTGCGTCAGGATCATTCATCCGGAACATCTTTCTGGGAATCCGACGTCAGTGTCGGACCTTTCTTTAAAAGTTTGAATGTGAACATGGTTTCGACTAGTCACCCCGATGAAGATGCAGGGGGTGACGAAGAGTTAATCGAGTCAACCGACGATATGGTTTCGACTAGTCACCCCGATGAAGATGCAGGGGGTGACGAAGAGTTAATCGAGTCAACCGACGATCCTTGGATCAAATGTCTTAACATCTTGTAGGATATGCGCTTCGAACAACGCGAACCACCCACTGAAGATAAAGTGATCCAGGTCAACATGGGAGATGAGTCTGACCCTAAGCCTATCTTTATAGCCGAAGACTTATCATCATCCGAAAAAGAGGACCTTATATCTCTCATCCGAGAATATATAGATGTCTTCGCTTGGAATTATGAAGATATGCCTGGCCTAGACCCGAAGGTGGCCATGCACCGTCTCAACATCGATCCGGATGCAAAACCCGTTAAACAACAATAACGCAGGTTTCGTCCAGAGATCATGGAATCAATTGAATCAGAAGTTAAAAAGCTTATAGACTCAGGTTTTGTTAGGGAAGAGCAACACCCGGACTGGGTAGCCAACATTGTCCCAGTGCCCAAGAAAAATAGTAAGGTCCGTATATACATTGACTTTCGTGACCTTAACGCAGCCTGTCCAAAGGACGAGTTCCTACTTCCTATCACAGATGTTATGATTGACAACACCTGTGGATATGAAAGGATGTCTTTTATGGACGGATTCTCCGGATACAATCAGATCAAGATGCACCCGGAAGACGAAAAACACACTGCTTTTAGAACACCACTGGGGGTGTATTGCTACACAGTGATGCCCTTCGGCCTGAAAAACGCAGGTGCAACTTATCAACGTGCAATGAACACGATCTTTTACGAACACCTACGAAAGAAGATCGAGTGCTATGTTGATGATATAGCAGTAAAGAGCCAATGTAAAGGTGATCATCTTACAGATCTGAAGATAATGTTCGAGATCATGCGAGCACATCAGCTGAAGATGAACCCGACAAAATCGTTCCTCAGAGTATTGAGCGGAAAATTTCTGGGATTTATCGTTACCTCCAAGGGAATTTCTCTTGATCCGGAGAAGGTGCGTGCCATCCAAGACATGCCACCTCCGAAGAATCTCAAATAGCTCAGAGGTTTGCAAGGCATACTGGCTTACATTCGAAGATTTATATCAAATCTTTCAGGGCATTGCCAACCTTTCTCTAAGCTCATGAAGAAAGGAATATCCTTTGTCTGGGATGGAGAGTGTCAAAAAGCATTTGAGGAGATTAAGAGATATCTCACTCAACCGCCAGTTCTCGTAGCCCCGATATCAGGAAAATCATTCTTGTTATATGTGAGGGCCATGGACCATTCTCTTGGGGCTTTGTTAGCCCAGAACAACGATCAATGTCAAGAGCAAGCCATCTATTACATGAGCAGGACTATGATGGGAGCCGAACACCGGTATAATCCGGTCGAAAAAGAATGTCTCGCCTTGGCATTCGCAATTCAAAAGATGCGACACTACCTAGTTGGAAAAACAATTCGCGTCATCTCTAAGGTGAATCCTTTGAGAGTTCTGATGACGAAACCATCATCTCTAAATTGCCGGCTTGCAAAATAGGCCATTCTCTTATCGCAATACGACATGCAGTTCATGCCTCAAAAGGCGGTCAAGGGTCAAGCATTGGCAGACTTCTTAGCCGATCACCCAGTAGCGGGAACGTCTAAGTTGTATGAAGAATTACCTGACGAAGTCGCTGAAGCTTGCGCTACTCAAGAAGCTACGCAAGTGTGGAAGTTATTCTTCGACGGTGCGTCTAGAGCAAACCCTCATGGAGCAATCACCGCAGGAGTAGGAGTAGTATTAATCTCTCCATTCTCCTTAATCAAACCATGCACCAACAATGTAGCTGAGTATAATGCTCTGCTATTAGGGATGCAATTTGCTGAAGAACTTAATATTCAGCACCTCGAGGCTTATGGTGACTCTCAGCTCATCGTTAATCAAGTCCGAGGAGAATACGAAGTACGTCATGAGGATCTGATCCCATATTACTTCGTAGTGCTAAAGCAAGCTCAAAAGTTCGAAGGTTTCTTTATCGAATACGTGCCAAGAGCTCAGAATGCATATGCCGATGCTTTAGCCTCTTTGGTAACTTCGCTAACCTTGCCACTAAGGGTCGAAACAACGGTTCCGGTCATGGGACGCAAGCTATACTTTTCCAAAATTCCTATAGAGGAAAACTCAGATGAGACGACGACAGGAGAAGTCTGTACAACATCTATGGAGTTCGAAGCTAGGGATTGGCGATTCCCGTACATCGACTATGCCCTATATGGAATTTTGCTTGATGATCCTAAGGAAGCGGCTGCAATTAAACGAAAAGCCCTCCGATTCTATTACGATGCAGTTTCTCAAGTCTTGTATCGTAAATCACATGATGGAGTCTTACTTCGATGCCTTTCTCGAAAGGAAGCGAAGGAGGCCCTCAAAGAGGCTCATGACGGAATGTGTGGGGCTCATCAGCCCGGAGCTAAATTAGGGGATCGCCTCCGACGAATCGGCTATTATTGGCCAAAGATGTTCTCAGATGCGGTTGACTACGCTAAACGTTGTCACGCATGCCAAATTCATAGGGACTTCATCCATCAAGCACCTGGGAACTTACACCCCACATCGGTGTCCTGGCCCTTCGAAATGTGGGGTATGGATATAGTGGGACCGATTTCCCCTCCGACATCCAAGGGGCACCGGTTTATTTTAACTGTGACCGACTATTTCTCCAAATGGGCGGAGGCAATCCCGTTGAAAGAAGTCAAGACTTCAAACGTAATCAAGTTCATCAAACATCACGTCATCTATCGTTTTGGAGTCCCAAGACGAATAGTTCACGACAACGGGACACAATTCGTCAGCTTTGGGTTTCAGAGGTTTTGTGATAAATTCAGAATCCAAAGTGTTGCATCTACGGCGTATTACCCACCAGCAAATGGTCTTGCAGAAGCTTTCAACAAAACCATAGTGAAGCTTCTCAAAAAGTTTGTCTCCAAGAGCCGACGCGATTGGGACGAAAGACTTGGTGAATGTCTATGGGCTTACCGCACAACGGTGAGAACCCCTACAAGGGCTACGCCATTCTCTTTGGTGTACGGCTGCGAGGCTGTACTGCCATTGGAAATCCAGATCCCTTCGCTGAGAGTTGCTATTACAACTGGACTAACAGAAGAAGAAAAACATCAATGACGTCTGTAAGAACTTGAAGCCTTAGATGACAAACGACTTTAAGCTCAGCAACAGATTGAATTATATCAAGCCCGTATTTCCAAAGCCTACAACAAAAAGGTTAAGGAACGGATTTTCAAGAAAGGCGATTTAGTTTTGTTCAATAGACGACCCATGGTAATGACCCACAAAACCAAAGGGAAGTTCAATCCCAAATGGGAAGGGCCCTTCGTAATAGAATCAGTCTATTCGAATGGAGCTTATCGCCTCATTGATCAAAAAGGAGACAGGCTCATGATGCCGATTAATGGGAAGTTCCTTAAAAGATACTTTCTGTAAGTCATGTAGCCCCCTAAACCTCAGCCGAATCAGGCTGGGGGTTGCCCATTTATAGTGTAATTCTGTATTGTATTGCGTCATGTTAACATTACACCTCTGACGATTGAAATTTTCTAGAATTATTCTAATAAAGAGGATTTCGATTTCATGCCAGGTTAACACTATACTTATGGCATTTGCTTTACTTTTCATTGTCCTGAACCAAATTTCAACAAAAGAGACGATGAAAGGCAAAATGATATCATTTTCATTCAATATTGTTAATTTGAATACAAAATGAAGACAATCGAAATGAAAATGATACAAAATTATTCCCTAGCTAAAAAGCGATTCAAGTCCTAAGCATCGGGGCTCATCAGTCTAAAAGACTTGAGTTTAGATTTCAGCGCCAATATTTTCTCCTCACGAGCCTTTTTGACTTCCTCTGTTATCTTGCTCTTGAGCTCCTCTTCATTTGGTGCTGCCTCTGCAATCTCCCGCCTAATCTTGTCAGCAGCGACAAGCTCATCGCAATAGCCTTTGAGAAGTCCGTCGCAGTAAGCAATTAATCCTTTTATAACTTCCATGTCGCCCGCTAATCGAGCAGTTATCTGAGATTGCTCAATACCAGCACGGGTAAGCTCGATCGCAGTATCCCGAATACCTATAGCAAAACTGCCCAAGTCCACTTGCACTTGAAGATGTTCCCCGCGCAGGCGAGCAATACGAGATTCTGTTTCAGATAGACTCTTTTGAAGAGCCTCTTGCTGCTGTACTTTCAAAGCCCTAGCCTCAGAGAGGGCCCGATCCACTTCTGGTTCGATGGCATCGCGTTGTAGCATTGAAAGGAATTCCAATTCATATTCCAGAATAATAATGCCCTCGCGACAATTCTCGGTCCACAATGCATCCCCCTGATTCCTGATCTTGGCAAGACATTCCAGCAGATGGGGTTCAAAAACCTTGAAACTCACGTCCCCGAGACTAACAATGTCGATAGTCATTTGCATCCAATGCTCTAATTGCTCGATAAGCTTCCTCAAAGTTTCTGAACTTAGGGGTGGAGCAGTTGGATAAGTAAAGCAATTCGCATAATCGGTGCGAGCGGGACAATGGACAGCTTCAGGTAACGATTTTTCAGGTATATCTGATGCTGAGCTGGGGGGTGGCAGACCCCCACCCACCTATTGTCATTTCAAGACTGGGAGAAGTAGCTTGAAGCATAGTATCCCCTTTCTTTTCTGGAGATGCAGCACGTGCCGACTTTATGGCATCCCCCATCAACTTGGCTTTATTAGAGTTCTTAGCTGCAACGGGTTTTCGCTTCCGAATCCTCTTCTCATATTCGCCTTCTTCATCAGCAGTAAGAGCCCGCTTCCCTGATGATCTCAAGGAGCGAGGCTCAGGAGGGGGTGCTCCCTCAAGAACTTCTTTAGTATCCTCTTCTTCAGAAGGCTCCAAGGAGCGAGGCTCAGGAGGGGGTGCTCCCTCAAGAACTTCTTTAGTATCCTCTTCTTCAGAAGGCTCTGCAGCGGGTAATTCCTTCGGGATCTCCTTGATTCCGACCGCCTCTCGTTCACAGGACAGATAATCCTCTATCCCTGGTAATCGAGTCCTGCCAGAACCACTTCTCGATTTATAAAATCCCCGGATTTTATTTATACATGAGGAGTATATATCATATTCTGGGATTTGGGAAGCCTTGTCAAACCAATCGCGGAAATCCGCTATGGTGGAACAGCTAGGCGGCAAATTGGGCAAAGTAAACTGCGCATGAGTCCCTCGGGCGGAAAAGAAATACCAAGCGCGAGCCCCTTCATATAAATTCCCGATGTGAGCTAATTGTGGATTAGGGTTACCAACATAAAGCTGGTCATACCCGAACTGTCGAGCAAAAGTGAAGGAACGTAGGGCTCAATTATGCATCTCTCACCGATTCGGAAAACCAGATACCCCACCCTGATAGCAAGAAGCTATTGGAAAGTCTCTGTGTTTAAAAGCGAAGATCCTTTGAAAACTACGTCGCCAAACTTTGGGCTTTCTTCTTCAGCCCCATCAAAATAAGGGCGGCAGCAAAAGAGATCATAATTGTCTTCCAAAGACAAGAGTTGTCTAGCCCGGACTATGTACACAGACGTCCACGTGGCAGACTCAAGTCTCTGGATGAAAGGAACAGAAGTTTCACTATCATATACAATCCTCGTCATCAAAGAGGGACAATGCAACACAAACCAAGCCACTAAATAAGTATAGGGCATTGGTGTGCGTGGTTGAGAAGTCTTCCAAACTTTCTTCCCAGCAACATTCATCTCCATGACGTCGAGGAGTTCAGAAATCAAATCCCGTAAGCCTCTCTGCAGGCAACCTGTCATTGCAGGGAGAAGACTTAGAGGTCTTCCGTGAGCCAGAAGAACGGCTGGGTAGACTACCTCAACCAAGATTGATTCAGCTGGTTTCATCGGCACGACGCACCGCTTCAACCATAGCATCAAGAAGCCAGCAAGAAGGGCTGTGTCAGAGATAGGAATTGCAGCTTGATGATGAAAACTTTCAAATTCGCTGTCAGCTTCAAACCCATCTTCTAAACACCTATTCCTATAAATAGCATTAGGGGCCTTGATGCGGGCTTTAATGCTCCTAGCAGAACTACGGCAAGATGGGTCACCTTCGAGTCTTTCTGACCCAGGTTCTGGAATAAGTAATCTGCCCAGGCAGTATGCATAAGACCACCACCACGCATCCCAGCGACCTGAGCACAGATGTAGAAATGGCATATCAACTCCCAAAAGGTGCTGTATATCTCTGGATGAGCAGTCTTCAGGAGGGAGAGTTCTTCGGTGGTGGGAATAAATTCTTCATAGGGCGTTTGCCCGAAGGATAATCCCGATATCGCATGCATCTCATGGAGAGCAAATCCCAACTCCCCAACAGGTATGAAAAAGGTGCAGCTATCCGGATTGTATCGCTCCAGCATAGCAAAGAAGCAGGGATAGTTCTGAATGATCCCGCGTCTTATAGCCTGTACTGGTATCGTGAGGCCAGACTGAGCAAGGGGCTCCTTAAGTTCTTCCAGAACAAAATCCACCATCCGGGTCCACCAGCCATCTTCTCCAGAAAATAACCAGCCAGGAGAATGAAAGGCTTGTGTGGGAAATTCGCCTCGAGCAACAATAAACTTGCGCACGAAAATGTTCGCTGGAAGAGGTGTCTCCTGAGCGAAGCCCTTTTTCTCAAAACAACCAGGTCTCAGACCTTTGAGTTGTCCGCCAATTTGAACACGAGGGGATCGACCAGATCCAAATGAGATGTTCTCTTTCTTCTTGACAAGATCGAAGGCCAAGCCCCTACGACCACCAATACTCAGGAAGTATGAAAGCGGGTACATTCTTTTTATGCTTGGAAGAAAAAGCAACTGATCATCGACTCTTCGCAGCATCCGAGAATCTTCAACATACCCAACTTGTCCATCGACGGATATATGGTCTCCGAACAAAAATGATGGTTTGACGAACTGGTCCAAACCTGCAGGAGTGTCTAGATCTACATCAGTGATCAGAGAACAAAAATGATGGTTTGACGAACTGGTCCAAACCTGCAGGAGTGTCTAGATCTACATCAGTGATCAGAGCCCTAAGGGTGGAACACCCAGCAAACCTAGCAGGAGTGTCTAGATCTACATCAGTGATCAGAGCCCTAAGGGTGGAACACCCAGCAAACCTAATCAAATATGCCCGCTCCAAGCTAGGAAAAGTGCATAAAGGAATCTCTCTGCGAAGACCAAAAGCTCTCCCCACTTCTGGATCATCAGTATAGTTGAAATGCTGCTCCGACAGAAGAGGCACATTGGGAAAAAGCACTGTAAAATCAAAAGCAATAGTTAGTAGCAGAAATAGGTTGCTAACACGAAATAAACACGAAGGATAAATTCTACGTGCCAAGCTTTAAATACAAGGGTCAACCCTTGTATCAGTACTTGAACGCAGAGGCTGAACCCTGCGTTGTAATATTTGAACGCAGAGGTTAAACCCTGCGTTGTAATACTTGAACGCAGAGGTTAAACCTTGCGTTATGATATTCAGACGCAGAAGTCAAATCCTGCGTTCAAACTTGATACCCAAACATAGGAGTCTTAACTCTATGTTTCCTTAAACGCAGAGTCCTAAGTCTGCGTTTTCAATTTTTAACACAGAGTCCTAACTCTGCGTTCCCAATTTTAACATAGAGACTTAGCTCTATGATTCCTAAACGCAGGGTCCTAAGTCTGCGTTTTTGATTTTAACACGGAGTTGTAACTCTGCGTTTTAGACAGAAACAAGTCATCTTCCTCATTGATGAGAACCCATCTAGGGTTTTCAGAAAACTTGTCGAAACAAGTTGCCATGGCCACCACTTACCACAGCAATGAGGTCCATGCGACAATGACGGTAGTGTCGAAGCGCTCGTCGGAGCAGCGACATCGCCGGTGTTCTCGGCCGGCGACGCTTCCAAAGCCGCCTTGGCGGCCTTCTTGGAACCCGAACTCATCCTCCTGGGCGCTATGCGGGTGGTTAATTGGAGAAGACGGAGTTCGTCAGAAAATTGACCGAAATTCAAACGAGAAATCTCGTTCTTAGAACTAAGCAAGGCAAAAGAGTCGAATGACTCTTGATGTGATCTTACAGGCCTATTTATAACAGCCGTCAAGCTGTTAAAACGGTTCGGGACTCTAAGAAAGAATCCCAACCGATTCTGAAACGCAATCTTTTGCGTTAATTGATAAGATCGATTAGATCTTAACGCAGAGTTCACTTCTTCGTTTAAGTCCCAAACGCTAGGCTTAGACCTACGTTATAAGAGTTCTTAACTCTGCGTTTCGAACCTTCAATGCAAAGGTCACCCCTGCGTTGTGATTATTTAAAACAAAGGACACACTTTTGTATTGGCAAAACATGATACTTATTTCTTAAGTTCATGAACTCTTTTAACATGGCATTGTTAAACTTCTGTATTTCCTCAGCAGAGTTTAAATCCTCGTCAGGTTAATATTACACCTCAGACGGATGTCATCCCCACAGAGCTTGAATTTAGTTTACATCGTTGTAACAGTAATTCCCCTGTCAAAATCCACTTATTGATTCTCATAGAGGGAACAATAGGTCTCCAAAATCATTCAAATCATGATCAATTTACTAACTCTCCCTAACAGAGTAGTAAATACTCAGTTTATCAACTCCTTTCAATGGGGTGATAAAATTCCACAATCTTGTTCAAATCACAAGTATCACAACTCATGACTTCGATGATAAATCTGTTAGCAAGTCCTCCCCAGCGAGACACTAAAATATTCTTCTTGTCACGTTAACACCACACCTCTGACAAAAATCCACTTATCGACTCTCTCCAATAGAGCGATAAGTCCTCAAAATTGCTCCTATAGCAATTTTCTTCTTGTCACGTTAACACTACACCTCTGAGAACCCACTTATCAATCCTCGTCAATAGGATGATAAGTCTTCAAAGTTGCTCCGATCGCAACAAATTCCCGTCATGTTAACACCACACCTCTGACAAAAATCCGCTTATCGACTCTCTCCAATAGAGCGATAAGTCCTCAAAATTGCTCTTATAGCAATATTCTTCTTGTCACGTTAACACTACACCTCTGACAAAAATCCACTTATTGACTCTCTCCAATAGAGCGATAAGTCCTCAAAATTGCTCCTATAGCAATATTCTTCTTGTCACGTTAACACTACACCTCTGACAAAAATCCGCTTATCGACTCTCTCCAATAGAGCGATAAGTCCTCAAAATTGCTCTTATAGCAATATTCTTCTTGTCACGTTAACACTACACCTCTGACAAAAATCCACTTATTGACTCTCTCCAATAGAGCGATAAGTCCTCAAAATTGCTCCTATAGCAATATTCTTCTTGTCACGTTAACACTACACCTCTGACAAAAATCCGCTTATCGACTCTCTCCAATAGAGCGATAAGTCCTCAAAATTGCTCCTATAACAATATTCTTCTTGTCACGTTAACACTACACCTCTGACAAAAATCCGCTTATCGACTCTTTCCAATAGAGCGATAAGTCCTCAAAATTGCTCCTATAGCAATATTCTTCTTGGCACGTTAACACTACACCTCTGGCAAAAATCCACTTATCGACTCTGTCTAATAGAGCGATAAAACCTCAAATTACCCTGATCGCAATTTCTTGCATGTCAGGTTAAAATCATACCGTTGACAAAATTAATCTATTGAATCTTTCCAATAGATCGATAGATTCCCAGATCTCTGTTATGTTAACAAACCACCTCTAACAGTTCTAACCCGTTTGAACCAGTTGATTCTTCTACAAAGAAATAACGAGTGTTCATATACCCATCCCCAACAAATTAAAATTTTTCTAGAATTATCTTAGATGATTATAAAGGAAAATTTAAAAATTGGGCGTTTTCTATATAGTTTCATTGTTGCAAGTCAGAACACGACACATGCAATAAATAGAGACAAACCAGAATCACTCTTTTTATTTTAATCAAAAATATTAAGGAGTGATACAAAAACCCTGTTCTTATCAAACAAAAAGAACAATACATGATTAAGCCTCTGGATCAGTAAAAGTGAAATACGCAAGCCGGGATTTAATAGCAGATAGTCTTTCTTCATGAGCGGCCTGCACCATCACCTCGGCTTTCTTCCTAAGGGCGTTTTCGTCCGACGCAATTGCATTAGCTTGCTTTTGGAGAAGTTCAAGGTCCTGTATCGATGAACAGTAAGTGGCATAAGTTTTCACGCTTTCTAGTGTGAGCTTTTTCAAGATCTCTTCCTCTCGCGCGAGCTCAGCCTCGTGTCGAGCCAACTCCACCCTGAGATGATCAATTTCTGCACGAGACGTTTGTATGGCAGCACCAGAAGCGTCCACAGCATGTTGCTTCTGAATGCATTGCCCCTGTAAGGATGCAATTTCAAGTTCCCTTTCAGTGATGGCTTCTTGAAAAGATTCGTATTGGCGGGCCGCTTCAGCTTGAAGATTATCAAAGACTAACGCAGCCTGGGCAGCAAGATCAGCTCGATGCAATTCTTCCAAAGCTCTCAGATCTTTTTCCAACCGAGAGATGCCTTCGGAGCAATGCTGGAACAATCGAGCGTCATCCACATATCGAATGCCGTTCAAAGAGTTCATGAGTATTGGTTTGAAAAAATCGAATGAAGCTCGTCCAGCACTGATCTCCTCAATCGCTATCTTCATCATATCTTCCAACGGTCGTATAAGAACTTTTAGAATGGAAGGGATGACCACTGGACTTAGAGACTTCACCGGAGATGTCGATGGGGAGCCTAAAATCATAGACCCTGGTGCAAGAACAGTGGGTGACGATCGGGAAGAAGCCGGAGAAGCCATCGTGATGTCCAATTGTGAAGGACTAGAAGGAAGGACCATGAGTGCTCCTGTTTGGGTTGAGCCTGGCGCATTCTCCGTCACCATAGATTTTAGGGGAATCGTTAGCGAAAGAGGTTCTTCTGGCAAAGAACTTGTCGTCACCGGCATCGATTCAGAGGGAGGAATGTCTACTGCTTGTGGGTGGAGAGACGATGACGCATCAGCAGCCCCACTAGTTGGAGAACCTACACAAAAGAGCAGTCAGTATAAAAGAAAGAAACACCAGAGAAATCAAAGTGTGTAATTTCTACCAGTGGGGTAAAAAGGAAGATAACCGGACGCCTTGTCAGAAGAGGGTGGTGGCGGATCAGCCCAGCCAGCAGAATCATCACCACCACTTTCATCCTCATGAGCATCATCATTGTGAGACGAGCTCCCATAGTCTAACGGTTCGTCATCATCTGCAGCTGAAAGTCCCGGAGAGCTCGCAGTCGTATCCACTTTAGTCATTCAGCCAGTCGTGGGACTAGGAATAATAGCCCCCGAATGTGGCAATAGTGCAGAAGAAGCGGGTGACTGACTCTCATTAAAATTTGCAAGTTCATCTGTCACCAGTTCATCTGTAGGCATTTTAACCCCTTCAGATGGAGATATTGCAGGCAGTGCCTCTGCAGATGAAAGAATAGTACCTGGAGCTTGTTCTGGAAATGGTGAGATATCGGGGTCTATTGTAGAAGAAGCCCCCATATCCCCAATTAGGGACTCATCTCCACCTTCTTCCTGATCCAAAGGATAGTGAGGGGAAAATTCTCCGGAGGAGGTAGGACCCCCAGAATGAGGGTCGGTGTGATCGGGACGAGCTGCAACAGCAGGTTCTTGCTCTTCCCCCTCCCCCCACCGGCAGATTTGAAAGCATCCGTCATTAGTTTATGGGCAGGAGGGTCTACTAGCAGTTTTCTGCGAGTACGCTTCTCGTACTGAACTTCTTCTGCTTCGGTAAGAGCCCTCTTTCCAGTTGCTTTGTTCCTGGAGTTTCAGCAGCCTTGGGGCTCATTACCGGGGCACTCTCTAGTCCCAGTTCCCCTTCTTCTTCCTCAGCTTCATCTTCAAAATGTAAAAACTCGTCGATCCCCTTCAGACGAGATACGCGAGCTCCTTTCCGGGATGCGTACATCTTTCTAATATCCCGTAAACATGATAAGTTCAGCTTGTAATTGGGTATCTGAGAAGCCGTGTGATACCAGTTACAAAAAGCTATAGAGAGAAGGGAATTAGGCGTCTTGTGGGGCAATCTGAAGGTAGCCCCAGTGCAACCTGCGGTAGAATAATACCAGGCCCGAGCTCCTTCATAAATGTTGCCCGTAACTGAAAGTTGGCTCCTAGGGTTACCAACATAAAGTTGGTCATACCCAAATTGGCGAGCAAATCGGTACGGCTGATACGGCTCGATTATGCACTTGTCATTTTGCCTAAGGAGAAGATAACCAGGTCTAATGTTTAATAGCCAATGGAAAACTCCCCCGTCTAAACGGGTAAAACCATTGGCACCAGCGGTATCTTGGAACATCTGCCCATATCCTCCACCATCAAAATCCAGGAAGCAGCGGAAGATATCGTAATTGAGGTCTCTCGACAGAATTTGACGGACCTTCACTACGTAGGTGCCTATCCAAGTAGCCTCTTCTAATCTCTGCACGAAGGGGATGAAGCCTTCATCCGTAGGAGATGGAGCACTCATCAATTGCGCACAATGGGAGACGTACCAAGCCATCAAGTAAGTATACGGCAAGGGTACTCGAGGATTTGGAGTCACTAAACTTTTCTTCCCTTCAGAGTCTATCTCCTTCACTTGAATGAACTCAAGACATAACTCCCACAAACCGTGATGCAAACAACACGTCATAACTGAAAGTAGATTTATAGGTCTCCCGTGAGCTAAGAGGACAGCCGGATAGGCTACTTCTATCATCACGGCATCTATCGGCCTAGTAGGGACCACACACCGCTTTAGCCACAACATGAGAAAACCTGCCAATAAAGCCATGTCAGAGATGGGCGTGGCTGCCTGGTGGTGGAAGCTCTCAAATTCGGTTTGCGCTGGGAAATCATCTTCTACCCCCTCGCTGACATAGTGAGCGGTGGCGTCATTAATCAAAGCCTGAATGGCCTCAGGGGTGCTCACATCTCGACGAGACACTGTAGTAGTCTTATGGGACAAATTCTGGAAAAGGTATTCAGCCCAAGATAGCTGTTTTATACCACACCCACGAGATCCTGTCAGTTGGCTGTAGATTTGAAAATGACACATCACCTCCCATAAGGTGTCATATACATCGGGGTTCGTCTCCTTCAAAATATTCAGTTCACTGGATCCGGGGACGAACTCTTCGTAGGGTAAATCTCCAAAAGGAAGACCTGAGACATCGAACATTTCATGCAGGGCAAACCCTAATTCTCCTTCCGGCGTGAAAAATGTACAAGTCTCCGGATTGTACTTCTCCAGAATAGCAAAGAAATTATAAGGGCTAAGAGCAATACCATATTTGGTAGCCTTAATAGGACAACAAAGCCCAGATTGAGCTAATGGTCCCTTTAATTCTGCCAACACGAATTCCGTCATTCGTGCCCACCATCCTGACTTGGTAGAATGAACCCATCCAGGAGTTCTAAATACTGCAGAGGGGAATTCTCCTTTTGCGGCCATAAATCTTCATATGAAGATGTTGGCTGTACTAGCCGTTTCTCCTAAAGGATATCCCCGTGAGAATAAGCAGGGTTCCAGGGCTGACACTTGGCGATTATAACCAACGGTATGTACACCCTTGTAAGTCACAACCCCAACAGCTACCCCATCCTGCTCTCTCACCAAGTCCCAATTCATGTGGCGGGGAACAGAAGCACATTGGTAATAAGAGATGGGAAACATCCTGTGCATATCAGGGAGGAAGAAGTGACGATCCCCGATTTGCCTTAGCCATTTGTAATGGCCGCCGTGCACGATCTCTTTTGAGATGGTGACATGATCCCTAAATAAAAAAGCTGGTTTGGCGAGCTTCTTGCTGGACTCAGTCTCAAACTTAGCATCCGTGACTAAAACCCTAAGTACAGCTGAACTTGGATTCGAGATCAGGGTGACACGATCCTTGTCGGAATCCTGGAATATCGGGAGTTCTTGACGCAGGTTGAATTGCATATTTAAATCCACGCCGCCCTCACGCCCAAAGTGGTGACGAAGATTAAGAGGTTCACGGGTGTAAGGCACTGCAAAAAAAGTACTCAATTAGTACTTAATCAGTCAACAGAGAAGTCAAACAAGGGGAACTTTAATCGAATCTATAAAAAGAGAAGAAGCCATCAAACGCACAGTTGAAATCTGGCGTTCAAAAGTTTATCAACGCAGAGGTCGAACCCTGCGTTAAATTTCCAAACGCACAGTTGAAATCTGGCGTTTAAAAGTTTATCAACGCAGAGGTCGAACCCTGCGTTAAATTTCCAAACGCACAGTTCAAATCTGGCGTTAAGGCTTATCAACGCAGAGGTCGAACTCTACGTTAAATTTTCAAACGCACAGTTCAAATCTGGCGTTAAAGTTTATCAACGCAGAGGTCGAACTCTACATTAAATTTTCAAACACACGGTTCAAATCTGGCGTTAAAGTTTATCAACGCAGAGGTCGAATTCTGCGTTAAATTTCCAAACGCACAGTTCAGATCTGGCGTTAAAAATTTGTTAACGCAGAGGCCAAGCCTAAACGTTTCAAATTCAAAACGCAAAATCCCAACTCTGCGTTACGGAATCAAAACGAGTCGTCTTCCTCGTTCGCAAGAACCCATCTAGGGTTTTCAGAGAACTTGCCGAAGCAAGTTTGGTGGCTGTGGAGTTCGATACTTACCACCGACGAGGGAAGCCTGTGGCAGCGGTCGATCTTGGACGAATAACAGTCCACTTTTTCGGACCCATAGAGGATGAAGATCGGAGAAGATGAATAGGGTTCACCGGAGTAAAAACAAAAAACAAAGAGCCTTCGTTAAAAGTCTTTCGAAAAAGAGGAGGCAAAAAGTCAGATGACTTTTGATTTGACCCTTAGCGGTCTATTTATAGACAGCTATGAGCTGTCAAATCGGGGCGAGATTCTAGGCCCAGAATCCCGCCGAACGTGGCCTGTGCGTCAGCGTTGCTTGAACTTCCGAACGCAGAGTTCAACCCTGCGTTTTAATGTTTCAGCACAAAGAAATCTACCTGTGCGTCTGCGTTGCTTGAACTTCCGAACGCAGAGTTCAACCCTGCGTTTTAATGTTTCAGCACAAAGAAATCTACCTGTGAGTCTGCATTGTTTGAACTTCTGAACGCAGGATTCAACCCTGCGTTTCCATTCTATGACGCAGCAAATCTACCTGTGCGTGCTAACTCAACTAAACAGATCCCTCTATGTTTAAAACCAAGACATGGTTCCAAATAAATAGAGAGAGACTGATGTCAGCTATCAAGATGACTAAATCCAAGAAGAAACAGGCGACTCCACTGTGGAGTCTGTTGGATGAGTACAAACAAATTACGATCAGCGACAATAAAACTTTCAATCTCAATTCTACGCACAACCAAGTTCGCGATGTCTTCAGATTAGATGGAGTGAGCAATCAATCCATTAAATTTTGGGATCCAAAGTATTCCGAAAATTCGTCCCAGTCAACCGCGAACTTTCGAAAACTTTGGAGGGGGTTCTGTAGGCTGTCTAAAAATCACAATAGATAGTCGATCCCCATAAAGCCCCGACAATGGAAGTTACAATCAGACGATTTTCTAATCACTGCATCCGCAACTCTACAACCCCTACGAACACGACCTCATCTCTGAGATGATTGATCTTGATGGCTGCGATAATAGTATGACTAATATTATATTGGCAACTATTAGAGATGCTGATGAGCAGTGTAATGATGGCTGCGATAATAGTATGACTAATATTATATTGGCAACTATTAGAGATGCTGATGAGCAGTGTAATAATTTCAGAAATAAAAGGGTTGGACTTAGCTGGTGAGTTGCTTGGTAGAGAGCTGTGGGCAAATATTTGTCTAAAAGTCACTATGGATGGTTGATTCCCGTCAAGTTTCAACAATGAAAGCTACAATCAAATAGCTTTCATGCCGACAAACGAAGGTTGCAAATAGGAGACTTTTCACACAGATCGAGAAGAGTTACAATTCAATGACGCTTCCGACAGTTGACGAAAACTCTATTCAGTGACCTTCACAATCAACAGTGAGAGTTACAATCTGACGATTCTCATATCCTATAACAGGCAAAGATCAATAATCAGTGGCCTTTGTAGTGTTATAATGGACGAGGTTACAAGTCAACAACCTCTTTCAAACGCAGAACTCACTTCTGCGTTTCTCAAGTTCAAAACGCAAGGTCCACATCTGCGTTTCCCAAATTCAAAATGCAGACGAACTGTGCGTTCTCCAACAGACGTCCAACTCTGCAACGTAGAGTTAAAACACAAAACGCACGAACTGTGTGTTCTTCGGCAAACACTCAACACTGCGTCCCAAATCCAGGACGCAGAGTTGAGAACTCAACACATGAGCGGCCTGTGCGTCTCAAATCTCTAACATAGATTTAACTCTGCGTCTCAAGCCTTGGACGCAGAGTTAAGGCCCAGAACGCCAACTGGGGCGTTTTGACTTGTTCAAACACAGCCCGAACGGCTTCAAAACCGTTATCCCACGTTCTGAGGGATTTTCGCCCACTTAGGAGCAGATTTAGGGGTTGGTTACACCCCTAATCCCCTATAAATAACCGACTTACTCATTTGAGTAGAAAGTGGACGTGTGCTGGCATCAAAACCGCATAAGGTTAGCAAATCTCGGCAGTTGAACCGCACAGAGAAGGCGATTTTCTAAGAGATCAAAGAATTGATCATCCCTTCACCAACAGCGGATTTACTTGGCTATTAACCGAATTTTCGGTTGTAACAACTCTGTTACAGAGTTTCAACTCGTTTTGAGTTCTTAAACTCGTTAAGAGTTCTTAATTAGACTTGCAACGCAAGCTAATTACATTAATCGATCATTCGGTTTTCAACTGTGACGCCCCTAGGTTCACACAAGGCTACAGTCCGAGGTGAAACCAGGAATGTCAAACCTGCCATGCACCACACCGTGCAATAAGATGTTTCACCATCACAATCACTATCTCTCCAGTCCGAGGTGAAACCAGGAATGTCAAACCTGCCATGCACCACACCGTGCAATAACATGTTTCACCATCACAATCACTATCTCTCTAGTGGAGTCAACAACAGATGTAGGTATAGGCAAGTAAAAGGTTTTATAGCAGAAACTTGGTACAATGATAGAACATCAATTTAACACATCTCATCAACACAATAAACTAAAATGCATAGACAAGTCTGAAGTGAAAAGAAATGACAATCTGGAGATCTCACATGCCTCAAAATACATAATGACTGATACAGGAAAATAAGGCACACAAGGGCTCGTTGTATATGAAAATACAGTTAATACAATGTAATATAAATCATTTATACAAACATTAACGGGTCTTAGTACTTAGGGAAATACAACACGAGCATAGGTACGTCGAGCGAAATAATCCAAACAAGGAAACCCTCATGTATATACCTTGTATCTCAAATTGTAGATCCCTAAGTACAAAACCCGAAGCTAGTTACAAGAGAAAAATAAGGAAAAGGAAAACATGCCCATCTCTACCAATAACATGTAAGTGAAACAAGGCTACAATAGGTGCCATGATCAACCTAGGTAGCTATCATGTCCCGGCCAAATACAATGTGTCGTATATCCAACTTTATTGAATAACGTGCTCAAGGTTTAGCAAAAGTCTAATACATGATTGAAATGGATTATAGTCCAACACGAGGACTTCTATGGATTATAGTCCAACACGAGGACTTCTATGGATTATAGTCCAACACGAGGACTTTAATGGGTTATAGTCCAACACGAGGACTGCGTACCAAAAAGTATACATGTCTATATTCCCGTACATACTCTGCTGTACTGACTTAAACTCGTGTTCAAAGTATCATCTCACATGAACAGGTGAATTCATAATCACCGTATGCATAAATACTTATATACACCCAACATGTAATTTAAACAGAAGCATGAACGAAACAGAAAGAAAATACTATGATGAGTCGACTCGTACTCAAATATGAGTCGACTCAACAGAACACATTTGATATCAGAAAAGGACTCTGTGAGTCGACTCATGACAGTCATGGGTCGACTCATGGCTTATGGGTCGATTCATATACTGACGAGTCGACCCAGCAGAAACAACATGCAACACAACAAGACTTCGTGAGTCGACTCATGACAATCATGAGTCGACTCAACCTGATGAGTCGACTCGTGATGAGTCGTGAGTCGACCTACGGGCTGAAATCTGCATATAATACAAGTTAAATTCACCAACACGATTCTTCCCTCTAATTCACTAATCTACATCTTTATAACCATCAATTCTAGACTATGATACAGAGATAAATTCACATATAGCATAAGGAACATTTACTTATGTGTTAAATCTAACAATTTACCCCTAAACATGAAAAAAGGCATTTGATCAAAAAGAAAACTCATGTTTTTATTTCTTAGAAATATTTCTAGATCTGGGTTTTTCTTCAAAAATTCGTGGGTGGGGATTTAAAATCCGAAACACATGATTTCTAGCATCTACCCTAACAAGAACATTGTTTTATACTTGAAAATAAGTCTTGGGCTCAATAAAACTTATGGAAAACCATTGTAAACTATTAAAAACGTGGGAGAGGGGTTTGGCGAGATGTTACTCGCCTAAGAAATGATGAAGAACAGATCCCTTCTCTGAAATCCTCACAAAGCCGCTGAGAAAGCCTTCGAAACGCCCCAAAATCTCCAAGAACACCTAGGGTTTTAGAGAGGAGAGAGGGGGACTAGGGTTTCTGGGGAAAACTGATGGAAATGAGGTGATTTCGGGTAGGGGAGTATATATATAAGTGGATAAAACCCGACCCGAAACCCAACAAACCCAAACTGAGAAAACTGGAAAAATCCTCAATGAGTCGACTCATCACAGTCATGGGTCGACTCATGACTTCCTGGGTCGACTCGTAACATAATAAGTCGACTCAGCAAAAACAAAAGGCAACAGGACTCGATTTCGTGAGTCGACTCATGAAAATCATGGGTCGACTCATGGACTAAAAACTGCATATGATGGTTCTGCTGCATATAATGAAATTTGCACACTCAAACCCATTACTGATGCACATAAACATGATCAAAATCTACGGGGTCTTACATTCTTCCCCCCTTAAAGGAATTTCGTCCTCGAAATTCAGAAATCATATCTAACTCATAAAGATACAAGAAAGACATGACAAGGGTTAAATCTAACCCGCACACATACACATTTTATAATACCGAATTCTAGTTAGCACACAGCGATATTCATATTTAACGATCTAAAATGATGATATTGTTACCTAACCCCTAATCTAACGGAACTAGTACGTCGGGCGAAAAATCCAAACAAGGAACCCCCCATGTATATACCACGTGTTCCGAAAGATTAAGAATTAAGTAAAAGTACCCTCATTCTAGTGTTAAATATAAGTATCAAAACATAATATAATTATTCAAGTAAGAAGTCATATCGGTTTTACCTGCTCGAACAAGTGTGGGTAGTCGCGTCGCATGTCCTCCTCGTGCTCCCAAGAAGCTTCCTCTACTCCACTTCGGTTCCATTGAACTTTTACCAATGGAATCACCTTGTTCCTGAGTCTCTTGTCTTCTCTAGCAAGTATGGCCACTGGAATCTCAATAGTCGACAAATCATCCCTAAGCTCGATCTCCGGTGCATCCAACACTCGTTGCCGCTCCTCATCGTGCAAGTGTTTCTTGAGCATAGAAATGTGGAATACATTGTGTATACTAGACATAGAAGCTGTAAGATCTAGTCTGTATGATACAGCTCCAATGCACTCCAAAATCCAAAAAGGTCCAATATATCTCGGTGCAAGCTTCCCTCGCCTCCTGAATCGCTGTACGCCTTTCATAGGTGATACCTTCAGCATAACCTGATCCCCAATCTGAAATTCTAGGGGTCTTCGCCTCTTATCTGCATAGCTCTTCTGCCGACTCTGAGCGGCTAGAATCCGCTCTCTGATCAAAGCTACCTTCTCAGTAGTCTGCCTCACTAGCTCTGGCCCAAGCATTAAGCTGTCTGCCAAATGATTCCTGGAAACTCCTCCAAAAGTGTGAAGTGAAAACCGATCCCCGATCTGATACGATCGTATCTGGCACTCCGTGAAGTCGAACTATCTCCCGAATGAAGATCCTCGCATAAGTCTCGGCTGTATAAGTAGTCCTCACTGGGATAAAATGTGCTGACTTCGTCAACCGATCCACTATCACCCAAACCGAATCATTCCCCTTCTTTGACTTCGGCAATCCCACTATGAAGTCCATGGAAATATCCGCCCACTTCCACTCCGGAATAGGCAAGGGCTGAAGTGTCCCTGCCGGTCTCTGATGCTCTGCCTTCACCTGCTGACAGGTGAAACATCTAGCCACATAGTCTGCAACCTCTCTACGCATGCCGCTCCACCAGAAATGTCTCTTCAGGTCCTTGTACATCTTTGTGGTCCCTGGATGTACTGTGTACCGAGTACGGTGCGCCTCATCAAATAATTCCCTCTTCAGCTCTGCACTAGCTGGCATAACCAACCTACCCTTCATCCGTAGGCCTCCATCTGCTCCAATGGTCCAATCAGCCTTAGGCTCCTTGGAAATCTCCTCCTTTCGGATTTGAATCCAAGAGTCTCCCAACTGAGCTCTGACAACTCTGTCACTCCAAGATGGCTGCACTGATACAGCTCCTAAAAATACACTGGTTCCTCCAACCTCGGGTCTAAAATCAAACTGACTAAGAGTGATAAGGTCTATGTACAATGAACATCTCAAAGCTGCAACCCGATGTCGACGCTTCCTACTCAAAGCATCTGCTACGACGTTCGCCTTCCCTGGATGATACTGAATCGCGAACTCGTAGTCCTTGATAAACTCAATCCACCTCCTCTGCCTCTGATTGAGTTCCTTTTGAGAAAAGAGGTACTTCAGACTCTGATGGTCGGTGAATAACTCAAACTGTACTCCATATAAGTAGTGCCTCCATGACTTCAATGCAAACACTACCGCTGCTAACTCCAAGTCATGAGTGGGATAGTTCTGCTCATGCACCCTCAACTGTCGAGAGATATAGGCTACTACCCTCTGAGTCTGCATCAATACGCCTCCTAAGCCTGCCAACGATGCATCTGTATAGACAACGAATGTCCTATCACTGGTCGGGATAGTCAGAACTGGCGCCGTAGTCAATTTAGTCTTCAAAATATCGAATGCCTGCTGGCACTCCATACTCCATATAAACTGCACACCCTTCTTCGTAAGGCGTGTAATCGGCGTCACAATCTTCGAGAAGTCCTAAATGAACTTCCTGTAGTATCCAACTAAACCCAAAAAGCTGCGAATCTCTGACACCGTCTTCGGGGGCTCCCAATCAAGAACTACTGTGACCTTAGCCTGGTCCACGGCTATGCCCTCTCTACTGATGACGTGGCCAAGAAATCTGACTTCTGAAAGTCAAAATTCACACTTGCTAAACTTGGCATATAACTGGTGCTCCTGAAGAGTCCTCAACGCTATCCGTAGA
>NC_033801.1:114772450-114825615 GCF_001876935.1 Asparagus officinalis
ACCATAGAAGAACCCAGAAGGAAAACAAAGGGAGAAGGCCAGAGAAGGCCGCGCGCGGGGGGAAGCAAGGGAAACGCAAGGGAACGGAGAAGAGAGAGAGGGGGAAACAGGCGGCGGAAGCAGGTTGAGAGAGAAAAAGCAAAGACAGGGCGGGCAGGGAGGTCGGAGGGGCAAAGGGCCCCGAGCAAACAGCACAGGAGAGGGACGGATGAGCAGGGGAAGGAAGGGGACACACCAGGGGAGACAGGACCGGCAGGAAGAGCGGGAGGGGAGAGGGGCCGCAAAGGGGCACAAAGGGCCGAAGAGACCGCGGGGACGGGGCAGGGCGCCAGTAGAGAAAGACAGAGAAAGGCGAAAGACTAACAACAAGCAACAGCGAGCCAGGCGGCCAAGCGCGCGAAGGCACAGCGAACGCAGGCGGCGCAGCGCGGCCCAACGCAGCGGAGGCAAGGCGCGGCCCAACGCAGCCGCAAGGCGCGCCAAGGCACAGCGCGAACGCGCGCCAGCGCGCCCAAGCGCAGCGGAGGCAAGCGCGCCCACGCAGCGCCAAGCGCGGGGCCTAAGTCACAGCGCGAAAACGCAGCGCCAGGCGCGGCCCAAAACGCAAGCGGAGCAAGCGGGGCCGCCACGCAGCGGAGCAAGCGCGGCCCAACCGTCAGCAGCAACCGCGGCCGACCCAAACGCATTACAGCACGGCCCAACGCAGCCGGCACGCTGCCAAAGCGCAGCGCAAGCACCGCCAGAACGCAGGGCAAGGGCGGACGCAGGCAAACGGGGGAGCGGAACAACTGCGAAGGCGGGGCGCACGCCACGAGGGGAGAGGGGCTGGGAGGGGGGGGGCACCCCGACGGAATGGGGGACGTATTATACCCCGGACAGGGGAGGCCGCGGAGGAGGGGGGGCAGGGACACCGCCGCCGAAGCCCCCTAGGAAAGAGGCAACAAACCAACAGAGGAGGACCGCCTGGAGGGGAGAGCGGAGGGGAAGAAGCAGAGGAGGGTGGACGGCGGGCAGCGGGTGGGGAACGGCGGCGGCAACAGAAGTGCGAGAGCAGCGGGCGAGGGGAGATGGAGCAACAAGAAGCTGGCGGGAGCCCGGGGCGTAGGGAAGCCGAGGTGTGTGGGAAAGCACTGGCCGTTCAGTAGAGTTGGAAACGCGGGCAGAGTTTCCACAACTCAAATCGTGAGAGAAGACTTAAGTCTCCAGTGGAAACAAAGACATCGACTCGTCAACGAGAAAAGCGAAACCGACGCGAGCATATTCGAGTGGAGGCATCTCATCGCCACCGGTGAAGAAACCCAGAATTAAACAAAGGGAAATCCAGATTATTCATCTTCTACTTTTGTAACAGGAAACCCTCAATTTAACTGAGAATTAAAGAATACAAAGTACAAATTTTCCGTTTATTGTCTTTTTACTGGCAAAATTTCCAACAAACGAAAAGATGGCGACTCCAGCTGGAACTACTTCTCTGACGAGAAGTGTGGCGCAATCCGCATTTCATCCACTGTGACAACCATCGAAACTCTCTTGTTGGTAGATTTTGATCAAGCCAAGTTTGAGGATGGCCTCTCCTCCGGCGATCCTTAGCCCCAAGGTATGCGCCAAGATCACAAAGCCTCCAAAGAAAACTAAAGCTCCAACTGCTCCCAATGCGCAGGCGCGAACCGCCTAAGAAGATCTCTCGACAGGCGCCTCCCCCGATGAGTTGGGCCACTCCAAGGGCCAAACCCATGCCAAAGAGACGGGTATACGGTCAAAAAGATGCTCATTTAAGGCGACAAACTTGGATCAACACAATGGTGACGTCGCTACAAAAGGCCTTGAAACGCGGCTAAGAAGAATGCTGGCTCGAGCAGGAGGAGATCCATTACGAGAGCACATCTCCGGAGAATGTTCGGATCCTCAAGATAACATGAGCTTCTGTTTGTGACTAAACCGACCCTTTGCGCCTGCTTTCTGTTCAGAATGCAAGTCTCGCGTCTATGAAGCCAAACATGGCTCTGTGTTGAAGAAGACTGAACGCATACCCTCTGGGCGCATTCCACAAAATGAACGGCCGAACCCTCAGGCGGTGCTTCACAAAATAAACGACTGCTTCAAAGGCTGCGTTTCACCAGCAACACCTGGAGGGCTCAGGCACATGCTGTTCGGGTGACGAAATTCAATTATGGAACCTGGCCTTCTACCATGGAGCTTCGGGGCCTGGCCCGATACCCGCGGGGGTATTCCATCCCCGGACCCCTGGCCAGGACAGCTATCGCCGCCCCGACGTGCCCCGGCTCGCTGACCGGCCAGCCGAGACCCCCGATATACTCTGCGTTAGCCAACTAGTTGAGGCGGATATAAGAAGTTTATGGATTCAAGACATCTCAAATCAGATCCATTTCACGCAAGAGCCAGTCCTGTCGCAATCATGGAACTGGGGCGTTGCCAATTCAAACCTCGACGATCAGTGAGTAATTCTCTTCGAATCTTTACAACAGATTTGCTGAGAGAATCATATACGAGAGAAAACTGATGCAACAAGTCATTCGTTCATGTACCAATGAACGACTTTCGCTACGATCCCCTCTCAGGATGTCAATGCTGCTTCATATGCGGCCGAAACTTGTTGCTGTGTCGACACAAATTTACGAACGTTGCTTTGCGCCCAACCAACGACGGACGTTCTCACATGAAGAAGTCCCGAAAGACCGAATATCCTGGGGTCACTATCAATGTGATCAGCAGAGGGAAAGCCTCAGGCGCTAGTTGCCGATAAAACTCTGAGACATAAGTCCGTTCACTGACCGTCAGAGAAGAATCGCTAACAGATCTTGAAGACTACCACGCACTCGGACGCGAACAGGAGCAGTTCTCTTCCTGTCAACTATCGGAGGTTAGCCAGAGGAAACCAATTCGATGATGAACACATCAGGGCTCATCGCGGAGTCCTCAATCGTCAAGTTGCCTTGTTAACGAAAGCTCCCCTATATGACAGAAAGTCCAATGAGATCTCGGCGAAGAGACTGATGCAGAGGAGGCCATGCCAATGCTCGAGCAAAGTCCATCATGAACTCACGCCCCTGTTGACGCAATATTGCACAGGACAGAAGCCGAGGAATCGTCAGAAGGACCAGGATTCGCCGAGGTCTTAGCGCAGAGAGAGCTCTGCGCCGGAGAGGAAAGACGTCTTCGTCCCGACCTACACAGGCCAAAGCGAAGGAAAAATGGTTGACGACACGCTTCTGACCAAGAAGCCTAGCAACGCTGGAATCTTCCTCTGATGAAGAATGAGAGACGAAGAACGAGTATTAATTCCAGTCCTGGCCAAAATGGAAGAATTGGAAGCGCCGCCTCAATGCCATGGCCAACAGAAGCGAGCCTCCAAGAAGAGGGAGTTGTCATGACCCTATTCCTGCCCGAATGGGATGCGAGCTCCTTCATCCTCTAAAATTCGAAGTCCCGACGCTACAAACTTTTGACGGCACGGGATCACCGCAACCCAACATATCTACATTTCAAGTCAAGACTGAAATGTGATATCAAACGAGCGGCCGATACTGCTCGATTATTCATTGGCACCGCTCAAGGAGTTGCCTTTGGATGTTCAGAAAACTGCCTGCCGGATGTATCCAAAAGTGGGGCAGACTAGAGAGACTCTCCTGTCAAGTATCTTTGAAGAGGATACTGAATCCCATCCATACTCTCTGCGCCACTAAGGCAGAAGAAGAGGGAGTCCGTCAAAGCCTTCGATCAAGAGTTTCGAAACCATGGCTTTCGGTGTTCGTACAGTTTGTATGACACAGTCTACTTAGTAGAAGACCCCTGTCGGCATACAACTTGCAGACCATCGCTCTCTAGCCCGAATCGGAGTTGCAGAATGTCGTCTTGGAGACACTAACTAATCTGCCATAGCGGAAACAGCTCAAAAGATGATTGGCCACCTGCGATCAAAGCTGAAGAACAAAGTTAAGTAGCAGGATCCGCACCATGAGCAATCGGACGAAGCCCAATCTTCTGCCTGAGCAAGTCAGACCAAGCCTCAATCTTCTCAAGTCAGAACGCGGAAGATTACTGTACGGCCACTGCAAGCTAAATCGCTCCTCATCAATAGGTATGACAGGTCCAAGCAACTATCACGTTAACAATTACTTACTTCGATAGTCAATTAATGTAGATAGTTGGCCCTTAGCGACTGTGCCATGTCATAACCCCTTTTCCCCCTGCACTTGTCAAGACTGGGGGTGGTTTATTTTATATGTCATGCTTCAATATGAACACCTGCTTCAACCACAAAGATCCACAAAAACTATCATGTTAACAGTTACCTCTCGATAGTCTAGTTTCTCGCAAGATTCCCCCCCACCCCACAACCTCTTCAAGCTAGGCTGCGCCGGCCCACCAAACTAATCACGTAATGATCACCTCTGATAGTCCTGTTTCCTCAAATTCCCCACCAATCGCTCCTCAATAGGATGGCGGGTGACATCAAAACTAGTCACGTTAACAGTCTACACTGCTGATAGTCTTAGATTCCTCCCCAAATTCCCCCACCAATCTCTTCAAAGCAGGATGGCGGGTCCACGACAGAAACTATCACGTTAACGGTACAGCCTGCTGATAGTGCCTTTAATCCTCCAAATTCCCCCACCAGTCCTTAAGTAGGGATGCGGTGTCCACAAAACCTATCACGTTAACAGTTACCTTGATAGTCAAGACTTACCATGATAATGGCCACCAGGTGATGCCTTTTCCGACATCCATGGATAGCTCGCTCCTAGTGATGCTTGCCTTGTTCCTCGTTTTTCCGCGTGCTTCAGTTATTTAATGCAGACTGGGGGTTGGTTCTTGTATCCAGGTTATTAAGGCTAACTCTGCACAGAGTCGTCAGTTAAATTACACTTCTGACGATCATCATCCCACAGAGTATGCATTCAACTGCCATCGCGCTCCAATCGTTGTCACGTTAACAATAACCTCTGACAATCAACTTATTCGAATCCTCTGTCAATAGCGATGATAAGGTCCCTCAAATGGCTCAAATCGCAATCTCCTCGCCCAGCAAGATACTAAGTCTTTAAAATCTTACGTATCCAAAATCATCGCTTTTGATGATAAACTGCATTTAGGCAAGTTACGCAGCGAGACGCTAATCCTAAAATCTTGTGCAGAAGTCACAAGTACACATTCTCTGTCACGTTAATATCACACCTGCGACAGAAACGCACTTATCAATCCTCTCAATTAGGATGATAAGTCCACAAAGTTTCTCTGATCGCAATGCATATTCTTGTCACGTAACATCATACCTCTGACAACCTACGTATCAGTGTCCTCTTCAAATCGGATGATAAGTCCACAAATGCTACCAATCGCAACACCTTCCTGTCACGGATTAAAACATCATACCTCTGACGAAAATCATTATCGGCTCTCCCCCAACTAGAGCGAATAGTGCTTCAAATGGCGCCCGATCGCAATATTTCTTGCTTGTCACCTAATATCACACCCTTGACAAAATACAACTTATCGACTCTCGTCAACAGAGCGATAGGTCCTCAATAAGTGCCCGATCGCAATACTTTCCACTTATCGACTCCTCTGCAACAGAGGCGATAGGTCTATTAAAAATTACTGTTAGGTTAACGATCACACCCTCTAACAGTCAACAGCTCCCCCTCAATGAACTTGCTTAATCCTTTTCACAATAGAATAGCAAGGTTGTCATTATACAAAATCCCCCAGCCGGATAAAGATTTTCTGGAACTATTCTAGTGATAAATAAAGAAAATTTTTGAATTCACTTTAGGGAAATTCATGCCAAGTTAATACCATAATCCTCTGCAGCTTTCAACTTCCTTTTCGGTGTTTCAAGGCCACACAGGAGAAACGACAGCCCAAAATCCATAGCCTTCACGCGGCATGAAGCGACTTATCTCGATCCCGTATATTAGAGATAAGTCTACGCCTACACGCGTTGGCCGGTAATGCTTCGCCGTGAAAAAAGACACCAGGAGTACTATGCCGGGGAATTGATATCTCGACTCCTAATTAGAGATAAGTCTGCACTAACAACATGCTTGCCGGGGTAGGCCGCATTCTCGTAATAATAGCAAAAGCTCTACGTAATTCAATGACGTAGCATGTTGTTATTAATAACGCCAAATCCATGGCTTTACACGCATCGTGGGGGTTTTATGCCTCGAGTCCCTACATTAGAGATAGTAGCCTACGCCTAACACGCGTTGTTCGGTTAGTCTTTTTCCAGTGAAAATGACAAAGTCTATGTATTAAAATATAGCATCAAAGTGGTAAGAGGCGTGCATTCCTCTAGCCACAACGTTTACATGTGAACGGACTTAGACAATCCACATGCCTTAGAGCCCGACTCAAATGTGAACTCGGTAAAGGCTTACAAATCCGTTGATGGCTGGAGGTTTGCCAAAAATGCCTTGTACGTTTGCAGCGTCGCATCAGCTTAATGGATGTGAGCCGAGACTTATAAACAGATGAGCAAAGAAATCTTCAAAGACTAAGTCATAAAATGCACGGAAGCCACTTCTATGTCTTAAGTCAAAAACATTGAGGTCAGGACCCGCGAAGCAAAAACGCGAACCGCAGGCACACCCGTGTTCAAAATTCAAGCATGCAAAGGTGAGACTCCGCATTTCTGCAAGTTGCAAAAAAATACAGGGGTCCACCCCACAGTCCAGAAGGCAGGATATGACGCGCATACTTCACACAGGTCCGTACGTGGCAAATCCCCTCAACCAAGATGCCTTCGAAAGCAAGGCAGAAGAACAAATCGCTTATAACAAGGAATCAACAGCCTCCAGAGATCAGAAGTTTGAAATCCAAAGTATTCCGAAAATTCGCTCCCGCAGTCAACCGCGCAACTTTCGAAAACTTTTTGGAGGGGGTTTCTTGTGGCTGGTCTAAAAATCACGAATGGATCAGCTGCAAGTCTCGCATCGAACACTGATGATTTGGAAAGTTACAATCGTGACGACTTCCAGAAGGCTAGCAATCGAATATTTTCAACAATGTCAAAGAAGTTAAAGCAAAGATTACAAAAAGACAGTCTTAGGGAATACTCTACAAGAAAGGATTACAAGATCGACGATTCTTCGAAACGCAGACGTGCGAAGCCTCCCGCGCGTATCATCATTCAAGACACTACACCATTCAATTACCTACGCCGCTTACAACAGCTATAAACAGCGAAATGGCAGCTTCTTATGTGAGATGATTGATCTTGATGGCTGCCGACACAACATGATTATATTATATTAGGCAACCATTAGAGGTACTGATGAGCAAAGTGATTAGATATTCCGACACATCAGTGTAGATCGATGACCTGCAGTTGATTAGAGCGTTATGAGAAATACCTCCAATTGTCCACAAATGCCTGAATAAGACCTTCTTTACTGCATCGTGTCGTCAGCATATATAAAGACAGAGATAATCTAAATACTACAACAGATCAACAGCTAGAACGCAGCTCCAACTCGCTGCCAGAGCACAGCGTCGAACGCCAGCCTCGCATCGCTGCCCAACAAGCACTTATCAATCGTCTGCCGAACGGCACGCTCCAATCGCCTGCCAAGTCACAAGCGCTGCGAACGCCCAGCTCCATCGCTGCCCAAGCGCAGCTTAATCAATCGCTGGCCCCAACGCAGCTCCAAACGCCCGCCAAGCACAGCTCGAACGCAGCTCCATGCGCTGCCCAACGCAGCTTTATCAATCGCTGCCGCAACCAGCTTATCACGCGTCTGCGGACGCAACTCATCCATCACTGCCCAACGAGCCCAGCAGTCGCCTGCCAATCGGCAGCTCAATCACCGCCATCCCCCCGAACGCAGTCCAAGGTTCTGACTCATTGTCAAACGTCGATCGTAACAACTTCGAGCGTGTTCTTCACACCACGGATTGAGAGGAGGCTTTAGTGGGTTGTACACCCGACTAATGGGGTAACTAACCAGCCATTGAGGCGCGGAATTATGGGCGTCAGTTACACCCCGAACTCCCCCCTATAAATAGCAACAAACTCAACAGAAGTAGGGATCTCTTTTTGGATTGGGGAGATCGGATTTTTGATAATCAGATCAGGGCTGGATCTTTCGGGTGCAGTTTGTTGGAACTTCTTGGCTCGTCAACAGGATCCTTAGAGCATTTCTGGAGTTTTGGAGATTGGCAACAAGATCTTCATTATCCTTGGCTTATAACCGATTTTGGTTAAATCAACTCTTTCATAGAGTTTTAAACTCGTTCAGAGTTCTCCACAACGTCAAATCGTGAGGAGAAGACAGAACTATTTGAAGAAAATCTTGTGACGCTTTAACATGCAAGATTGTAAGTCAATTTCTACCCCACTTCCTGTTAATTTTAAGTTATCCTCCAGTATGAGTCCTAGCAGTGAAGAAGAGATGATGGAGATGTCTCGAGTGCCGTATGCATCAGCAGTGGGAAGCTTAATGTTCGCGATGATTTGTACAAGACCAGACATTACACAAGCAGTGGGAGTGGTTAGTCGATACATGACGAATCCTGGTAAAGAGCATTAGAATGCTGTAAAGAGGGTTCTAAGATACATTCAGAGAACCTCAAATGTTGCATTATGTTATGGGGGATCTGATTTTATTGTCAGTGGATATGTTGATTCTGATTATGCAGGTGATCGTGATAATAGCAAATCCACCACAGGTTATGTGTTTGCACTTGCTGGCGGAGCTGTAAGCTGGGTTTCAAAACTGCAGTCAGTTGTGGCTACTTCAACAACAGAAGCAGAGTATGTAGCAGCTACACAAGCTAGTAAAGAAGCGATGTGGTTGAAGATGGTGCTGGAGGAACTCGGCTATGAACAAAAGAAGATTTCTCTATTTTGTGACAGTCAGAGTGCTTTGCATTTGGCAAAAAATCCAGCCTTTCATTCAAAGACCAAGCACATTCGAGTTCAGTATCACTTCGTTCGTGAGAAAGTGGAAGAAGGAACAGTGGATATGCAGAAAATTCACACCAAGGACAACCTAGCAGATTTTTTGACAAAAGCAGTCCATACCGACAAATTTACTTGGTGTCGATCCTCTTGTGGTCTGTCAGAGACGTAAGCAACATGAAGATGGCAAGATAGAAAGAATGGTGTGAAGATATGATTGATATTCAATCAAATCTTCAAGTGGGAGATTGTTAGGCGCCTAATGAAGCCAAGCACCAACCCACCCAGCAGCCAATGTTGAAAAGGAAAAGAAAACAAAATGGTGGGGCCCACTGCTACAGTAAAATATTAATATTTTATTGTGCATATTGTTTTTCAAAAAACTATAAATAAGGCTCCAAATCCTTAAGGAAATCTCATCCCAGAAATAACTTCTTATATAAGAAGAGTGAGAGAGAAAAAAATAGAGAGAGTTTCTCCTTGTAGAGAGAGAGTTTGTAACTCCAGAGTTTTCTCCTCATAGTAGATTCTTCTATCCTTGCCCGTGGACGTAGGCAATCAAGTGCCGAACCACGTAAATCTGTGTGTCTATCATTTTATCTCTACTTTTGCTCTACTATTGCTGCGACCCTGCTCTATTGGGCCCCGGGTTTGTCCCAACACAATCTTAAATGTTAATGAATTTTTGGGTTATGGGATACCATTAAAAAAATACCAATACACAACTTTGGTAGTTGGCTTGGGGAGCTGAGGCACCCACTGCCCCTTAGATGCTCCGTCCCTGGTTAGCAATTACTGAAGTCTGTTGGGGCATGTACAACAGAGGGAAATCGATCAGTCATGTATTATGGAGTTGCCTCTTTACTAGATTGTAGTGGACATTATGTGCAAGCATTGCTCCTTCATTAGCCTAGAGGGAGGGCACTCGAATCAGCGTATGGATACAGGGAGTAGAGGAAGCAGTAGACGAGTATGAGTTTGATTTTATTTGTGTAATTTGTTGACTATTGTGGAAAAACAGAAATGAAGTCAAATATCAAGGGAAGAGAAGAGAGGTTATGGAATTAGTTTCTAAAAAAATATATTTCTTTAATCTCAAGAAACTAATTTATTTTCATAACATAACCTCAATCCTAAGGAAATAATTCCTCCTAATGTGGGCAACATAAAAGTTAGTGTAGACGATACGATATTTACAGAAAAAAAGCGATTGGTGTAGGGGTAGTAGTGCGAGATGCTAATGGCACTTTTTATGTAGGATTGTCAAAGTTAGTCCTTGTGCATGGAAATGTTGAGTATGCATAGTTCCAGGTTATTGTGGAAGGTGCACAATTTCTATATGACTTAGGTTATAGGAGGATTGAATTTGAAGCCTACGCACAACGAGTTATTTGAACTTTTTAGAGTGATTCTATAATGTCAATGTCTTTTGGGCACATGATTGAGGACATGTGGAGCTTGTGTAGCTCATTGGATTTTTTGGACTTTCCGAGTTGTTTGTCGTAGTGGAAATGGTGTTGCTCATACTTTAGTAAGGAAGACTATAGATCTCGAAAACTTTCAGGTGTAATTAGAAGACCCTCCATCTTTCTTGCAAAGAGCTCTACAGGAGGATATGAAAGAGAATTAATTATATTGACTGTTGTTGCATTACTTTTTCATGAGTAAGGTTATTTTTTGGCTATAAAGAAAATAGCAAGTATCGATTCACTCTCATTCTCTCTCTGCTCCTTTCTATCTACTCATAGTACAATAAAATTAGTTAACTTAATGAAAGTTACCATGATATTGAAAGTTTAGTGACAAAAACTATTATAGTTAAACTAGGAAATATTTTGAGTTGAAAAGTAAATCGGCAAATGTGAAAGACTTAGCGGGTCTATAGGCAATTTTTTTTAATTATAACTCTTTATTTTGAAAGAAAAAAAGACTTAATCACTCGACATCAGAATCTAGATCCCCAATTTATCTGAATATATGTGGTAAATATGTGATCTATTACCATTAATGGGAGAGTATGAGTTAAGCTTTAAAATTTTAAATATTCTATTTATCATTGAAACCCTCTAACCTCAACTCATATATGAATAGCTTTGATAAAATATATTTTATTCTATTGCTAATCAAATGGTTCTAACAACATTTGTACTCACTTTTGGTTCCTTCTTGGATTCTAGAACATTGATGTGAAGGTCTTAAACCCATACCTAGTAGAGGGTAAAATATTACACTATTATCTATTATCTATTATCTATTACTATATTTAGGAAAATAAAGACTTTCAATCAAAGCTTTTGATTCTAACTCTATATGAGGCACAGTTTGGCAAAAATTCAAAACATATCATTGCAATTTAAAATAGTTAAAAATCATAACAGAGAGAAGTTGAGAAAACAAAAGGCTACCTACGAGTAAGGATTCTGTTTATCTCAGAAGGTTAATTATGTGGGTAAGTGGATGTTTGGAGGAGTTTAGGGTCTCCTAATCTTTCTTGATAGCTAATCAATCAGAAGAAAGTAGATTCATGCCCACAAAACATCCGTTAGAGTTAAGGAGTTTATTGGACTGGCAAGCCCTCCGACGTTCAAGTCATTAATAGATTAAACAATTTGCATAATCTAGTTTCAGTGTGTTATTCAGTAGTTCTTGCATACCTTAGAATAGTGAAGATTGCCCACTATTTTTAGAGAGTTGGCAAGGGCACATCAGTACTTTGGTTGGGTCGATGCCGTTGGCTGATTAGACTGCATTTTATTCTTGTCGGCAGTTGATTCAATGAGTCACTTTCACGTTTAATGCGACAGTGCTAGAACTGTTAAAGTGCCGGCGTGGTCCAAAGAGTTATAACTTCGGCCTGAAGAGTCATAATGACTCTAACCTAACATTAAATGCAATGATGATTGAGTAGCTAAGTATGTCTGTTAAAGCTAATAGGTCATCTCATTATTCATGACATTCTTTAGTAAGGACCCAAGTAGAAGATGCCTTTTGTCTCGTACTTAGCTTCTTCTAGCGTATTCCGACTCAAAGACGCCCTAAATCTCAGCCTATGGCCATCAGAGAGGTCGGAGATGCTTGCACCTGGATTGAGCTTTCAGATTATTAGGACTCAGCCAATTAATTATGACACATGGCTGATTCTCAAAAGTTCATTAGACTTAGTAATTCTTAGGATACAATACTAGCCCCTTTCATTCAGACTCGGAAGCCGAGTTTGAGAGGAAATAAACCGTTCCATCTTTTTGCCGCCTTGGGATCTGAACCACTTTTTTTGGAAGATAGCTTTGATATAACATTCTGATGTCACCGTAGATTGTGTGCAGCAATTTTGAAGATATGGCACTTTAATCATCGAGTCGACGCCTTGATTGACAAGGATTTGCTTTAGTTTTGAAAATCATTAACCGCTTTTAGGTAACTAAGATGGCCATTCAGATTATGACACGTGTCATCTACCCACACATATATATATTCACTCCCTTCAACATCTCCTCACTTTCAAAACCCTAAAATTTCTCTGAGTTTTGTCGGTGAGAATTTTGGCCATTTTTTCCGAGAACTTTTTGATATTTCTGGCCATCTTCTCTGACCATCTTGTAATGAGGAGAGAATCACTATGTCTGAAGGTATAAATTGACGGTACTCGAAACCAATCTTGAGTAGTATACAAATTAGTTTGACATTGCTAGCACCTTCACTCTGTCAGTTTTGGGGAGAAACATGTCGTATATCATCATAATGGTGATCTAATACTGGTTACTATCACTATCTTGACATAAGACTTCATCTGCCACTATATATGTTCCTTCAACGGGTCTTTAGGGCTATGGGGGTCTCATTAGCATAGTTGAAGCCTAATTCTATCGCCATTCTAGTTGCCTTCCTCGTTATCTACTTTCGGATGCATGTCGAGCTGATGATGGGCCACTCTACTGTGTGCCAAAGCTAGTAAAAGCAATGGTCACTTTTATTTGTGGATAGTCAGCAGCTTCCGGCTAGTCTCTAACACCCCCTCCACAAATAAGGGCTGGAAAGGGAAATTTTTCTTCGTCTTTAGTACCACATTATCTTGGCCTATTCCACATGGCTAGAGATAAAAAAAGGAGGGCTTGAAGGCGGTGAAGCTCTTAGAGATAGAGAGGTTTGGGCTGAAGAAGATTCGAACCTGTACAGGATCCCGTCGTAGTGAGAACCACTTTGACAATGTTGTGCTCTGAGTTTCCAGCATCTCTCACACCCCTGTTACTAAGACAGATTTAGTTCGGACCGCTCTGCTGGTCCTTGAGGGGGTGCTTGAATAGGCTCCTCAAGTTGGCTCTACTGCAGGGCCTCAGAAGCGCCTTCATCCTGAGCTGGTGGAGGAGGAGGTTTAGACTACATGCCAGAATGCGGCTAAACTCACAACCTGATTGGGCATGGGCTCAGGTGTTGGACCCTAGAGGGGGGGAGGGGGGAATAGGATCTTATGCTAATCTAATCTGATTTTATGCCAATTAAAACTTATTAACAATATGAACAATCTTAAAAATTATTCTTGCAAGATAGATATACAAGAGTTATGTGCAAGAATAAACAATATGAACAAATGGATATATCCTAGCAAAGAGATATATTATGAGATATATATGCAAGGATATGAAACTAAGGGTGATATAAACATAAACAAGATAAACAAGATAGTGGACAATATAAACTAAGAGCAAATGACAAAGGCGATATAAACAATAAGCATGAATGTAAAAGAAAACCAATGACAAACTCAAACAATCAATATGATCACGGAGTTCGGTCCTCACAACCTACGTCTCCGCTCCTCACCTCGATGAGATCTCCACTATCGTCACACCCGGTTTGGAAGCCAGAACTTCTCTACACACTCGGTTTTCTAGCTAACCGAAAACTCTACAACACTCACAATGTATACACACTAACTACCACCTCAAGTATTGGTCTCTAGCCTGTGTCTCCCTCAAGTGCTCGGATTTACTACCTCTCTCTAGGCTTTTACTACCGACGTTTCAACTCTTGGGACAACCCCGTCTCTCACCACACACTCTTCTCGGTGTACTAGTGTAATACAATGTGATCTCATAATTTAGGCTCACAATACAAATAAATTGTTCTCTATAATAGATGAGAACTCAATTTAACACAACTCAATATTATAATCTCTCACAACCCTAATTATACCATGTATGTAAATACTAAAAGCTCAAGTGGGTGTGTGTAACAATGAGAAAAATCAAATCTAAACTCAATATAAAAACTAGCTTTGATAAATGATAATTAAACAAATGAATATAAAGCTAGATATAGAGTTTAGAAAACTTCTCCAATGGATGACAAGAGAGAGGGAGATGAATTGAAGCTTTAAACACCAAAAGATTATCTCCTCAAGCTCTTGTGAAAATATCTTCACAAACCAAACTCTTAAACTCACTTAGAAACCCTTAAACAAACTTATAAAACTCTTTAAAACTTTTCTCTTTGTTGGTGGGAGAGTTGAATACAATGGGGTATTTATAACAACCCAAAATATCAGCTAAAAAGACCCCAAAACAAAAACGGATTGGGATCCTCTACTAATGAGAAGCTTTCTAATATCTTCTAATGGAATCTTGGCCTTTGATTTATCAATCAAAAGCCAAGATCACTTCATGAGCAAAAGTCGGGGGAGGATAAGGATGAGTGATGCGGTATAAACATGTACCAAAAAGGTTGCAAGTGCACAACCGTGTCAAGTTATAGTATTTAAGATATCGATCCCACGATGAAGGTGTTTTGTAGGAGAAAATATGAAATCGGTTCTTATGTTGTGTGCGTGACAAGTAGGAGTGATAAGTGAATGTGATTGTGAAGAGATTTAGAGAGTGAAAATGGTGTGTAAATAGGTGCAAAGTGTAAGTGAGAGTGGATTTGAAAAAGAATGAGTATGATCAATAAGGTGAGAAGAAAAAAAATGAATAAAATCAAGAAACAAATAAAAAAATCAAGAACGAAGAACAAAATTCTAGAATAAAAGAAAATACAAGAAATTAAAGATGGTGGATTCAATTATAGATACGGGTAATCTACAATTGAACCCACTTCTTAGAAAAGGGTGATTCCCTAGAGGGTTCTAGCCTAAAGGCGAATCAAACAAAATAAAAATAAACAAAAAGAAAAACTAAACCCAAGAGGATTCTAGCCTCAAGGTGAATAGTATAAGAAATTAAAATCTAACTACAAAATAATTTGCAAAATCTAAACTACAAAATAAAATTGCAAGAATTAAATGCACGAAAATAAATCTACTCTACAAGCATGAAATAAATCTAAGGCAAGAGGGTTCTAGCCTCTTGGCTATTTAACAAGAAAATAAAATCTAACTACAAGCATAGAAATAAATCTAAACTAATAAGCAATAAAAGAGAAAAAGAAAAGAAATGCAAACCTTCAAATAATTTTCCATCTTCATCTTCATCTTCATCATCCAACAAAGAGAAGAAGAGAAAATTTTAAAGTGGTGAAAAAATTATTATTATTAATTGTAACAAAAAGTTATAATTTTGGAAGGCCTTCTCAATTAAGAGTAGCCCTCCTCTCCAAAAGGAGTTACAAAAATTTTCACACCCTTAACCCCTCACTCTCTACCCCTATTTATAGTAATCTTCAATGAATATGAGCCATTGGATTTGTCTTGAGCCCGAAGCAAAGCAATCTCCACCTTTGAATTTGTTTTTTGTTCTTCTCTAGCCCAACATAAGAGGCCCATAAGATTTATTTGATTTTCAAAGATGAAAATCCCCAATTCTTACAGCAGGTCCGGTCCATGGAAATTTGATTTTCAAAATTAAATGAAAATCCAAGTTGCACAAGTGCCAAGTCCGGTCCATTCAATGAATTTCAACTTCCAACCTCAGCCATCAAGTCCAATGAAGAGCAGCCGGCCCATTTGATTTTGAAAGTCCATTTCATTTAAAAATCTGCAGCGCAATCAGCAACCAGCCCATTTGATTTTGATTTTCAAAACTAAATTCAAGTCCAATTCAAAGCAGCCGGCCCACTTCATTTGATTTTCAAATGAATATCATGTCCGGCCCACATGCTTCATTCAATCAAAATCCAATTGCAATAATAAATGTTCGGCCCATTAAAGCCAATTTGAGAGTTTATCCTTGATGGGGTTTTTGTATACAGCATCTTTAATGAAAACAAAGTTGCCTTCAGCTCCAGGAACATTTTAATTAAGAATTGGCTGAGTTTCTTGATGGGCTTTGGGCCTTCAAAAAAAATTCGAAAATTCACTTGTGAAACAATAAAAGGAGGAGCTGCCATGGACATTTGAGCTTTCAAATATTTCATTTGGCTTCTTGAATTTCTCTTATTTCTCCATTTATTCAAGGGCCTTTGTTGAGAGATGGGATTTTTGGGATTTATTCTTCATTAACCTGCAATTAAAGATAAAAACAATTATTAGTGGTATATTTATTCATATAAAGTAGATAATGAGGGTATAAAATTATAATAAAATATGATTATCAAATACCCCCACACCTAAACTTTTGCTAGTCCTCTAGCAAAGAAAATAAAAAGAAAATCCTAACTCACTTTCGCAGGAATCGCGGTTGTATTTAGCGCATACAACAAGCCTTTAAACCCCTAGGTTACCCTAGTGGACGAGTTGTAGTCTCGTGAGGGTTTACAGTGAATATACCCACAAAATTCGGTCAACTTGCCAAATTAAAGAAGTCAGTAAATAACTAAATTCACTTAATAACTTTTAGATAATCTAATTGGAGTCAGTTATCACTCAAGAAAATATTTTTATATATAACTCTAAGGTATATATTTAAGAAAATCTTCTCATCGTAGCAATACAAAACCAAGCCAAACTTAGGAATTTAATTTAAAAGTTTTGAAAAGAACATGCTAACTCTTTGTTTTAAATAATTTTCAAGTTGACTTGATTTAAAATATTTTCCAAGACTTTTTAACTCTTTCTTCTTTGGTGATTTTTTTCTACTTTAACGGGCTTTCTAAGTGACCATTTAACGAGTTTTGGGCTAATGGATCCCAACCCAATTGGGCTTAGGTCATTAAGTATGGAAATACTCCTTGGGCTTAATTACTCGGCCAGCTTAGGCTTTATAAGATAGAATCACCTTGAATTCAAGAGTTTTTTTCTTTCTTTTTTTTTCGTTTTTGGTGCCCATTTTTCGCACTCTTCTTTTGCTTTTTTTTTGTATATGTATATATATTTTGAAAATATGTAAATCAAGACACTTTAAAAAAATTATTTTCAACTCTAAGTTAAGCATGCAAAAATTTTATTATTTTAAATAAAAGTCCAAGTTAAGGCTTAAGTAAAGTATACTACTTTGAAAATCATTTCTTAAGAAATTTATTTAGAGTTATCATAAAAGGTGAACTTAAGTAAATAACTAACTAGGGATTAGAAAATTTTAAATTTATCAAATAAATCAATTATTACATAACTCTATCAATTTGGCAAGTGACGATATTTTTATAATTTTTTTTAAGAAAGAAAAAAATGTAACTAAAAATATAAAATAAAGAGAAAAAATAACTGATTCCTACCCCCATACCTAAATTCTGCATTGTCCTCAATGCAAACTCTATGATGCATAAAGTAAAGCAGATAAGAAGTGAAGCACTTACATTTGGTCGGCTGATAAATATCTGCAATTACCTTTGGTCTGAGGAGGATGAAAACAAAAATTTATTCTTCTTTCTTTTTTTTCTTTTTTTTCTTTTTTTTCTCTTTTTTTTTGAAAACTGAACAAGAAACTCTCACATGAGAGAAGAATAAATTCTTTTTATTATTCTGAAATAAACAAAATAAACAATGTAGAATGAAATATTCAACATGAAGAGTTCCTGTTCTACATTGAATCCTACCTTACTGTTGAAAATTCTTCCCCGAATTTTAAACAAATTCAGAATGATATAATCAATAATGTGAATTTCCAAGCATTTTGGGGTGTTCAGTAATTCTTGTAACAAAGTAAGGTAGGTATTATTGGTGTCATACATTTTATATTTCTTAATAAACTTAGACTCTTGTACTGTGAAGTTTTGTTTTCTAACAACCAATTCTTCTGTGAAGTTCTAAAAATTTGGTTGTTGATTATTCTCCAAGAATCTAAGTTCATCAAGAAAGAGTTCTTCAAAATTTAATTCAAAGCAGCAAATGTTTAACACAGTTTTATTATTCTCAAGGACCTGATCTGCTTCTTCTAAAAACTCTAACTCTTCATCAAAAATTTCCTCAAAACTCAAATCAGACTCTTCTTCTTCTTCTTCTTCTTCTGATCTTTCCTGAATGTAGTTTATTTCTAGAGGCTGATTATTTGGTTGGTCCCCTGGATTAAAAATGTTGAGATCAGCAGTCAAATTCCCAAAGGACAGCTTCATTTGACCAGTTCTACAGTTGATGAGAGCATTAGAAGTGGCTAAGAACGGTCGTCCTAAGATGACAGGTGTCTGTCCTTTGGGATTGGAAACAGGCTGTGTTTCCAAGACTACAAAATCTACTGGAAAAATAAAATCTCCAACCTTAATCAGAACATCCTCTAACTCACCCATAGGGACCTTAACAGATCTATCAGCCAACTGTAAGGTGCATTTGGTTGGGTTCAGTACACCTAGACCCAATTGCTGATAGACTGAATATGGAAGCAAATTGACACTGGCCCCTAAGTCTAAAAGCGCCTTATCAATGTGAGTATTACCAATGATACATGAAATGATGGGGGAACCTGGATCTTTACGTTTCAAAGGTATGGGATTTGATAGCATTTCACTGATATTGGCGGCTAAAAAGACTTTCTTTGGAATATTTATTCGCCTCTTCTTAGTGCACAATTCTTTTAAAAATTTAGCATAAGATGGAATTTGTTCAATTACATCTAAGAGAGGAATGTTGTCCTTAACCTGCTTGAATGTTTCTAGGATCTTCTCCTCCTGAGGGGAGTGTTTCCTAGACCTGAGTCTATCTGGAAAGGGAGCAACCGGTCTAAACCTATCAAAAGCAGGCTCAGGTTCGGGTTCAGGTTCTTGAACATCTGTAGGGAGTGATTGTTGAATAGATTCATCAGAAGGAGAAGGAGAAGGAATTTGTACAGGATCAAGAGTTTGACTTGGAGAAGTTCTCACTTGATTATCGACCTGTCTACCTGACCGAAGTGAATGGATTACATTTACTTGGGCTTCATAGGATGAACTGCATCCTGTGTTCTTAGGGTTGACCACGGGTTGACTTGGAAATTTTCCTTTCTCTCTTTCACTCACGGCACTAGCTAGTTGACCAAGTTGGGATTCTAATCTAGCTATAGCTTGAGTGTTGGAGTTGAGCATTTGTCCGATTGATTGCATGAAGGAATTCAACGTGCTAGACGTTTGAGTCAACATATTCGTGGTTTGAGTAGAGGCGCCTTAATTATGGTTTCTAAACCCCTTTCCAAGACATTGAGACGTTTATCCTGATCTGGATTGTGAGGAGTCTGAATTACAGCTTGATGAAGAGGAGACTGATTTTGATACGGCAGATTGGGTTATTGAAATTGTGGATGAGAATTGAAAGGAACTGTGTTTCCCCTAGAAAAATGTTGGGTCGAAGCGGGAGTGAAGTTTTGAGTTCCGGGAGAATTTCCTAGATTCCATGCAAAGTTGGATGATTTCTCTAACCTGGATTGTAGGTTGGAGAAAATGGATCATTTCTAGGGTGCTGGAATGCAGCGTTCATCTGTTCTAATGAATTGTTGTTTCCTAGGAGAGGGCATTCCTCTGAAACGTGGGTAGGAGACTGACAATTATGACATCTTGAGGCAGAAACATGATTAATTTGAGCTGGAGTTCGTTCCTTAATTTCTAAAGCTTCTAACCTTCGCAGAATCGTCGCCATCTTTGCTTCAGAAGCAATGTTTGACTCTAAGGAAAAACCACTAGACATAGATTGGGGAACTGATAAAACTCTATCATCGCACTGTTCAAATTGCATTGTTTTTTCAGAAAGACTCTCCAAAAATTCCCAAGCTTCATCAGCATTTTTCCTCATAAAATCCCTGTGGCACATTGATTCTAAGGAAGTTTTTACAGAATAATCTAATCCCTCATAAATTATTTGGCACAATCGCCATTTCTCTAAACCGTGATGAGGACATTGGATGAGAAGATCTTTAAATCGGTCAAAATACTTCCAAAAAGGTTCTCCGGGGATAATTTTAAAGTTTTGAATGTTGTTCCTAAGCTTTACCGTTTTATGAATAGGGAAAAATTTTCTTAAGAAAAATGGTAACAAATTCATCCCAAGTTGAGATGGAATTTGTTGGTAAGCTGTACAGCCATTTTTTAGCTTTATCCTTAAGAGCAAATGGAATAAATCTAAGCTTAACCGCATCTTCATTTAATTCTCTCATTTTAATCATAATACATACTTCCTCAAATTCCGAAATAAAAATAGGAAGCATGTTTATGTATTGCGATCTAAGCTCAAAATTTATTCCATTTGTTTCAGGGAGCCTAATGCATGAGGGGATTGCATTCCTAATGGGATAGCACATATCATGAAGAATGGGTGGATTAGGATGCTCCATTTCTATGATTGGTTCAAAGCAAATTAATCGATGTGTATTATCCCTAATCCACTGTTGCATACACCAAAATATTTCTTTTTATTTTTTTATTTTTATTTTTATATTTATTTTTTTAAGAAAAGAAAGAAAATTAGTTTTTTTTATGAGAAGATAAAGAAAAAGAAAAATCTTAACTAAAACAAATCAAAGCAATCACTTTTCAATCAACTCTAATTCTAGGGTTTAGCCTAACTCCACTAGACCAGCTCCTAACCAAAAACTCCTATAGTGAAAAGATCAAAGTTTTACCCAGGTAGTTAGCCAGGTAAGGATAGTACTAGAGGTTGATCAAAGATCAATTAAGTACCTCTTTCCTTACGGAGCGCTTTACGCAACCCCTAAACATTGCCTTAGACACCAACTAATCTGAGAAAACTTAAACCGGTTCACTTAAGGATTTCTTGTTCCTTATTGAGCTCGAATCCTTAGGGGCCAACGTCTAATGCGTTTTATTAGGCTTGGGTTTGTGAAGTGAGGAATTAGTGATTTTTGGCTAAGGAAAGGGTGATGAAATCCCTCACCTTATCTTGATTATGGGGTTTTGCCCTTAAAAATATTTTTAAGTGTGTGCCAAATCAAGATGCTCAAATCACTTGGTGAATTCCTACACTATATGAAATGCAACCCTATGAATTAAAAGCAACTAAAAAGGATGGAAAAGAAAAATCTTTTTTTTAATTAGGGTTAACAATCAAACAAATGAGAAGGGGGGATTTGTTTGAATTTATTATCTTGTTAGTAAATGTCAAAGTGGAGGATGAATTTTATTATGGTTAACAAAAAAAAATAAAATCCTTTTTTTTTAAATCCTAATTGTCTCTCAAATCTTCAAATCCTAGTTCTCCAATCCGCGATCTTCAAGCTCCAAGCATTTCCTTCACAAAAAACACGCAAGTTAAAGAACCAAAATAATTAAAACCTACTTAAGCACCGTCCCCGACAACGGCACAAAAAACTTGATGCGGCATAAACATGTACCAAAAAGGTTACAAGTGCACAACCGTGTCAAGTTATAGTATTTAAGATATCGATCCCACGAGGAAGGTGTTTTGTAGGAGAAAATATGAAATTGGTTCTTATGTTGTGTGCGTGACAAGTAGGAGTGATAAGTGAATGTGATTGTGAAGAGATTTAGAGGGTGAAAATGGTGTATAAATAGGTGCAAAGTGTAAGTGAGAGTGGATTTGAAAAAGAATGAGTATGATCAATAAGGTGAGAAGAAAAAAAAAGAATAAAATCAAGAAACAAATAAAAAAAAATCAAGAACGAAGAACAAAATTTTAGAATAAAAAAAATGCAAGAAATTAAAGATGGTGGATTCAATTATAGATATGGGTAATCTACAATTGAACCCACTTCTTAGAAAAGGGTGATTCCCTAGAGGGTTCTAGCCTAAAGACGAATCAAACAAAATAAAAATAAACAAAAAGAAAAACTAAACCCAAGAGGGTTCTAGCCTCAAGGTGAATAGTATAAGAAATTAAAATCTAACTACAAAATAAAGTGCAAAATCTAAATTACAAAATAAAATTGCAAGAATTAAATGCAAGAAAATAAATCTACTCTATAAGCATGAAAATAAATCTACTCTATAAGCATGAAATAAATCTAAGGCAAGAGGGTTCTAGCCTCTTGGCTATTTAACAAGAAAATAAAATCTAACTACAAGCATAGAAATAAATCTAAACTAATAAGCAATAAAAGAGAAAAAGAAAAGAAATGCAAACCTTCAAATAATTCTCCATCTTCATCTTCATCTTCATCATCCAACAAAGAGAAGAAGAGAAAAATTTAAAGTGGTAAAAAAATTATTATTATTAATTGTAACAAAAAGTTACAATTTTGGAAGGCCTTCTCAATTAAGAGTAGCCCTCCTCTCCAAAAGGAGTTACAAAAATTTTCACATCCTTAACCCCTCACTCTCTACCCCTATTTATAGTAATCTTCAATGAATATGAGCTATTGGATTTGTCTTGAGCCCCAAGCAAAGCAATCTCCACATTTGAATTTACTTTTTGTTCTTCTCTAGCCCAACATAAGAGGCCCATAAGATTTATTTGATTTTCAAAGATGAAAATCCCCAATTCTTACAGCAGGTCCGGTCCATGGAAATTTGATTTTCAAAATTAAATGAAAATCCAAGTTGCACAAGTGCCAAGTCCGGTCCATTCAATGAATTTCAACTTCCAACCTCAGCCATCAAGTCCAATGAAGAGCAGCCGGCCCATTTGATTTTGAAAGTCCATTTCATTTAAAAATCTGCAGCACAATCAGCAACCAGCCCATTTGATTTTGATTTTCAAAACTAAATTCAAGTCCAATTCAAAGCAGCCGGCCCACTTCATTTGATTTTCAAATGAATATCATGTCCGGCCCACATGCTTCGTTCAATCAAAATCCAATTGCAATAATAAATGTTCGGCCCATTAAAGCCAATTTGAGAGTTTATCCTTGATGGGGTTTTTGTATACAGCATCTTTAATGAAAACAAAGTTGTCTTCAGCTCCAGGAACAATTTAATTAAGAATTGGCTGAGTTTCTTGATGGGCTTTGGGCCTTCAAAAAAAATTCAAAAATTCACTTGTGAAACAATAAAAGGAGGAGCTGCCATGGACATTTGAGCTTTCAAATATTTCATTTGGCTTCTTGAATTTCTCTTATTTCTTCATTTATTCAAGGGCCTTTGTTGAGAGATGGGATTTTTGAGATTTATTCTTCATTAACCTGCAATTAAAGATAAAAGTAATTATTAGTGGTATATTTATTCATATAAAATAGATAATGAGGGTATAAAATTATAATAAAATATGATTATCAATGAGATTTTGGCCTTTGATTGATAAATAAAAAACTAAGATCTCTTTATTAGTAGATATTAGTAGAGGATCCATTAGTAGAGGATCCCAAATCCAACAAAAACTAGCCGTTTCTAGCCGTTACTAGCCGTTATAGGGTGAAAAGACCAAAATACCCAAAATCCAGCATTCTGGAAATTTGCATATCTAGATTTGTAAAATCAATTAAAAATAATAAATAAACTTTAAAAATTATGAAATTTTTAGAAAAGTATATAAACATGTATAAAGACATGGCAGAGAAAGAATTTCTTAAATATCACTTCCTATTTGTGAGAAATAATTATTTGAACACAGATATACAGTTTCCGAAATCTGCTGACATACACAATTTTGTAAAATCAATTGGGCACAATAAAACAACTCCAAAAATCATGAAATTTTGAGATAAGTTTCCAAACATGTATATAAACATGTCAGATAAAGAATTTCTAAAATATCACTTCCCATTTGTGAGAAATAACTTTTTTTTAATAAAGATATACAGTTTCTAAAAAACTGCTAAAAACTCGTTTTTGTAAATTCAATTGAAAATGACAAAACAAGTCTAAAATTAGTAAAACATGGGAAAATATTTGTATATATGAATACAAACATGTATACAAAGAAATTTTTCAAATTGTATTTCCCAATTGTGAAAACTCATCTGTTTTGTAAAAACATGCACGAACATAAACTTTAAACATGCACGAACAAAACTTGTTAAAACTTGATTTTGACAAATTCATTCCAAACAAGTTTCAAAACACATTCCAATAGGTTTATAGACTTGATAAAAGATATAGCATCGTGTTAATAAGTCTATAATCTAAACAATGATAAATCAAAATAAACGTCTTGTGTATGAAATTAAGCTTGAAGTATTGAACACACATAATATAACACCTAAACTAATTTACCAAAGCTTGTGATCTTCAATGAAGCTCTTCTTGGTAAACATTACGGAAGAAGTTTGAACTTGGATCTTGACTTGAATGCATAGGCTTCACTCCACTATTCCGCCAACCTCCATTGAATATGATCGTTGAGGCTCTATTACATCCATCCTCCAATTTGTTGTTTGTCTATAATAAATAAAAAAACCACAGACATTAGACAAACAACGTTAGTGGTAAATTGTTTGTTAAACATCATCAAAACAAGAAGGCTAACAATCTCCCCCTTTTTGATGATGACAAACAATTTACATAAAGATATATATGCGTGAAACAAATGAATATATAAATTAGAATTATCATGCATATAAACAAGAAAGGCTATACTCATAATATTTCTCCCTCTTTGACAACATCAAAAAGGGAGAAACACCAAGAATGAAGAGAAAGAAAGCTCCCCCTATCAATATGCATGGGTGAGTATAAAAATAAAAATAATAATAGGGTATGGCTCCCTCTATCAAAATGCTTTATGGAATATATGCAATAATGATCATGGCAAACCATATGTGAGTAAGAGCATAGATATGCTAAACACAACTCACATACAAAAAGATAATGAGAACACATAAAGTATGTCATTATGAAGATAGGTGTCTCAAAGCATTAGTTTTTAAGACAAAACCTAATCAAAAAGATTTATGAAATCAAAAGAGAGAAAACATGATAATCATGCAAAAGAGTTTTCAAATGAAAACAAATCAATCAAATGAAATAATAAATCACAAGTAAAACATATAAAAACATAAAACAAAACCATCATTGATTTTTAAAAATCAAGAGAGGCAACTATATCTAGCTCTTGAGCTAGTATCAACCTATATTAATATTTTAGCATCCGGTAAACGAGATTTGGGAATAAACACCCAATAAATCCGGGGTTGCTCAAACATAAAACCTCTCAACAAAATGAAAACAAAGTATACATATCAAAAAATGATGTTTGATCAAGAAAGAAAATTTTCTTTAAGAATTTTGATCAACCCATATGAAGAATACATTATAAAGCATATTTGAAATTTGAATCATCTATATGTGCTATATAATGATCTCATAAGTACAAACACATTATTGAAACATACACTTCTCATAAATAAAGTCAACAAAATGAAAACAAGAGACTTGATGAAAATAAGTTGTTTTCATTTTCAAAACACGTTTTTCAAAACATGTTTTTCAAAACCACATTTTAAAAAAAAAACACATTTTTCAAAACCAAGACAAAGAAATGAAAATATCAAAAGCTTGGTTTTAAAAAGGATTTTGGCACCCAAGTATTCTTGGTGTCGGATTGTTTAGAGACATGACCCCTATCAATTAAGCTCAAAGCCCTAGGGTTATGAACCCGTTTGGACGCATTTGGTGCACGAACATGGTCATAACAATATTTATGCAAATGACCCATTCAATTGCAATAAGTGCAATGAAGAGGGGGAAATGATTTGTGATGACCAAGTGGCGGTGCACGGAAATCATTTGCAAAGATAAGTTTTTCTTTTAAATTGTTTTGCAAATGAGAAACTCTTCTTAAATCAAAACAAAATTTGGCCAAATGACCAAATCTACCACAAAAATCACATTTATACACATTAGCATGTTTATGATGAGCTTTGTGAGTATGAGCATGTGAATGTGTATGTGTACATGAAGATGAAGCTTGATGGAATGCACAAGAATTATTTGTCTTGATGGGCTTTTGTGCATTATAACAAAATTTAGCAATATGGCATTTTCGGCCGCAAATGGAGTACTTGTAAATTTTGTTATACATGTGTGCATAGTGAATGGGTTTCTTGGAAGAGTTTGCATTAGACTTTACACACAAGTCCATGAGCTTGTTATTATTAACAATGCATGTTTTAAGAGTTGAATCTAAAGATGAAATACGATTTTTAACAACATTCAACTCATCATTTGGCACATATGCATTGACAATAGAAGTAGAGTAAACATGGTCATTTTTAAATGATGTGAATTCATTTCTTAAAGCTTCTACTTCTAGCATGTCATTGTTCTTTTCATGAGTTAAACTAGCAACACTTGAAATTAAAGAATCATGATCCAACTTTAATTCTTCATTGTTTTCTTTTAGGATCACATTCTCATTAGAAATAGTTTCAAACTTAGATGCTAACAACTTATGATCGGATTTTAATTCTACATGCTTGCTTTTTAAGTCAATAAAATTATTATGCAATTTAGCGTAGGCATGCATTAATTTATCATATGCACAAGCGAGTTCATTAATAGTAAATCACATTCGGATTCGGAATCGCTTACCACATTAGAGCTATTGCCTAGTGCCCGTGTGCACGATGAAGATGAAGCTCCACATGAATTAGAAGTAGAATCCTTCAAAGCTTGTCGGATCGCCTCCAAATTCCCTTGATGTTCTTCTATAAGTTCTCACAATGTGTAAGCACTATCAAAAGAATCAAGCTTGTTAGAAAAGGATAAGCCAAAAGCATCAATTAGAAATTCTAACACAAGCTTGTTCATAGTAAACATCTTTTTATCATGATTACTCCACTTGGATTTTTCCAATGTGGGCACAATATAAGCATCCTCAATAACTTCCCATAAATCAATATTTTTAGATCTAACAAATAGTTTAAATCTAACACACCATTGGACATAGGGAAAGTTATTAATCCTAGGAGCAACATTAATGGTATAACCAAGACTAGGTGCACTGTGCATGTCCATGATATAAATATGTTCAAGCAAGATATAAAATAAAATCACAAAACTAGATTAGCACAAAAGATAATTTGGATCTTTAACTCAAGTTGAAGCAATATAAGACATTTTCATAATGTACTCCCTGATATTTCCTTTGTCTTTATACTGTTAGACCCTAGAGGGGGGTGAATATGGTCTTATGCTAATCTAATCCGATTTTATGCCAATTAAAATAAATTATTCTTGCAAGATAGATATACAAGAGTTATGTACAAGAATAAACAATATGAACAAATGGATATATCCTAGCAAAGAGATATATTATGAGATATATATGCAAGGGTATGAAACTAAGGGTGATATAAACATAAACAAGATAGTGGACAATATAAACTAAGAGCAAATGACAAAGGCGATAAAAACAATAAGCATGAATGTAAAAGAACGCCAATGACAAACTCAAACAATTAATATGATCACGGAGTTTGGTCCCCATGACCTATATCTCCGCTCCTCACCTCGAGGAGATCTTCACTATCGTCACACCCGGTTTGAAAGCCAGAACTTTTCTACACACTCGGTTTTCTAGCTAACCGAAAACTCTACACACTCGGTTTTCTAGCTAACCGAAAACTCTACAACACTCACAATGTATACACACTAACTACCACCTCAAGTATTGGTCTCTAGCCCGTGTCTTCCTTAAGTACTCAGATTTACTACCTCTCTCTAGGCTTTTACTACCGACTTCACTCCTCTTGGGATAACCCCGTCTCTCACCACACACTCCTCTCGGTATACTAGTGTAATACAATATGATCTCACAATTTAGGCTCACAATACAAATAAATTGTTCTCTATAATAGATAAGAACTTAATTTAGTATAACTCAATGTTACAATCTCTCACAACCCTAATTATACTATGTATGTAAATACTAAAAGCTCAAGTGAGTGTGTATAACAATGAGAAAAATCAAATCTAAACTCAATATAAAAACTAGCTTTGATAAATGATAATTAAACAAATGAATATAAAGCTAGATATAGAGTTTAGAAAACTTCTCCAATGGATGACAAGAGAGAGGGAGATGAATTGAAGCTTTAAACACCAAAAGATTATCTCCTCAAGCTCTTGTGAAAATATCTTCACAAACCAAACTCTTAAACTCACTTAGAAACCCTTAAACAAACTTATAAAACTATTTAAAACTTTTCTCTTTGTTGGTGGGAGAGTTGAATATAATAGGGTATTTATAACAACCTAAAACATCAGCCAAAAACACCCCAAAATAAAAACTAGCTGTTTCTAGCCGTTACTAGCCGTTATAGGGTGAAAAGAGCAAAATACCCAAAATCCAGCATTCTGAAAATTTACATATCTGGATTTGTAAAATCAATTAAAAATAATAAATCAACTTTAAAAATTATGAAATTTTTAGAGAAGTATATAAACATGTATAAAGACATGTCAGAGAAAGAAATTCGTAAATATCACTTCTTATTTGTGAGAAATAATTATTTGAACACAGATATACAGTTTCCAAAATCTGCTTACATACACGATTTTGTAAAATCAATTGGGCACAGTAAAACAACTCCAAAATCATGAAATTTTGTGAGAAGTTTTCAAATATGTATATAAACATGTTAGAGAAAGAATTTATGAAATATCACTTTCCATGTTTGAGAAATAACTTTTTTTATTAAAGATATACAGTTTCTAAAAAACTGCTGAAAACTCGTTTTTGTAAATTCAATTAAAAATAACAAAACAAGTCTAAAATTAGTAAAACTTGGGGAAATGTTTGTATATATGAATATAAACATGTATGCAAAGAAATTTTTTAAATTGTATTTCCCAATTGTGAAAACTCATCTCTTTTGTAAAAACATGCACGAACATGAACTTTAAACATGCACGAACAAAACTTGTTAAAACTTGATTTTGACAAATTCATTCCAAAAAGTTTCAAAATACTTTCCAATAGGTTTATAGACTTGATAAAAGATATATTATCATGTTAATAAGTCTATAATCCAAAACAATGATAAATCAAAATAAACGTCTTGTGTATGAAATTGAGCTTGAAGTATTGAACACATACAATATAACACCTAAACTAATTTACCAAAGCTTGTGATCTTCAATGAAGCTCTTCTTGGTAAACATTATGAAAGAAGCTTGAACTTGTATCTTGACTTGAATGCATAGGCTTCACTCCACTATTCCGCCAACCTCCATTGAATATGATCGTTGAGGCTCTATTTCATCCATCCTCCAACTTGTTGTTTATCTATAATAAATAAAAAAACCACAGACACTAGACAAACAATATTAGTGGTAAATTATTTGTTAAACATTATTAAAATAAGAAGGCCAACATCAGGTTCGACCGCAGCTCAAGCTAAGAGGTCTAAGAAGAAGAAGAGAAAGAAGAAAATCTTAAAGGGTCACCGCTCGACTAAAGACAGCACGCAAAGACTTCTTGCGAAGGCGGCTGAGTCTCAGCCTAGGCAAACTGAGGCTGCACCTGGGCAGACCAGTGGGGCTCCTGTTCCAAAGGCTTCCTAAATTCCCCGCTTGAAATTATTAATGTGAGTGACGATTACCTACAATTGGTTGCCCAGCTAGGAGCAACCGATGGGGATCTTCCTGCCTTGGTGGCAGCCTGTAGCTTGATCGCCTCCCGAGCCTCCTTATGAGTCGTTGCTTCTCTTAGAGCTTGAAGAAGAGGTCCTGGGATTGCTCGTATTGATAGAACAATTCAATCTCTATGAGTTCCCCTCTGATGTGATAGCTCAACAAGCTTGATGAAGGCTAGTGTTGGGTACCCCACTCAACAATATTTGATCCTTGGGAAGGAGGAACTACTCGACCACTTTGGCCTGATCAAACCTGAATTCTAGGACAGATCCTCCTTGAGTCTAGCTGATAACTCGAGACAAAAACAATTTTGTCTGACGGCTCCCTATCATGGTAAGGGTGAGTCTTCATCAAACTATTTATGTTAGAAGGTTAATTGTGTGGGTAAGTAGATGTTTAAAGGAGTTTAGGGTCCCTTATTCTTCCTGGATAGCTGATCAATCAGAATGAAGTAGATTCCTACACAGGAAACACCCATTAGTGGCCTGGAGTTTATTGCTCCGGTAAGCTTTGCGAGGTTCAAGTCCGCAATTGATTAAGCAAATTTGTAGAATCTAGTTTTTAGGGAGTTATTCAATAGTTTTTGCATACCTTAGAATAGTGAAGATTGCCCAATATTTATAGAGAGTTCGCAAGGGCACATCAATAATTTGATTGGGTTAGTGCAATCGATTGATCAGACCGTACTTTACACATTTCTGCAGCCAGTTGAATGAGTTACTTCGCATTTAATGCGAAAGTGACAGAATGGCTGAAGTGATAGCGTTAGGGGTGCATTCGTTCTGGATACGGCTCGAATATAATACTTATCATATCTATATTCGCTTACCCATCTCGGATATGGATACAAATACAGATATACCTCAGTAAGAAAAATTCATATCCATATCTGCTAAAATCAGATATGGTTATGGATATATAAGCAGACATGCATACGAGATGCAAAACAGAAATGAGAAAACTGGATAGTATTGAGAAAAACATAGTCTATGTGATATAGAAGAGTACGTTAATATGTTCATTATAACTAAAAAGCTAATATTAGACATATTGATTGTTAAAATTAACCACAAATCCATAATCTAAGAATTAAAACTATCATAAGAGTATGATTAATATGTGTTTGGATATTTCGGATACAGATCCAGATATTTCATTACAAAACCATATCCGTAACTGTATCATATTGGTTAGAGATTTGAGTAACCATATCCGCATCCTAACAAATACGGTTATGAATATTTATTCGAATACGGATATGGCTAGCGTAGTCCAGGGAGTTAACTTCGGACCGAAGATAATGATTCTGACCCAATGCTAAATGTGATGGTTTGAGCGGTGAAGTACAAATGTTAAAGTTGATAGGTCATTTCGTCATTCTAGACATTCTTTATCGAGGACCTGAGTAACAGACACTTTTCATATTGGACTCGGCTTCTTCTAGCTTATCCTGGCTCGAAGACTCCTTTCATCTCGGACTTTGGCCGCCAAAGAGGTCGGCGATGCTCGCATCGGGATTAGGCCTTCAGATTACTAGGACTTTACTAGTTAATTATGATAGGTGGCCAATTCTCAAGAGTTCATTAGACTTAGTAATTCTCAGGATACAATAGATTCTGACATACCACTATATAGAAAGGAATAATTTATACCATTCACGAGTGATTATAGAATTAGTTTAGGAGTTGCAATTCTTGTATTTATAGGGTAGATGGCCGCCCTTCTTCTATAGGAATAGTTCTGATAGACTCTACTTATGATGTAGATCACCTCACTCCTATATGGATAATTCTGATAGGATCCATATTGCTGCCCGCTGCCCCTTAACCCCCTAACCCCAATAGTTCCATCCATCATTTTCATATTCTTTGTAACTACACTCATTAACCACCTATTAAATCCTCCATTCCTCCAACTTCTCCATCATACTAAACTCAAATTAGCGTAATGTGATGCCCGCACCAAGTGACTAGCGAAGGACTGGGGAGAAGGCTAAGCATTTGGGCCAAGTGCAGGTAAATCTTTTCATGGGCCCACTAAGAAACCTGTGTAATCTGGGCCCAGCAATATCTACACAGAAATGCAGCTACGTTTTGGAGATAGATTCTCATTGTACAGCGAGACCCAAGGTCTGACTCCAATGAGAAATCTAGGGTTCTTTCCTTCCTGTTCCCGAGGAATTCGATGCAATTTGATGCCAAGAGAAAATTTTGGGTAATTAATTCAACCTGAGTTTTATTCAATTAGGTTTCTGAATGATTATTTTCTTCGATTATTCTTTTGTTGAATTACTGGCTGCAAATACAACTTGTTGCGTGGCATCGTACCATTATATGATTAAATCGTACAAAGTTTGTTAATTTCGCGACATAAAGCTATACTGTGTACACAGCACACTGAGTAGTATGTAAATATTTACAAATATATAAATGCAGAATGTGTTAGGATATGTGAAGCCTAACTATCAGACATGCCCTATGCTTCAGAAGAGAGGAGGAACAAAGTTGGAACAGGAGGAACATGATTGACGACGACGAAGTTCAAGCAAAACGACGAAGGAGACAGTTTTCTGCATCGCGGTCGACCGGCCATGGCGCGGCGGTCGACCGACGTAGAGAGCTCGATCAGGAATAGGATTCGTCGCGGTCGACCGCATGTGGTGCTGCGGTCGACCGGAGTCGGGTTTTAGCCCAGATTCGTTATTTAACCTGTTTTGTTCTGTTTCTTTTTTTACTTGTTAAACCCTTAAGTCTATAAAAGGGTTGATTAGGGCATGATGAAAAAGATGAAAAATAGTGAATTTTTCTCCTGCGGCGGCCGTGGACGTAGTTTCTCACATTGAGAAGCGAACCACGTAAATCTTGTGTGTTTGAGATTGTTTGATTTTCTCTCTTCTCTCCTAAATCTCTATTTCCAAATCACATCAGGGGGGTTGTGCATCTCCAACAAGTGGTATCAGAGCGACCAGGTTCGGCGCGAGCGATTTGAGGTCAGAGACAATGAGATCTGAGAAAGAAACATCCAAGATTGAGAAGTTTGATGGAACAAACTTCGGGTTCTGGAAGATGCAGATGGAGGACTACCTCTATCAGAAGGATTTATACCTACCATTGGGAGAGAAGCCGACGGATATGAAAGATGCGGATTGGAAGCTATTGGATCGAAAGGCCCTTGGAGCGATCAGGTTGACCTTGTCTAAATCAGTAGCGTTCAACATCAAGAATCAGAATACGACGGCGGATCTCATGGCGGCGTTGTCCAGTATGTATGAGCAGCCCTCTGCGGCGAATAAGGTACATCTCATTAAAAAGTTGTTTAATTTGAGGATGTCCGAGAGCCAGAAATTCAAGGAACACCTGAACGAGTTTAACGAGATCACGGATCAACTAAACTCGGTCAATATTCAGTTTGACGATGAAATCCAAGCCCTCTTGATACTTGGTCAATTGCCCGACAGTTGGAAGGGTACCGTTATCTCGATCAGCGGACAGTTGGAAGGGTACCGTTATCTCGATTAGCGGATCATGTGGCAAATCAAAACTGAAGTTTTCAGAGGTGGTGGACATGATTATGACTGAGGAAATAAGAAGACAAGAGGAAGGGATTTCTAATTCAGGGTCGGCGTTGAATCTTGAGGGCAGAGGAAGAAACAGAAACAGAAATAGAGGGAGTAGCCGAGGAAGATCTAACTCGAGGAACGGAAGGCCAAAGTCCAGGAATGGCAAGGGCAAGAAGGAGATCGATTGCTGGAATTGTGGCAAGTTTGGCCACTATGAGAATCAGTGCCGAGAACCCAAGAAGGACAAGGAGAACAAGACTGAAGCGAACGTGGCCTCAGGAGAATCAGATGATGCCCTAATCTGTTCGTTGGAGAGCAAAACTGAATCGTGGGTGCTGGATTCAGGAGCTTCGTTTCATGCTACCTCAAATAGAGATTTATTTGAGAACTACGTTTCAGGAAACCTAGGAAAAATCTATCTTGGTGATGATCAGCCTTGTGACATTGTTGGCAAAGGAGTCGTGCAAATCAAGCTCAATGAGTCTACATGGAAGCTGAGTGATGTGAGACATATTCCTAGCTTGAGGAAAAATCTGATTTCCATAGGACAATTGGCGAAAGAGGGATACGTATCAACCTTTGCATGTGATACATGGAAGGTTACAAAGGGATCCATGGTTGTTGCCCGTGGTACGAAGACGGGATCTCTCTACATGACGATAGATGCACGAGGTTCCATTGCAGTGGCTGAAGGCAGTGAAGACCCAAATTTGTGGCACCAGAGGCTAGGTCACATGAGTAGCAAAGGCCTAAAGGTTATGCAATCGAACGGGAAGTTACCAGGTTTGAGATCGGCTGATATTAACCTATGTGAAAGCTGCATTCTAGGGAAACAAAAGAGAATAAGCTTCAAAAGGGTGGGCATAACCCCTAAAGAAGAGAAGCTTGAGTTAGTTCACACAGATGTGTGGGGCCCAGCATCAGTTCCATCCACCGGCGGAAGGTTATATTTCGTGACCTTTATAGATGATCACTCGAGGAAGACTTGGGTCTATTTCATGAAACACAAATCAGAAGTGTTTGAAGTCTTCAAGCGATGGAAGGCTATGGTTGAGAACGAGACCGGTTTGAAGATCAAGAAGCTTCGTTCTGACAACGGCGGCGAGTATGAAGACTCAGAGTTCAAGAAGTTCTGTTATGACAGCGGCATTAGATTAGAGAGGACAGTGCCAGGTACACCCCAGCAGAATGGCGTAGCAGAACGCATGAACAGAACATTGACTGAGAGAGCCAGAAGTATGCGGTTACAAGCAGGTTTTCCAAAGCAATTCTGGGCAGAAGCAGTCAACACAGCTGCCTACTTGATCAACCGGGGACCATCAGTGCCTTTGGAGCACAAAATACCTGAAGAAGTATGGAGTGGAAGCCTACTTGATCAACCGGGGGCCATCAGTGCCTTTGGAGCACAAAAATACCTGAAGAAGTATGGAGTGGAAAGCAGGTAAACCTTTCTCACCTGAGAGTATTTGGTTGTGTTTCTTATGTTCATCTGAGTGATCATGCAAGAAACAAACTTGATCCTAAGTCTTTGAAATGTTTCTTTGTTGGCTATGGCGGTGATGAGTTTGGCTACAAATTTTGGGATGAGCAGAACAAGAAAATCATCAGAAGCAGGGATGTGGTCTTTAACGAATCAGTCCTCTACAAAGACCGTGATGCAGTTCAGCCCACTAGCTCGATGCAGAGTGATCCTACATATTTCGAGTCAGATTATGCCTCAGGTGGAGGCAATCCCGAAGCTAGTTCTGATGAAGAAGAAGAGATGATGGATGAGACCACTTCAGAGGGGGCAGATGAAGATGAAGAGCCTGTTTCGCCCGTTAGAGAGTTGAGGCGGTCAGCTAGAGTCCCCAAGCCTAATCCGAAGTACCCATCACTACAGCCCAGAGCTCATCTCAATTACCTACTTTTGAGTGACGGTGGAGAGCCAGAAAGTTATGATGAGGCTCTTCGAGTGGATGATGCGAGCAAGTGTGAGCTCGCCATGAAAGATGAAATAAAATCCTTGAACACCAACAAGACATGGGAACTTGCGAAGCTACCAACGGGGAAAAAGGCCTTGAGCAATAAATGGGTGTACAGAATCAAAGAGGAACATGATGGTTCCAAGAGATACAAGGCCAGATTGGTGGTTAAAGGATTTCAGCAGAGGGAAGGAGTTGATTACACAGAGATCTTCTCTCCAGTAGTCAAACTGACTACCATCAGAACAGTCCTGAGTATTGTTGCAGCTGAAGATCTACATCTCGAGCAGCTAGATGTGAAGACAGCTTTCCTCCACGGTGACCTAGAGGAAGAGATATATATGCAGCAGCCAGAGGGGTTTACTCAGAAGGGAAAAGAGAGGATGATATGCAGATTGAAGCTTGTACGGCCTGAAACAAGCTCCAAGGCAATGGTACAAAAAGTTTGATGGATTCATGCACAGGAACGGTTATTCCAGATGCAATGCTGATCATTGCTGTTTTGTCAAAGAGTTTGACAAGAGTTACATCATCCTACTCCTATATGTCGACGACATGCTAGTAGCCGGTTCAGATATGACAGAGATCAAGAAACTGAAGAAGCAGCTGTCGAGTGAGTTCGACATGAAGGATCTAGGCGCAGCGAAGCAGATATTGGGAATGAAGATCAGTAGAGATAAACTCTTGGGCACACTGCGGCTATCTCAGGCCGAGTATATTCGACGGGTGCTTGAGTGATTCGGCATGAGTGGTGTTAAGGCCGTTAGCACACCGTTAGCTAGTCATTTCAAATTGACTAAGGAGCAGTGTCCCGAGACTGATGAAGAGAAAGACTACATGGCTAAGGTTCCATATGCTTCAGCCATTGGAAGCCTTATGTACGCCATGGTATGCACGAGACCCGACATTGCTCATGCAGTGGGAGCTGTGAGCAGATTTATGTCAGATCCATGAGAGCAGCACTGGGAAGCAGTAAAGTGGATTCTGAGATACCTGCGAGGTACAATAGAAGATTATTTATGCTTCAGAAGAGGCAAGTTAGTCCTGCAGGGTTTTGTTGATGCAGACTATGCTGGTGAGATAGACCAGAGAAGAAGCACTACGGGATATGTATTCACTTTGGGCTCTACAGCTATTAGTTGGATTTCTCAGTTGCAGAAGATCGTTGCTTTATCAACGACAGAGGCTGAATATGTTGCTGTGACAAAGGCAAGCAAGGAGATGATATGGTTGTAGGGTTTCTTGGAGGATGAGAAGAGTGTCTTACATTGTGATAGCCAGAGCGCAATTCATTTGGCAAAGAATCCCGCTTTTCATGCAAGGACCAAACACATACAGGTCCGCTACCACTTCATAAGATCAGCGTTGGACGAGGACATGTTGGAACTTGTGAAGATTCAAGGAAGCAAGAACCCGGCTGATATGCTTACCAAGGTTGTCACTACAGAGAAACTGAAGTTGTGCTCAACTTCAGTTGGCCTCAGCACTTGATGATATGGAGGCCGTCGCCGCAGAGAGAGCTGAAAGAGATTGATAGTTAGTCTCCAAGTGGGAGATTGTTAGGATATGTGAAGCCTAACTATCAGACATGCCCTATGCTTCAGAAGAGAGGAGAAACAAAGTTGGAACAGGAGGAACATGATTGACGACGACGAAGTTCAAGCAAAACGATGAAGGAGACAGTTTTCTGCATCGCGGTCGACCGGCCATGGCGCGGCGGTCGATTTCGAACAGCATCGCGGTCGACCGGATGTGGTGCGGCGGTCGACCGGAGTCGGATTTTGGCCCAGATTCGAATTTTGACCTGTTTTGATCTGTTTCCTTCTTTAGTTATTTAACCCTTAAGTCTATAAAAGGGTTGATTAGGGCATGATGTATTGAGACGAAAAATAGTGAATTTTTCTCCTGCGGCGGCCGTGGACGTAGTTTCTCACATTGAGAAGCGAACCACGTAAATCTTGTGTGTTTGAGATTGTTTGATTTTCTCTCTTCTCTCCTAAATCTCTATTTCCAAATCACATCAGGGGGGTTGTGCATCTCCAACAGAATGGAGTTACACATTTATGCAGATATGTTTGATTCTCAGTTACTCAAATGTGATAATTCTGTAGCTCTAAGCACTAAGAAAAATTTGGTCTGTAACGCCGGAATAGTAATTGTATATAGATGAAAAAATACTGAATTTTTTATCTAACCATAAGTTCACCAGGTACAGTGCCTGGATGAGAATAGGTTGCGATACCGTATATTTACATCAGAAGAAATGCCAAACTATCATTATCAGAACTGGATTTCTTATTATCCTATAATATTTTTGAGTTGAATGTATTTTGTTGTAAGTACACACCTGTCTGTTATCAAAATGGACTTGAACACTCATTGTATATGTGCATCCACTTATTCGTGCGTGTATTGAATTATGATATATGTATGTTTCAGTTTGAAATAACCAACGAAATATAATAATGTTATAGGAACTTAATTCTCATAACACGTGAATGGAAAAACAATATTGAGTGCTTTTGCTTTCCATAAGATTACATGAAATTCCACTTGTCCTCCTTATTTAGCAAAGGAAAGGAGAAGATGATCCATCAGTTGAAGTTCTCCTTTATAGAACAGGTGATTAGCTATCATATGAGACAACTGTTGTGATCTAAGCACATTATCTTAGCTCACTTGTTGGACTGCTTTATGTGGTCTGAGCTTACTTTTACTTTCAGTTTACCTTCTGTAATAAGCAGATAGAGGTTGCTTTCTATATTTAAGCCAGATATAAGAAAATGCTACAAGCAGTCAAATTCTTGTACTCTGTATACTAGAGTAATGTGGCTTAAAATTTTTTGCTAGTTTGAAAACTGATTAATTTCCCCTTATGAAGTGTTTTCATTGTATTTGCTCCTTAATATTAAATTTTCTAACCTAAAAAGGCACCCGCTGGTGTATCCCTAAAATTGCGTTTGTAGATGACCAGATATATGTGGCAATTGCCATTTCAGTTATCCATACAGATTAGTTTCATTATCAAGATAATAATGTGCATACCATTTACAACTGTGAGGCCTCTGAAACATAGATGGTATCCTTCCTAAACAAGTGTGGGAAACTCACAGCTACCATGTTTACCATCCAAAGTAATATAAATGAAAAAAAATCAACTTGATATCATGTTACACCATTTATGAATCAAGCTCAAGTTTCATTAACCTTGGGACCGTTGCCACTTGTTCTTTAGCATTATATATAGTTATTTGTTAATCAGTAGTGAGCTAGTGAACTGGTGGGGATCCTGGCTTGCCTGATTCGTTGTTTTCACAACTTCATAAAATTGCAGTAGTTAATGTATGGATTAGCTAATTTTGCTTCCTACCTCAATTAATGAACTCTACTTTGTTTAGTGCAAATGATATGATTTATACTATTAAATGTGTATCATAATTTTTGAAAATGCTGGTTCAAGGGCAAAAATAATCGCTCATAACAACTTGGATCATTGAGATATTATATGAGGTGGACCTCTAGATGATGGCTTGAAATATTCCCTTCCACAACTTGAGGGGAAAAGAGTCGTGATCTCGTGCATAAAAAATTAGGCAACTTGTCATTTACCCATCAAATTTGACTCGGGGAAAAAAAGAAACTTCATTAACTTTGATCTCCCTTCCCTTTTATCCATGAGTCCTATACAGGTTTTCAACTGTTATCCTGAAATTGATTTTCTTCACCAACAAGTTAACAGCAAAGAACATTGGAGTTAGTTGTGGTCTTTTTCAGGACCATCCCAACTCAAGTTGAACAACATCTTTCAAGAATTTTAGGTGTCGTAGAAGATTGGACAATCATCTCTTAGATACGAGTCCTGACTTGGTTTCTTTCTAGACTGTTTCCATATCTAAGTACTTTGGACACTTGCTTTGTTGCATGAGGTCCAACTGTGCCACTAATAAGCACAATATTCCCAGATTGACTAGCCTTCTTTGTTTTATGCCAGCCTTTTTCTTCTCTATAGTTGCTGGCTTCCATGGTATGATCGAGACTTTTGAGTGTTAACAACAAATATGGCAATCCGTAATGCCCTTTCTTACTGCCAAAATTTTATTGTGATAAATATTGTGCTGTGGCATTGATACTTTTTACTGCAGGAATCAATGAGTCACTTGAATTTGTCTGTATAGTCTGAAAGTGGTTTCCATGGCCTATAAATGAATTGACGCAGTTAGTTCAACTGTTGATTAGAAGCTAGTTTGGTGACGACGTCTATCATTTTCCTCTGAAAGCAGCAACACTGAAATTGTGGGTTAAATAACTTGATTCATGTCTTGACTATTTTACCAGAACGAGTCTTATGGTCTTATTCCATATTGCTAATCTACAAATAGTGGCGATGACTGTTATTTAATAGTTATATGCTTAGTTATATAAATAAAGGATCACTTAGCTACCCCCAAAGACTTTGGATAAAGGCGGTCATTTTTATATGTTTGTGTGTATATTATGTGTATCTATACTACTTTATAAAGAGGAAAGTGAGGGCAATAGAAAGAGAAGGACTGGAGGAAAATTCCAATGCACCCCTTCATATCTAGAGCGGGATAAATGTAAATGTTGAGGGTAGTATTGGAAACTAAATTTGTAGGAGACGTCACTGTCAAACACCATGTCCACACAAATTTGATATTGTCAATCCCAATTTTTAAACTAACCTTGACAAAAGTTTTGAATTTGAACTAACTCTGGGGGTATAAAGAAGTAAAATTATCATCATTCTATTTTTCATACATCAAAATTAATCAATCTTTTGATATTGTCAGTCCTAATTTCCAAAGTAAACCCCATTGAGTTTTCTTTTTGCATTGTGAACAAACTTTAGCATATAAATGAGTGAAATTATCTATTTTTTTTCATCCTTCAACAATAGTCACTTCACCTAAATAGTTTATGAGACAATGAAAATTGAGAAATGAACTTAGCACCTTATAATGGACTTATTATTCGCTTAGAATGGACTTATTATTCATATGCATTTATTCAAAACAAAATTATAGAAAGGTCAAGCTTTAGATCTAATAATAATGCTTCGACAGTAGTAAGTCTTCATACTAATAACAAAAATCGAGTTGGATCTAATAATAATATTTCGACTATAATGACATATTCTTAATACTTTCTCTTTGATGTTGTGATTGGTGATTCGGATCCTCTTATTACCAAAAAAAATATAGTGGAGCGACTACTACTAAATGACAATCATTGATTAATTAATGGATGGTTGTGATTTTCCTTTTGAGTGTAAATTAGGAATAAGTGTCAATCATGGGGATATTGATGAGCATTAGATTTAAAATGAATCACAATCACCCACTAGATAATCAACGATTGTAACTAAAAGTAGTGATTCTTCCACTACTTTTTGATAGTGGAGAGGATCCAAACTCTAAATATTATTTATACTTCAATCATATGTACTTATAGACAAGGTTTTCAATATCGAATATCAGAAAAATATAGGATGACCAAAATTCATATCGGATTGCAGAGATTGGGGAAATATCGGGGATATGTGGTAAATATCGGAATGTCGTAATGGATGTTTGCATATATAGTATAATGCACTAAAATGCAATCTCAACATACTTAATAAAATCTAAGCATACAAAATGTAAACAATATATGTTTAGGATCGGTAATCAACCTTGTAAAACAAGCAGATGTACAACATTGCAACATTTCGTTTGATTTTTTTAGACCAAAATGTCATTTGATATAATGGAAAAACATGATAACTCGCCCAAAACTTGCCAAACACTGTATACTATTTTGTGACAAGCCATATAATAGGATATATCGACCAACATATCGGCCATATCGGGGAGATATCCCACAAAATAGTAAAAAAGTGGTAAAGGATATTTAGAGACCATATCGGTTGCGGAAAGCCATGTAAAAGGATATATCGGGTGACATATCGGGCTATGTTAGAGATATTTAAAACAATGCTTATAGATCTATTTTAATCTCATGCATCTGACGCAGCGCGGAAGTAGTAGCCTCGGAATCCACCAAGGAATATCTTCGAATCCATGAAGAGCTTCGAATCCATGAAAAAATATTAAGGAAAAAACAAAATTTTTATTAATCAAAAGTATGCCTCTAGGGCTTACAAGACTCTTCTTAAATAGAAAAAAAGAAACAAGACTCCTACAAGGATTCAAACTCTATCAAAAATAGTAAAAGAATTCCTAAAATATTAAAACTCCTAAAAAAGACTCCTTATTACTAGGAAAGTCCACCGGTCAAATCTGAGATTAAATCGGATTTGTTTCCTAAACAAAACAGACTCTTAAAATATTACTAAAAATAGTAAAAAACGAACAAAAGTGCAAATATCTCTCAAACCGGGGTTGGTTTGGATGGCTCCGTCTCGTTGAGATAGTCGATTTTCATATATAATTCATTAAATTTCGACGTACGGTTTGAAAGTTACGATCGTTTCTTCGAAACTAGTTATTTTCTTCGACCCTGCCCGCATTTGGACTTGCGACTGTCCCACTTTGACATAAACGTGTCTGCTGTGTGTTCTACATCAGTCCCCCCTGCTTGAAAAGAGATCGACCCTGGGCTTACACTTGCATGAATATTTATTTCTTTTGGTGGGTAATACTCAAACAAATATACAACATTAAAACTAGGAGAAATACCAAAATCTGTAGGAAGGTCAACCACATAAGCATTGTCGCTAATCTTTTTCAGTATTTTGCATGGACCATACTTCTTATTCTTCAGCTTGTTATAGGTGCCCACGGGAAAATGTTCTTTTCGCAGAAACACCATCACCATGTCTCCCTCTTCAAACACCTTCTGCCACCTGTGTCGATTAACATCATTCTTATATTTAGCATTAGACTGTTCTATCTTCTCCTTTACTTCCTGTTGGATAGCCCGTATCTTTTTAACCATTTGATCTGCAGGAACACTCTGTTCGGGAAGCTTAGGCAATGGAGCAAGGTCGAGATAATGATTCGAAAGCCTTCCATACACAATCACAAAGGGTGCCTTGCCTGTAGTTTGACTCTCCATACAGTTATAAGCAAACTCAGCATGTGCCAAAGCAAGATCCCACTGTTTCGGTCGATCTCCAGAGATGGATTTAAGAAGATTGCCGAGGATACGATTGACCACTTCAGTTTGGCCATCTGTTTGAGGGTGATAGGCAGTACTAAACTTAAGAGAAGTATTGAATCGCTGTCACAAAGTTCTCCAAAAGTAAGATAAGAACTTAGAATCTCGATCGGATGTAATGGACTTCGGCACTCCATGAAGGCGAACTATCTCCCGAAAGAAAAGATTGGCAATGTTGCTCGTATCTGCAGTCTTCTTGCACGGAATAAAATACGTCATCTTCGAAAACCTGTCAACCACAATAAAAACAGAATCCATGCCTCGTTGGGTTTGAGGCAGTCCCAACACAAAGTCCATAGAGATATCATGCCATGGGGCATCAGGAACAGGTAAATGTGTATACAATCCTGTATTCTGAGACTGTCCCTTAGCAACTTGACAAACTGGACAACGTCGCACATATTTTTCTGCTCCCTTCTTTAACTGAGGTCAGTAATATCGTTCTTCAATGACTGTAATTGTTTTATCACGTCCCAAGTATCCTCCTAGTCCGCCAGCATGAAGGTCTCGAATTATCTGCTCTCTTAGTGAACTCTAGGGTATGCACAATTGATCGCCATTAAATAGGTAACCATCCTGAATAAGAAAGCCTTTGACTGATTTATTTTCAAGGCAGTCATCCTAAATCTTCTTAAAATCTTCATCCTCTGCATACAGCTCCTTAAGGTACTCAAACCCAATCACTTCAGCCTTTAAAGTTACCAACAATCCAGTTCTCCTACTGAGTGCATCTGCAATCTTATTCTGCTGCCTGGATTTATGCTTCAAAACAAAGGTGAAACGCTGCGATATGCGATTCAATGAGCATGCATACAGTTGATGGTAGTCTGACTATTAAGGGTCTTCAAAGCCTGATGATCAGTGTGAAGCAAAAACTCTCTCGAGATCAAATAGTGCTCTCAATGCTTCAAAGACTGAACTATGACATATAACTCCAGCTCATATGTGGTCCACTTCTGCCGAGCTTCGCTGAGTTTCTCACTATAAAAAACAACTGGACGCCCTTTTCGAGATAAAACACCACCAATTCCTATGATGGACGCATCACAATCAACTTCAAAGACCTTTTGAAAATCTAGAAGTGCAAGTACTGGTACGGTGGATAATTTCTCTTTGATCAGTGCAAAGCTACGATCCGCATCGTCCCCCAATTGAATTTGCCTTTCTTCATGCACTCAGTGATAGGAGCTATAATACTGCTGAAGTTTCTGACAAATCTTCTGTAGAATGTTGCTAGGTCATGAAAACTATGAACTTCGCTTACCGTCTTCGGTGTAGGCCAATCTCGAATAGCACGGACCTTCTCTTCATCCACATGGATGCCTTCTGCGCTAACAACAAAGCCTAGGAATACAAGGCTACTGGTCATGAAGTTGCACTTCTTCAGATTGATGTACAACTTGTTCTCCTGCAAAACTATAAGTACCTCTCAAGTGGTTCAGATGTGCAGTCTCACTCTGGCTATAAATCAGGATATCATCGAAGTAAACTACAACGAACTTGCCGATAAAGGGTTTTAATACCTGATTCATCAAACGCATGAAAGTGCTTGGAGCATTAGAAAGGCCAAAAGGCATTACTAACCATTCATACAGACCTTCTTTTGTCTTGAATGCAGTCTTCCACTTATCTACTTCCCTAATCCGAATCTGATGATAACTACTCTTGAGATCTATCTTTGAGAACAATTTTAATCCAGATAACATGTCTAGCATGTCTTCCAGGCGTGGGATTGGAAATCGATACTTTACGGTGATTTTGTTGATAGTCATACTGTCCATACACATGCGCCACTCTTCGTTCTTCTTTGGGACTAATAGTGCTGGTACGACACATGGACTCATGCTAGGCCGTATAAGACCTTTCTGGACGAGATCATCCACCTGTTTCTGCAAAATCTCTCCTTTCTTCAGGTTCATCCGATAGTGTGGCAGATTTGATAGTCGAGATCTGGGGATGAAATCAATCTGATGTTGCATGTCTCGAAGCATTGGTAATTTAGAAGGCAGATCGTTAGGCATAACTGTTTCAAACTGCTGCAAGAGGGTTTGAACTCCAGGTGGAATTTCGGCTGTGGTAGAATCCTTCTTTCCCGACAAAACAAGAGCATAAACCTCATTGGACTGTTTCACTTCTTTCATAATATCTTCATTGTCAACGATCAAGAAAGTCTTCTTTTTAGCCACATTAGATTGACAGACCCCTTCTCAGTTAGAGGCTTGAGCACAATTCGTCGACCATCCTTCTTAAATATATAAACATTATCCTTTCCCCGATGTGTGACATCAACATCAAACTGCCATGGCCTGTCTAATAAGATATGACATGCGTCCATCTCAACTACATCACATAACGTCTCATCGATATAAGTTCGGCCAATGGAAAAGGATACTCGACACACTTCATCAACTTGTACGTCGCTATCCTTTCGAATCCAACCAATCTTGTAAGGGACGGGATGCTTCTCTGTCTTTAATCCTAACTTCTCCACCATGCGCCGAGAGACAATATTCTCGCTGCTCCCACTATCAATGATGACATCACAGATCTTTTGTTTCACGGTGCATCTCGTGCGGAAGATGTTATGTCTCTGCGGTGGCTCTTTTATTTTTAGGGCCAACAATAGACGCCGCACAACACATAAGAGTTGTTCCTCATCATCATCAGGATCCAATCCACCATCGTAGTCTTCAACTTCGCCACGGTCTGTAACTTCATCTTCATGATCCACTATGTTCACAACACCTCTTTTAGGGCACTAATTGGATCGATGATCAGGCTGTCCACATGTATAGCACTTGATTGGGTCAGGCTTGGCATATGGGTTCGGAGGTGTAGTCTTCTTTGCAGTTGTTATCGCTGGACCATTGCCCTTCTCCGTTGTAGTATCTTGATTAGAAACTGTTTGGGACTGTCTACCACGATTAAAGCTCGTGCGCGATCCGTCGGAAGCTGCCCATGGGCCTTTACTATTTCGTCCGAGTTGTCGCTCCACCTTCTCGGCTAGGTTAACCGTGTCTGCTAAGGTATAGGTCTGCTGTAGAGATACATGATCCTGAATCGCCATCTTCAACCCCCCTGTATCGAGATATCTGTTGGGCCTTGCTCTCGTGTAAGTTGTTGCGGGATGATAGTCGATAGAATTCCTGTGTATACTCATCCACGGTTCTTCCACCCTGCTTACAATTCTGATACTGCCTGAATAAAACTTGTTCATAATTGCTTGGCAAGAAACGGGCTCTTAATAGCTTCTTCATCTTTTCCCACCTATCGACCTTCAGTTTTTCTTGACGAGATCGATTCAGACAAACAGATTCCCACCAAGCTGAAGCTCCACCTTTGAGTCGATAAACTACTAATTTTACCTTTCGTTCTTCTGGGATCTCCGTATACTCAAAGAATCTCTCTACTTCTATAATCCAGTCGAGGAACTCTTCAATATGAAGTTGCCCGTTGAAAGATGACAGATCCATCTTCATCTTGAAACTTCAAGCGTCATAATTATCCCTTCGTCGTCGGTCTCTGCGATAAACACCGTGGCGTGGGGGTGCATAGGGATCTTCCTCGCTGTCGGATTCTTCATATGGAGTTAGATCACGTCGTTGGCGACCATCAACGCGATTGTGAACTCCCATCGGGTTCAGACGCTCCACTACCATCGTAAGTTGCTCTATGGCAGCCCTCATCTGATCACCATTGGTCTTCAGTTGATCTACGTCCGACCTCAGCACGTCGAACTCAGTTCGAAAAATAGGGGCTTCATCACCTGCCATCGGATCGGAGGAACAAGTCTCTGATATCAATTGACGCAACGCGGAAGTAGTAGCCTCGGAATCCACCAAGTAAAATCTTCGAATCAACGAAGAGCTTCGAATCCACGAAGAAATATTAAGGAAAAAACGAAATTTTTATTAATCAAAAGTATGCCTCTAGGGCTTACAAGACTCTTCTTAAATAGAAAAAAAAAGAAACAAGACTTCTACAAGGACTCAAACTCTACCAAAAATAGTAAAAGAATTCCTAAAATATTAAAACTCCTAAAAAAGACTCCTTATTACTAGGAAAGTTCACCGGTCAAATCTGAGATCAAATCGGATTTGTTTCCTAAACAAAACAGACTCTTAAAATATTATTAAAAATAGTAAAAAACAGACAAAAGTGTAAATATCTCTCAAACCGGGGTTGGTTTGTATGGCTCCGTCTCGTCGAGATAGTCGATTTTCATATATAATTCATCCAATTCCGATGTATGGTTTGAAAGTTACGACCGTTTCTTCGAAACTAGTTATTTTTTCCGACCAGACCCGTATTTGGGCTTGTGACTGTCCCACTTTGACATAAACGTGTCTGCTGTGTGTTCTACATTAGCATCTTTGGACTTAAAAAAATCCTTATCAAGAAATATTTTTCTTTCTGAAAATTCAAAATGAACAAAGTAAAATTGTTTGAATGATACATCTAAGAACCAATAAAAATGTTCGTTTGGATTGTATTGAATAAAAATTGAGCTATATACTTCAACAATCTTGAAGTTTGTAAGGATTTCTCTTAGAGATTAGCTATCAAATCATACATTTACTTTTGATTTTTCTAGTTTTACAATAATAACTAAAATTGAGACACAGATATATTTCCTTTTCACTTTAGATTTTTGGAGCAGGTGCATTATGCACGTGCATGTTGGCTAGTCAACAATATAAAGAACTTATGAAATTACACTGCCATATGCCTAACCAACAACTTGTGACTTGCCCACAGTAATTGATGCACTAATATATGCCACACAATGAGCTGAAAAGTTACAGAGGACCATACAGAGACATGTAAATTTTATGTCTCGAGCATTTCTAGTTGCATGCATTCAGTTTGTATATTGATTACAACTAAGGTTAAAAAAAATGTTATACCCATTTATCGAAAATAAGGTGTGTATCTACTGTAAAAGTAAAATATTCTTCACATTAGAAGTAGATGCTAAAACTGTCTTATTCTATTGCTTTCAATTTTTTTCAGGTTGGATTCAGATTTTTCTACCTGATGAAACCATTTGGTTCAACTTTTCCTATTGCCAATCTACATATTCCTATTGGGCACGCTTTTCACTTTTGAATTTCCTGAATCAAAAAGAAGATCTGAGGAAATTCCAAAATCGCTTTCCATTGGAATGCTCTTGGGATCACATACGTCTCCACTTCAGTAAAAAGCAACCCTCTCCCTTTCTCTTGAATGCGACCCTGGTTAGTCTCCCTCAAATGGAAATTAGGCCATTGGCCTATCATAAGGAATTATCCAAATTAAGTACTTAATCTATCATATCATTTGGTGCAACATCAATACCAGTGTTTGGATCAACATTATAGTTTACCTAACTACATTTGACTCTTCTTTAACAGGTTAGTACATTTTCAGGGTTTTTTGAAGGCATCGACTACTTCACTTACTCTATTGGACATCTTATTGTTATACCGTTAATCAACAAATTGAGATCATAGAATTTTTGCCGGAAGTTTGACATGAAGCCTTGTAAGATTATTCTGATGTCTGTATTATCTTAATATAATGTTGCAGAAGAAGAATTAATGAGATAGGCATGTGCCCTCACGCATGTGACAACTTTTGATAATTAGGGATGGCCGTTTTCCCCCCACATGTATTGTTGATATTCTACAGCAAATAGGGAGAGTTGAAACTCTGAAATTCGCTGAAAGCAATTCCATTTAAAAGTTCATTTATAATGTGATATTACAGTTCACTTTTTATTTTTTCCAAATTTACGCTGGAGATCTGCTTCATTAACCTACTTGTTATTAGTATTGAGTTCATGAAGGGAAACTTACAACACAGCTCTTGTAGGGGTAGACATGCAAATTGTAACTGATTTCTATTTGCAACATATCATATACTATTTCTCAGCTTTTGCGTTGAATTCAAGCGCTATTGATTGATCCTCTATTTTTATTAGGGCCAGATCCATGTTTGTATGCATCAGAAGATTTTGGAGGCAACGTGATGAAGATCAGACTTCTGAAATACCATGGTGTTTGTTTAGTGACAAACCCAGAGAGTTTTGTTACAGTATAGCGGCTCACTTACATCATCAATTGACAAAGTCTGAGACGACGGTTTGAGAACGGGCATAGATTGCCTAATGGGATTAGGTCAAGACCACATGATGATTTACCCTACAATGCTTTACAACCTACGCAATCTCGCTTAATACCATCATAATTGTCATCATCCTGGACCCGTTTCATGCATCGGATGTCTTGGCCACTGCCAAATGGCGTTCAAACGTGCTGCAATGTCAGTTGACCCTCCCCACTATGCCTCATTCTTACATTGAATACATTAGCCTGTTAGCTAGATAATAAAGAACTTTGCTATCAAAGCAAAGAACCTGGTTGATGACAGTAAAGGCTTTGATATTGACCCTGTGCAGGCTCCACTCTTTGACATGTTGTGATCCCATCCGTTGGATCAACATCAACAATCGTGTCATAGTCCATCTGATCATGATCTGATTGTTGTAAGTGTCGATAAACATGTGCAGCCACGTGGAAGAACTTCAAAAGCGGGCAGGTTGGCACCGTAACTTACGCATACTGATGATCATCCTCCCATATCTAGAACTCCAGACTAGAACTCAGATGAGAAGTTGAAGGGACAGAGAAAGAAGAAATAACAAACTTGGCTTGGAGGGAAGTCAACAGTGTCATGCTGATACAGGGAGCTTTTACCTCAAATTTTTGTATTGGCTAAAACTGCCATAGAAAGATTAACTACTTTCCTTTTGTTTTTAGGCTTAATTGCACTTAACTGCCTCATAGTTTACCTGACCTTGCACTTAAATGACCTCTTTTTTCAAACCGAACAAAAAAATGCCCCAAAGTATTTTAATTTTGCAGATAAATGCCCTCAAAGTTTTAAAAATATTGCACGTTAATGCCCTCTTGTTTACCCAATGTCGCATATAAATGCCCCAAAGTTTGTAAATGGTGTCACTTAAATACCGCAAAGTATCTAAGAGTTTCACTTTAGTACCCTCTGTTGTATGACTTAGAGAAAAAACAACGATGTCTAGGTTTTTTTAGCCATGGGGTATTCACCTGCAATACTTAAATACTTTGGGTCATTTTCTTTGTACGGTTTGAAGCTATAGGGCATTTAAGCGCAAGATCAGGAAAACTATAGGGCGGTTAAGTGCAATTAAGCCTTGATTTTATTGGTCTTTGAGGTGTAGTTTTGTCAATATTGATTTGTTTAAATGATGGAGATTAATATGCCTGCATTATTTACATAATGAGAGTGATGACAACTTTTGTGAGATGATTATATGATTGCTGAGCCTTATTTGTATGACCATGTTGTGGCCCATGAATGGCACTGTTATCAGCTGGTTTCAATTGAGATCTGGTCTGATATCATACCGGTCCAGGCCCACTTATCTGATGCAAACTTTGTGGCTGTTTGCTGATTTAGGCTTGACTGATGATCCTCTTTTGCAACACGAACTTGGCGGCTGCTGGCCTTATGTCCACGTCAGCAGCATGCCAAGTAAGCAGAGGCATTTGGTAAGTAAGCATGAAGCATAATTCCATTCCCTTCCCGTTCCACCCAACTATCTCACCTCCTTTAATACCTCTGGAAGTTGACTTGTGCCTTGATCTATATAAAAGACCTTCCTTGTGTTGAGTTTCATTGACCTCTCCCGATCTCTTGTCCATATTCATCTCATCAGAATGAGCTACTTGAATATGATGGAGGCTAGATTGCCTCCAGGGTTCAGATTTCACCCTAGAGATGAAGAGCTCGTGTGCGATTACTTAACAAAGAAAATCTCAGGAGATAAAAGTGGAAGCTTGTTTGGTTGTCCTACCATGATCGATGTTGATCTCAACAAGTGTGAGCCATGGGATCTTCCAGGTGAGAACACTTAAACAAGCATTAAATTCTTGTCTTCACTACACTGGTTTACTTAGCATGACAAAAACTAGTTCGAAACGGTTACTAATATTTTCATATGACCTTGTGATTTGTTGTTTAACATATTGGAGTATGCCTCGACTCTATGTCTCTGTGCAGTAGCTCTTCTCTGTTGTTGAATTTGTTAGAGACTTACCTTGATTTCATACACGAAATTTTTAAATGATTGTTTCAGTTTAACCTTAGGTAATTGCAAGTTTTAAATTCAATTTGTAAACTTTATTGTGACTAAACTGATTATTTTTCAAGTTCATTTGACGATATAGTTTGTGTTCAAGGGAAACTAATAATCTTTTCGCCTAGTTGATGCTTAATATGATACAAAGTGTCATTCATCCTGGTAGCAGGTTGTTTTCTCTAAACCTATTATACATTGAGACGTGCGAAATAAATATGAAAAATTAAAAATCTTTTATAGAACCAACGTATGTTCCATTATCTTTTCTTGTGGAAAATTTGTTGTTCTTTCTTATTCAGATTCCCAATAAAATCTTTATATTTTCTCCTATTCTTGTCATGTTTACTCATCTCCTTCCTAATTAAATAATTTTATTTTTAAAACTCAGAAATAGATAAGTGTTTAAGTTATAATTATTGGCCCATATTTCGTGCCGTATGTAAGTTCAAAATAAGTCCCTTTCGTTGGACTTATCATCCCCCATAACAGAAAGATATTCCCTTTCTCAGGGTTTGTCTACATCCTAACTTCTTCATGTCTTTATTCTTTCTATTATTTTATCACTTGCCAACTGTTTGCATCCTAATCCTCAGGGAAGACCATCTAAGTTTGTGACAGTGGAAAGCTAAAAAACCTTTTGTCTGCTTTTGGATACTATAGGAAGACGAAGGTAATAAAATACAGAAAGTAAATTATTGCTTATTTTGCTTTTTTTTAAAAAAAAAAAAAAAAAAAAAAAAATCGAAGTGCCTCATTATATAAGTGTGTGGTTGAGGGGCAACCGATGTTAAGCTATTAGCCCATGAAACCTTTTGCTTAGCACAGTGGCTTTTCCTCGTGAACTTTCCAAAAACACTTCCATAGGACAACAAAACTAAACCCATGTACCTAAAAGAATGATCAAGAATTTATGTTGTTAGCCTATGAAACCCTTTTGCCCACAAATGAAAGTGAAAGCTCAAGTTAATTACAAGGGAATGAAAGCAGATAATTCTTGTTGTTATACTATTCTGTACTAAAAGGCTTTCATTTAAATTATAATGTTACAAATAGCTCTTTTCTCTTCTTTCCAACCATTTGCATACATATGGATGCTCAAAATAGAGAAATAAATCAAACTTGGAGGGGAAAAAAGTGTGTTCCAATTATATCGCATAAATTTTATTTAACTCTTTGAATAACTAAACAAAACTTATTAGAGTATCATGTCATATGATCACTATATTTAATTATTATTAAGTTGATGTCAACTGGTTTACATTTGAACTTGTAGAGATAGCTTGTGTGGGCGGCAAGGAGTGGTACTTCTACAGCCTTCGTGATCGAAAGTATGCAACGGGCCAAAGAACCAACAGGGCGACAGTATCAGGATACTGGAAGGCCACAGGCAAAGACAGACATGTAACTCGAAGGGGAGTGCTCGTGGGGATGAGGAAGACATTGGTGTTCTATCGAGGTAGAGCCCCTAAGGGGAGGAAGACTGACTGGGTCATGCATGAATTTCGAATGGAAGTATCTGATGACAAGTCAAAGTTTTCAGTTAAGGTAATAATCTCTTGCAACATATAGTTTTTCTTGTATGTATGCCCCTAAATATCATGCATACTTGCAAAACTACCCCCAATTCGCAGTGTTGTCTCTTAGTGTCAATTGCTAAGTAGACTTTTCATGATTTATTTGATGTTGATGAGCTTATTGTTGTAGTTGAATGTTGGGGGTCTGTAAATAGGCTAATGAGTAATTTTTGTTTTTTGTTTTTTTTGGGCTTTTTTTTTTTTTTTTTTTTGGGGGAGTAGTTAATGACTTATGAAGGTTACATAACTAGATGGGGACAGGTAATTAGATAGGTTCAAAGATCATAAAACAATGTAAATGGAGAATGTTTAGCTCATGATTTTGGGAATAAAATCAACAACAAACAATTAGCTAGTGGGTAGGAAGACAACTGGATAAATAAATAGGTAGCAGCTCACTAAAAATTAAAAAGGTACAACAACTAATAAGGTTGAACTTGGATTCCTTATTAAAAATAAGAACTATTTCCATCAAGGATTTGACTGAAACATATACTATTGATTAAGAGAGTTGACAAGCAGGCTACTTGAATGAATCATTCTACATGCTGATGATGCATAAGGAAGGTAAACATATTTGCATTTCTCCTACACCATATTTCAGTCACAACTTCATTTAGCACGTGACATAGCTGTCTTCCTAATTTTCTTACCATTTTGAATGGTTAATTGCGTATAGACCCCTTGTACTTCCGCACAATTTCGGATAGACCCTCTATAGTTCTATTCAGATAGACCCTACGGGTGAACTTTTTGTACTCTTTTGCCCTCAGAAAGTGAGATATTGTTATTTAACAAGTATACATCCTTAGGGTAAAAGAGTCAACGAACTTTCACTCCGGGGGTCTATTTGCAACAATAGAAGTGTAGAACTACAAGGGGTCTATCTGCAATTGGTCTATATCAGGGGGTATACCCTCCTGGAAAAATTTGCATGAACTGAAACAGAACAACTGCACTCACTACATGATTACTGATTCAAATTTTGATTTGAAACAGGAGGATTGGGTGTTATGTAGAGTATTCTACAAGAGTAGAGGCCTCGCCGCCA
>NC_033801.1:114826075-114854521 GCF_001876935.1 Asparagus officinalis
CGCCAATACAAGCACTTATCATACTGATACCAACTATGAAGGCACATGTTCTTCCTCTCTTCCGCAATTAATAGAGACATATCTCACCATTGGCCAAGTGCCCTGCTTCTCCAATCCCTTCCATGACTTGGCAGGGCCGACAGTGGGCCCACCGATTCCGGCCATCGAAAGAAGCATCCCCTTCAACCAATTGGACCAACTGAACCAATTGGACTATGATAACAAAGTGATAAGTTCAGTTTTCAGTCACCTGACTAAACTGGAGGGAAACCAAAGACCTGCAGCAAGCCTTGGAGAAAGAAGCATAGGTAGCTACTTAATAAGTGACAATGGGTTATCGTTTATTGGGAATTAGAAGGGGAGAATTATGCTCCTTTGCATTATTAGCTCTATGTAAAACTAGTACATAGTTATGCATACATATGCATACATATGAAAGAAGACTAAACAGGGGATCATTTCATTGACCCAACCCCAACACCCGCCCCATTTCATTTAACCCCCCCCCCCCCCCCCCCCCCACCCAAAAAAAAAAAAAAAAAAAAGAAAAAGAGAACAACAGGGTCCGCTAAGTACGTGTTCCGTAGGTTGGGTTTTGCAATTCAAAAAGGATTAGCGGCACAGCTTGTTGCCCGCTTATCATCATCACATGTATAATATTTATTTGCTGTTTAATTGTAACAGCTTGGACATGATTGAAGAAGTAAAATTTCTACTAAAAAAAAGAGAAAACATAAAATATTTTATGCAAAAGAAAAAGAAAAAGTTGTAATTGTCAGGTCATCTGTTATATCGGCTTTGAACTTACTATCCCTCTGCATTTATTGTTGTGAGTAAATTCTTCTCGACTCTTTTACTCTTAAAGAGTTTCTAACTTTTTTAAGGGGGTCTGGTCTATATGTAACAATAAAACCAGACGAAAATTGAGTTCAAACCGACATACTACATGCGGTTTATCCTTAATTAACCCTAATTATTAACCTTCATTGTATCAATATCATTTAGATATGTTGTGGAATTTTGGAACTATTGAACGCGTCCAAAAACCAAATCAAACATGACTTGACCTCAAATTTATAATCCTACGGCATCTTAATTTTATAATGCAAAAGTACCTTCGTAAATTTGCTATGACAGTATCCATAAAAAAATATTGGCCATAGTGATGATTTTAATTTTGTAATTTCAAATTTCAAAACTTAAGCACATCATACTTTTATTTCTTATTCTATTCTATATCATTAGTACAATTTTCATCACATACTCTATGTTTGAAGGGCATATTTGTTATCTTGACTTGGTCTTGTGTGACCAAATCAACTATTCTCAGTTGAGAGAATAGTGGGAAAGTGGAGTTGTTGAGAGAAAATCTATTAGAGACATTTTTTTGAGGGGGTGGAGATGATGAGTTTGACCTCTATAAAAAGTGGAGTGTTATCCTTAAGAAAACACAAAACAGAAACAAAACCCCCTATCTATTATCGGAGTCCCCTCAAAAACCTATTGTTCTTTCCCTCTTCTCTGTTCTTGATCACTGGTATCAGAGCTAGCGTCGATCTCAACTCCCAAAACGCCGCCAAATTCTCATCTCGCTTCGATCCTCAACTCCTAGAACGTCGCCTTCTCGAGCTAGCGTTGGTCGACGACGACTCTGATGCGATCAACATCAATGACTATGTCTCGATCGATGACTGTTGCGATCGACAACGATAACTCTGTCTCGATCGACGACGACGACTCTGCCTCGATCGACGACTCTTCCAATCAAAGACGATGACTCTGCCTCGGTCTTAGGGTCAACGACTCTGCCTCGATCGAAGACGACGACGGCTACTTCGGTGTCTCCTTGTTCTCAAAATCGACAGATCTGCTGCGATTGTGATCTCGATTGATCGTCGTGGGTTAGATTTGATTTTGAGCAGGAGAGGAGATTTTGGGGGTTAAGTGTTGGTAGGTCCATCAAAGGAATAATAATAGCATTCAGTGGAACTCTGCAGAAGTCAAAGCCATTTCTAGCTTAAAAAAAGTCAGTTTAGCCCCTTACACAATTTATAATCCGCTTTCAATCAAGTGTTATTGTCCGAACAATTCTTCGCAAGTCCTATCCGATGCAACTCAACGACAGCAGCAGATCATCTTCAAATCCAGTCAGAACCGACTTCGACAAGTGCTTATCCATTCAACATCACTAGGTGACGATCTCGCTCGAATTAGAGTTTCCTTTCTCAACTTGAAACAGTCAGGTTCTTTTAATTTATTTATTTTAATTTTTTATCTAACTTTATTCTATTTTTAGTATAACTGTCTATATACTAATCTTACACATTTTTTTAAAATTGGATTTTAGTTTTAGTTCTCTACCGAATGACTAGTAAACTCGTTCTATCAGAACTAGAAAAAAAATAATAAATTTAATGGCAGTAATTATGATATGTAACATAGAAAAATAGGATATGCTCTTATTCATGACAATATCGATGATGTAATCGAAACCACTGCTCTAACCCTTACCGATAAATCTACATATGAAGAAGAGAAAGGGTTTGAATAGTGAAAGTCGAAGATACAAAAATAAGAAGCCTAATGTTCATGTTCATGGAAGATAACTTAATTAAAGTTTTTGAAACTTATAAGACTTTCATGGACATGTGGAATGCTATAAAAAAAATACGACATCGCCTCTGAAGTTAACATTCAACTCCTCTTGCATAAGTATAATTCTTATCGTATGCAAGAGGGAGACAATGTCGTAGAGCATATTAACAAGATGATTGTCATGGCTAAGAATTTATCCACTGCTGGAACCAAAATTCCGGAAAGAATGCAAGTGTTAACTATTTTGAATAGTTTACCCCCTTCCCTTGTTGTGGCTGTCACCACATTAAAAATAAACCTTGCCATTAAATCTGTCACTGATCTTCCTATGCACCTAGCGATAGAACAGTACTTAATAGTCAGTAGGAAAGAACCAAAACTGAATATGATGCAGTAAGAGCTGAATTATATCCGCCAGAGGCATAATACTAAAAGCTATAAAAACTCTGGTCCTAGTAAACCACAACAGCGAGGACCAAAATCGTAGTAGTTTAAGAGAAAGAAAGTACCCTGCGGAGCCTGCTACAATTGTGGAAAGTTCGAGTATTTCAAGTCCACTTACCCGCAAGGTAAAAAATAGGAGAATAAGGAAGGCTATAAGGATCCAAAATAATGGGGTACTAGTAAAAGAGAATTCGTCGGTGTGACAGAATGCAATACTGTGATGACGGATATCAACGGTTGGTGGATCGACTCCGGTGCGACCAGACATATCGCAAAGGACAAGAATGAAGTCACAGAATTTACCGAGCTAGGAGAACAAAGAATCTATAAGAGAAATAATGCCTATCTTGATGTAGAAGGTATTGGTTCGTATAGGTTGGATCTTAGAGACATTATTTTTGTCCTCAAATATGTGTTCTATGCACCAGGAATTCGGCACAATCTGATCTCTGTTCCCAGCTTGATGAAGAAAGGACTAGAAGTTAGGTTCTACAATAACCGGGTTTCTATAGGAAAAAATAATAAAGTGTATGCTATGGGAAAATATGTGCTCGAGCATGAATTATGCATTCTTCCAGTAGTTTGTAATAATTCTAATAATAAACTTTTAAATTTGAACTACTTATTCTGTTATATTTCTGAGTCTGAATTGTGGCATTCTAGACTAGGACATGTTAGTATTTCAAAAATAAAAGAAATTATCAGAATGAACTTACTTCCTGCACTATCTAATGTTCAATTACTACAATATGAACATTGTTTAATTGATAAAATGACTAGAAAGCCTTTTATTGGCGAACAAAGAGCCAATGAACTTTTAGGGTTGATACTCTCGGACATTTGTGGTCCCCTAAGTGTCAAAACTCATAGTAATAAAGAATATTTTATTATTTTTATAGATGATTATTCCAAATTTGCACACGTCTATCTTATATCTAGAAAATTAGTAGCTCTTGACTGCTTTAAGAGATATAAGACATAAGTTAAAAACTAACTTGGAATAAATATTAAAATTTTGATAACTGATAGAGGTGGGGAATATAACTCTAAAGAATTTGAGAGTTATTGTATTCAGCATGGAATTAAAAAGCATACAACAATGTCATATACGTTACAACAGAATGTAGTTAGATGCATGTTGTCTCATTCTGGCCTCTCTAAAAACTTTTGGGGAGAAGCATTGTTAACTACAAACTATATTTTAAATAGAATTCTCACCAAATCAGTTATGTCTATACCTTATGAATTATGGAATTGAAGAAAACCAAATCCGAGTCATCTCAGGAAGAAGGAATCTATAGCTCATGTTCTAATTCCATATCAACTTATAGATAAGTTGGATTTTAGGATAATAAAATATAGATTCATAAGGTATTTAGAAAAGTCAAAATGTTATAAGTTCTACAATAAAGAAAAATAGGTCATTGAAAGTAGAGATGCTACATTTCTAGAGAACCTAAAGGAAGAGGAACAAGTTCGAGAGGAAACAGAACCTCTAACTATATTAGATGATTGTTATTACGGTGTTGTTTCCACTAATGACCCTAATATTATGAATGAACCTAACCTTGAAAATAATAAAATACCTATAGAAAATAATATACCTCATCAACCGATTGTAGGCAACAAAAGACCAAGAACACAACCTTCGTGGATGAATGATTACTATTTATATTCATGTGATCCATCCTATTTCTCGGTAAATACAAATATAGAAGAACAAGATCCCTTAATCTTCTATGATACGATAAAATCGCATGAATCAGCTTTATGGCTAGAATCCATGAGAGAAGAACTTGATTCTATAGAAAAGAATAAGGTATGAGAGTTATGTGATCTATCGGAAAATAAAAAATTCATAGGATGCAAATGAGTGCTTAAAAAGAAATATCATGTTGATGGGTCTATTGATAAATTCAAAGCACGATTGTTGCCAATGGTTACAACCAGAAGGCTGGAATAGATTTTAGGAGACACATTTTCCTGTAGCTAAATTCGCATCAATTAGAATTATTTTGGTTATTGTTGAATATCTTGATTTGGAGTTATTCTAAATGGATGTTAAACTGCATTTCTTAACAGAGAGTTGAATGAAGCGATATATATGCAACAACTTAAATGTTTTCAAGTGAAAGGACATGAACATAAAATTTACAAATTAATAAAATCTATATATGGTTTAAAACAGTCTTCTAGACAATGGTATCTTAAATTTCATGATGCAGTCACTAAACTTGGTTTTATATGGTTTAAAACAGTCTTCTAGACAATGGTATCTTAAATTTCATGATGCAGTCACTAAACTTGGTTTTATTCAAAATAAATTAACAATGGTATCTTAAATTTCATGATGCAGTCACTAAACTTGGTTTTATTCAAAATAAATTAGATAATTGTATTTATATCTTGAAAAGTGAGAGTAAATTTACTATATTATCCTTATATGTGGATGATATATTGCTTGCTGGAAATAACACAGAAATGTTGAACAAAATCAAAGCAGATTTTAGCAAAAAGTTTGATATGAAAGACATGGGAGATGCATCATATATTCTTGGAATTTAAATAATTTAAGATAGAAAGTCTAGAATGCTAAGTTTAAACCAAGAAAAATATTTAATATCATTTCTTAAAATGTTTGTGTTAGGAATCTTGACCCTAAGATTAGTTTGTTTTGATGATAACAAATATTATATGTTGTGTGTATTTCATGTTAACATTTATTTTATAGTATTAGAGCTATATCAATAATTATATTCAAAGAGATACTCAAGACATAGATGAGTTCAAGGCAAAATAAAGCAAAGAAGAAGATATACTTTATTGTCAAAATATAATTTTATATTTTCTTTGCTTAGAAATTTGTACAAGCCTTGATCACTCACACACATGTACACATATAGTGTTAGAACACACTAACACATGCATAGTATATTGGTTAACAATAAAATCTCCTATGTTAGCCATTAGAGTTTATAAATATTGAGTGAGTCTTAAAATATTTTATTTATACCCCTTAGCAATTAGAATATGGAGAAACTCAAAAAATCAAAGTTGTAGGTCTCTTTAATATCTTTCCAAAAAATCTTAAATCACCTCATTCCGATGTTGGATGAGAAAGTTATAGCCAAAATACTAAAAATAGATTTCCAGAATCTGTGAGTTTACAGTGTAGTCGACTACTATTCCTTGTAGTCGACTACTAAGCAATTTTCTGACTTCACAGAGTATGTTTAGACTCAGTGTAGTTGACTACTATGACTTGTAGTCGACTACAGATGCAGTTTTTCTAAATTTTAGGTTTTGAATAAGTGACTGGTTATAGCCGTTTTGTGGACGTTAATTGGGTTTAAAATTATGTTATTTCAGAGGATATAAATAGGTTTAAACATCAGAAAACAAGCACTAAGTTTTGCACTTGTAAGATTCACATATTGTGCAAATTAACTCTCTAAACTTTTAATTTTTCGATCTGTTTTTCCATAAAAGAGAGTTTCTGATATTACCTTTGTTCCTATCATTCTTAGAGCTTGTTTAGGCAATATTCAGAGAGTTAAAAAGATTGATAAGCCACTGTTACACCTTCACATTCACATCAAGGCTTATAGGATTGGAATTATACATTGATTCAAGGAAAGTTCTCTCAGGTTTGAGAGGGTTGATATCTTGGTCTAGAGATCGGTGTGACGATTGGCATGGTCTTGTCAATTGGGTTATAATATGCATGGTCTTACAAATTGGTCAGGTTTGCTTTTGATTTTGTAAGGTTTCAAAATCATAGTGGAAACTCTCAAGCGGGATTTGCTTGGGGACTGGATGTATAACGGGGAGGTGGAACCAGTATACATGCTTGTGTTTGTGATGTTTACTTTTTGAGATTGTTATTTTTCTTTGTAATTTATAATTTACTTTGCAAACTCACCCTCTAGTGTTTAAGTGTAAAGCTTCCACAGATTTTTATAAGAGCACATTCTATTGTTAAGGGTCACGATCCTACACTTGGTATACATAAGCAAAAACAGGACCCTATATTTGGTATCAGAGCAAGGTTGAAGAAATAACATCAACTTCCAACTCAAACTCAAAATTCAAAGAAGGATATTCTACAAAATCCTCCACCAATGTTTGATGGACTAAATTACAATTATTGGAAGTGTCGGATGAAAATCTATCTCCAATCAATTGGGTACGAACTTTGGAACATTGTGGAAATAAAATACAAGAAGCCAACTACTCCTTTCATGGAATGGACTACATCTCAAAGGAACAATACAAATTTGGATTCTAAAGCAATGAACGCCTTGTTCTGTGCTCTTGACAAAAATAAGTTCAACAGGGTGTCAACGGCCACATTTGGCACACACTCAAGGTAACTCATGAAGGCACAAGTAAGGTTAAAGAATCTAAAATTTCTATTCTTGTACATAGATTAAAATTGTTTAGAATGAAGAAAAACGAGACCATTAGAGAGATATTTACAAGGCTTACCGATATCACCAATTCTCTCATCGGTCTTGGAAAAGTATACACTCAAGTGAAGATGGTGCGAAAGATACTTCGTTCACTTACTCCACAATGGGAAAAGAAAGTTACCATAATAGAGGAAGCAAATGACTTGTCAACTCTTACGGTAGAAAATCTAATTGGTAACCTTATGGATTATGAAGTTCAAATTGATGATAGAAAGAATGAGGATGAAACAAAGAACAAGAAAGTACTTGCATTCAATACTACTTCCAATAAAGAAGATTCAGATGATGATGAAGAAATGAGCATGTTTGCACGCAAGTTTCGAAAGTTCATAAAACAAGGTAAGTTAAAATCAAAAAATTCAAATTCAAATAACTTACTTTGTTTCAAATGTAACAAACCAGGACATATGAAGAAAGATTGTCCATTGTTGAAAAATAAGCAAAAATCAAATTATTTCAACAACTTCAACAATATTCAAAGCAAAAAAGAAAAGGAAGGCTTTGGCGGTTACATGGGATAGTGATGATTCGTCTTCGGATAAAGAAATCGAAGAAAAAGAAAGCGCCCATATGTGTTTTATGGCATAAGATGAAGTAAGTGACAATAAAGTGCTTTTAGATGCCTTCAATGAATTATATGAAATATTTTTGAGATTAAAGGCTTCACATAATTTTCTTAAAGGTGAAAATAAAAGATTACTTGAAGAAATTTTTGATTTTAATTCTTCTACTATTTCTAATTCTCAAGTAATTGAATTGAAAGAGGAAAATAAATCATTGCTTAAAGAAAATCATATTTTGACTAATGAGAATGTTTATCTAAAATCAGAATCCAATGATTTAAAAATTCGCATTAATATTTTAAATAAAAATATTTCTTCTATTAAATTAAAATATGATGATATATGTTTGAATGTTAGTAAATTCAATAAAGGTAAAGAGAATTTGAATAATTTGTTCTCATTTCAAAAATCTTCAAACAATCATTTTGGCATTGGATTTGTTCCCAAGTATTTTACAAAGAATGATTATGTTTTGAAGAATAATAATAAGAATATTCATGCTAAACAAAATAAGTATATATGGATTCCTAAGAATTTGAATATTCATGATAGGAATGATAATATTTTATCTTATATGTATGAAGTTTGCAATTCAAAGAATTATACTTATTTTAATAAATGGAAACCAAATTCTAAGTGGATTTGGATTCCTAAGGGCTTATCCTAATGATATGATATAAAAGGGTACCAAAGTGCTTAATATTTTTATTAAGGTACCCAGAAAAAAAATTAACTAGAATTATGTTTATTTCTTTTTGCTAATGACAAAGGGGGAGTTATATAGAAAATTTTAAATTTTTTACTAATGCTTTGATACAGGGGGAGTAAAAGATTTTATTTAATGATTTCATGCAGGAGGATTAAAATTTTTATATCTTAATAACATATATTTGTCATCATCAAAAAGGGGAAGAATGTTAGGAATCTTGACCCCAAGATTAGTTTGTTTTGATGATAACAAGTATTATATGTTATGTGTATTATGTGCTAACATTTGTTTTGTAGTATCAGAGCTATATCAACAATTATATTCAAAGAGATACTCATGACATAGATGAGTTTAAGGCAAAATGAAGCAAATAAGAAGATATACTTTATTGTCAAAATATAATTTTATATTTTTTTGCTTAGAAATTTGTATAAGCCTTGATCACTCACACACATGCACACACATAGTGTTAGAACACACTAACATAGGCTTAGTATGTTGGTTAACAATAGAAATCCCATTTGTTAGCCATTAGAGTTTATACATATTGAGTAAGTCTTAAAACATTTTATTTATACCCCTTAACAATTAGAATCTGAAAAAACTCAAAAGACCAAAGTTATAGGTATCTTTAATAGCTTTCTAACAAATCTTAAATCATCTCATTTCGATGTCGGATGAGAAATTTATAGCCAAAATACTAAAAACAGAATTCCAGAATCTGTGAGTTTACAGTGTAGTCGACTACTATGCCGTGTAGTCGACTACTAAGCAATTTTCTGACTTCACAAAGTCAGTTTAGACTCGGTGTAGTCGACTACTATGACTTGTAGTCGACTGTAGATGCAGTTTTTCTAGATTTTAGGTTTTGAATAAGTGACTGTTTATAGCTGTTTTGTGGACGTTAATTGGATTTAAAATTATGTCATTTCAGATGCTATAAATAGGTTTAAATATCAAAAAATAAGCATCAAGTTTTGCACTTATAAGATTCACATATTATGCAAATTAACTCTCTAAACTTTTAGTTTTTCGATCTGTTTTTTCATAAAGAAAGTTTTTAATATTGTATTTGTTTCTATCATTCTTAGAACTTGTTTAGGTAATATTCAGAGAGTTAAAAAGATTGATAAGTCACTGTTACACGTTCACATCCACATCAAGGCTTATAGGATTGGAATTGTACATTGATTCAATGAAGGTTCTCTTAGATTTGAGAGGGTTGATCTCTTGTTCTAGAGATCGGTGTGACGATTAGCATGGTCTTGTCAATTGGGTTACAATTTGTATGATCTTGAAAATTGGTCAAGTTTGCTTTTGATTTTGTAAGGTTTCAAAATCATAGTGGAAACTCTCAAGTGGGATTTGCTTGGGGACTAGATATACACCGGAGACGTGGAACCAGTATACATGCTTGTGTTTGTGATATTTACTTTCTGAGATTACCATTCTTTCTTTGCAATTTATAATCTACTTTGCAAACTCACCCTCTAATATTTAAGTGTAAAGCTTCCGAAGATTTTTATAAGAACACGCTCTATTCTTAAGGGTCACGATCCTACACTTGGTATACATAAGCAAAAACAGGACCCTATAGTTTGGAATGGAGAATTCCAATTCGACACCAAGTTCGTTGGTTATGGGAAAGAGATTATGTAAAGAGCAAAGCCCTAGAGAGGGGCAAAAGCCATTAGATGTTCTTTATGCTCAAGCAATTGGAAGCTTGATGTATGTAATATTGTACACCAGACATGATATAGCTTATGATGTAAGTCTAGTCAGTCGATATTAAAGTAATCTAGGACCACCACATTAAGAAGTTGTTAAAAAGGTTATGAAGTATATCAGATGTACATTGACTCATAGATTAGTTTTTCAAGCCGATTCGCTTGATCTCCTCAGTTACTCCGATGCTAATTTCGAAGGTGATAAATATGATGGAAAGTCTACTTCGGGACACTTGTTCATCTTTGGAGGAGTTGTTTCTTGGAGTAGCAAGAAACAATGGTGTGTTGTTAGATATACACAAGAAGCTGAATATATAACTTGCAGTATGATAACTACACATGTTGTCAGGATAAGACGATTTTTGATTGATCTAGATCTCAATTTGTTATAAGAACCTATTGATATTTATTGTGATAATCAAGTAGCAATTAGCTTAATCAATAGTGGCACGAATAGCTCCAAAGGAAAACACATTGAAATCCAGTATCACTATATTCGAGATATTGTAGAAAAGAGGAAGTCAAAGTGACTTATATTCCTACTACAGATATGATTGTTGATCCTTTGACAAAATGAATATCAACGAAATCTTTTATCAAACATGTAAGTTTGATGGGACTTAAGAATAAACAAGTCCAAGTACAATTTCATGAATAATAAATAAGAGTTACTCTCTATGAATAGTGAGAGTAACGGTAAGAAGAAACATCTGATCTCATGGATAGTAGGAGGCATGTCACTTGGTTAATTTGGTCAATGTTGACCCTATAGTTTTGATGATGATTTGTCAAACAATTTATCGCTAATATATTCTCTAGTTTTTGTGTTTATGTTTCTCTTTTCAGGTATCTCAACACACGTCAATCAAGCGTTAAAGATTCAAGTTCATATGTGTGGTTTTACCTAGGTATATGTTTGGTTTACTTACATATATTGTATGATTATATCTTAGCTCAATATATGTACACTTAACACGATTTTTGACGTTTTCCATCATATAAATGATTTTTCATCAAACGTTGTTACAATATCTTTTATCTCATGTTTACAGCTCTTTCATACTTCATTATATACATATAATACATGCTCAATATATATATATACATACTTACAAGCTTCATGTCAATTTTCATGTTCACGAAAAACAGGTTTTCTGAACACTTTTCAAAAACAGGGAGTTTTCACAAACGAAAATTGATTTTCCAAAAATTCCTTTTCAAACATGTTTATTTCATCATTTAGAAACTTTCCCCAAAGTTTCACTATTTTTGGATTTAATTTGATATTTTTAATGAATTTTCAAAACAGCCCCAAAACCTGTCAATATGCCATATGTCAGTTTTCGATCGACCGGTGCGGTCGACCGACAGTTGTATTTTCCTGAGCTGCTCGTGGTCGATCGTACCGGTCGACTGAGAGATCTCCAGAGACTTTTCCGGTCGACCGAAAATTCCGTCGGTCGACCGCCAGCTTTAAATTCCTATTCTTTGAGTTTTTGATCTTAGCGGTCGACCGGACCGGTCGACCGCCGAACTGTCAGAACTGTTCAAACGGCTAGTTTTTACAGCTGTTTTCAAACTGGTTTTTTGGTCTTTTACTCATGTTTTTGCTGTTGTATTGGGGTGCTATATATACCCCATTGCTGCTCTTCTTCTAAATATCCAAGAAATCCAAGTTTGGTGTTTAACAAAATATTAATTGTGTTTAAGATGTGTTTAAAGTTGATTTCATCAATCCGTTTTCAAGAGAAGTTTTTCTACAACAAGAAGTGGCATTCAAACCCCATTGGGATCATCATCTACTGTTCTTCTTGTTTGAGAAGTCTTCTAAACTCTTATATAGCTTGTTATTTCATTTTTATTTCATTTAGCTATACTTATTGAGTTTCATTCACTGTTATCACACACACTTATTGAGCTTGATATTTTCATACCATATAGTGTGGGTTGTGAGGTGTGATTTAGTGAGTGTGAGCTTCATTGTGTTCTCACTTGTTATTTGAGAACAAATCATTGTATTTATCTTTTATTTGTGAGAATCACTTGTAATACACTTGTACACCGAGAGAAGTGTGAGGCGAGACACGGGGTCGAATCCAATAGGAGTGGCGTCGATTGACAAACCTAGGAGAGGTAGTAATCGAGCACTTGAGGAGGAGGACACGGGGTAGGTTCCTACACTTAGTGTGTAAAGTATGATTGCATAGTGTTTGTGTAGTGTGAAAGTTTTCGGTGATCTTGTAAACCGAGTGTGTAGAAGTTCCGGCTTCCAAACCGGATTGTGATAGTGGATATCTCCTCGAGGTGAGGAGCGGGGACGTAGGTCGTGGTGACCGAACCTTGTAAACATATCATGTGTTTGTGTTTTACTTAGCGTATATTTTATTCATCATTATTGTTCACATCCATATCATATTTCTCCTTGCAAGATCAAATTGATCAACATAATTTTTATTAGCTTTTAATTAGGATTAGATTAGCATAAGACCCTAATCACCCCCCCTCTAGGGTCTAATAATTGGTATCAGAGCTTGGTGCTCTTTGATTTAAGGACTAACCGCCTTGAGTTAAAGATCCAAGTTATTGTATTTGTGCCAATCTAATTTTGATTATTTTGTGCTTCTTGCATTTCATCTTTATGGATATGTATGATTCATCTTGCTTAGGATATGTTATTAATGTTGCTCCTCGTTTGGATATTTTTCCCTATGCTCAATGGAGAGTTAGATTCAAACTTTTCGTCCCTATGCTCAATGGAGAGTTAGATTCAAACTTTTCGTTCAATCTAAACAATTTGATTTATGGGAAATTATTGAGGATGCCTATGTTGTTCCCATTTTGGAAAAATCCAAATGGTGTGAAAATGACAAAATATTGTTTAACATGAATAAGCTGTTGTTAGAATATTTGATTAACGCTTTTCACTCATCGTTTTCTAACAAATTTGCTAATTTTGATAGTGCTTACGCTTTATGGAAACTTATTGAAGCACATGAAGGAAAATTGGAGGCTATTCAACAAGCGTTGGAAAATCCCGCTTTGAGTTCTAAGGAAGCCTCATCTCCGTGTACAATACCACTAGGTGATAACCCTAGTGAGGTATGCGATAACGATGATATTATTACTTTTGATGAACTTGCTCTTGAGTTTAAAAAATTACACAATTGCTATATTGATGTAAAGAGTAAGTATGTTAATATGAAATCCACTCATGAAACACTAGCTACTAAGTTTAATTTTATTGCAAATGAAAATATAATTCTTAAAGAATGCAATGAAAATTTAAAAATTAAAAATGCTAGTTTGCTTCATGAAAAACGTGATGCTATGTTAGAAGTAGATAAGTTGAAATCTATGATGAGTAATCTTGTTTATCCTACTTCTAGTAGCAATGCTTGTATGCACAATGAATCTTGTTTATCTTACTTCTAGTAGCAATGCTTGTATGCACAATGATGAGTTGAATCAAATGAGAAAAAGAATATCTACCTTAGATTCAACACTAAATACTTGTATTGCTAATAATAAAAAGCTTATGGACCTATGTGCAAAGTTCAATATTAATTCTTCTAAGAAACCTATTCACTATGCACATATGTATGACAAAATTCACAAATGTTCTATTTGCGGTCTTAAAGGCCATTTAGCTCAATTTTGTCATAATGCACCAAAAATTGACATACCTATTCATGATTGTGCATCTCATCAAGCTTCTTCATCACATACACATGTACACACACATAGTGTAAATCATAAACATGCTTATGTGTACAAATGTGATTATTGTGGTCGTGTTGGTCATTTGGCCATGTTTTGTCTTGATTTGAAAAGAAATTCTCGTTTGCAAAATAATTACAAAGGAAAATCTATTTTTGCAAATGAACAACGTGCATTCCATTTCGGTCAACGTAAACATTTCCAACCTCTACATTGCACAAATTGCAATCGTATGGGTCACGTTTACAATTTTTACTTTGATCGTATCGGTGCACAAAATACGCCCAAACAGGTTTATAACCCTAGGGCCTTGGATTTAAATGATAGGAGTCATGTCCCAAGTTCTAGTGGTACCAAAATGATTGTTATACTATTTCTATTTTTTAATGTTTTGTTTTGTTCTTGTTTTGAATAATTTGTTTTTGAGTTGTTAATGACAAATTGTATATTGGTACCAAAATGATTTGGGTACCAAAATAATTTTTATATCATTTCTTTTGTTTTTAATGTTTTGTTTTGTTCTTATTTTGAATAATTGGTTTTTGAGTTGTTAATGACAAATTGTATTTTTTGCTAAAAAGAATTACTTACATGATCTTATAGCTAAAAACATTTATATATATATCTTATAAAACTTTTTGGTATATTATAAAACAAATCTCTTAAAGGTTTAAATCAAAAATTCTTCAAAATCTAGTTTTTAAGTTGACTGCTCATTTTATTTTCTCGCGGTCTTGCTTTGAACCCGATATCATCTCCACCATTGATCCTGCTATTGAGTTGATCCTAGCCCTTTCCTTCAGCCTCTCAAAGACCCGGCTCCTCACTTTCTTCCCCAGTTCAAAATTTTCCCCAAATCCGTTCGGTTTCCCCACGGTCGCCTGCCTCTGTCATCCGCCGATCTCAAATCGGTTCTTCCCCATCTAATTCATCTGGTTTTTTGCTAGGTAATCTCTTCTCTTATCTCTTGATCTCTGTGTTCTTATATTTTTTTAATCTAGGGTTTCTGTTTTGGGGTAGTTCTTAATTTTCTCTATATTTCCTGTTGTTGTTTCCAGGGGTTTCTAATTTATCTCATATCTGATCAAAACCCTAGTTGTTCATAATCTATCATGCCTTCCAAAAAGAGATCTAAACCTGAGTCTAGTTCATCCTCTAAAAAGGCTTCTCATTATGAAGATTTTCTGTTGTTTAAATCCCTAGTTAAAAAATATAGAGAGTTGTGCAAATTGAAATTATTCTAACCAGATATATCAAATTCAATCACTTAGCCATGTATGACACTCTCACAATTCTTCATGATGTTGGGTTGGCTAGGCTATTAGATGAGGAAGAAAAAGTTCCATATTATCCTTTCTTAGTTTATCTATTCTATGCCAACCTGTCTGTTATATCCTCTGCTGATGGTCGTCAGACCATTACTTCATCTGTTAAAAATGTTAAAATCTCTTTTTCTGCCAACGAACTTGCGGGGATTTTGAAAATCCCAACAGGTGATGTTGACCTCATGTCGGTTGAGCTTGGTGATCCAGCTGTAAACCAACTCATGTTTAAGCCTGGTTGCTCTTATCCTATGAACAACAATTCTCTCAATCCAAATGCCAAACTCATTGCTAGAATCGTTGCTCAAAACTTGATTCCTAAAACCGGCAGTTTCGATCACTTTGCTTCTGACAAGATAAATGCTGTGTATGCCATATTTACCAAAATAAAAGTAGATTGGGCAATTATTTTTCTCAATAATATGGCTTCAAAGCATGTCAAATTTCTACCCTTTGGCTCTTTTATCACCCTCATCCTTCAACATTTCGGTGTTGATCTCACCAATGAACCCAAAATTGAATCTAAGAAGGATTTCTTTGATAAGGTCTCTCTTTCAAGAATGCAGATTTCCTTTTCTGATCTCACTCAGTCATCATCCTCTCGTTCCCGGTCTAGAGCTTCTTCCTCATCCTCTTCTGATATTTGTGACCGTCTGGATCGTCTTGAGACTCAGTTCTCAAACGTTCAGAAGCAAGTCTCAACTATCCAAAGGGATGTTAGGACCATTCTTTCATATCAGCGTCAGTCTCTCGGGATTCCGGATCCCTCTTCTAGTTCTGAGTCTGATTCTGAGGAGGACCCTGCTGATGGCTCAGGTTCTTCTGATGGTGATGGTGATGGCGATGGTGATGGTGATGATGATGGTGATGATGATTGACTTTGCAGCTTATTGGAGTTCTTTTAGTTGATTTTTATGCTTTTGATGCTCCTTTTTGAGTTGTAAAACTTGATATCTATGTTTTTATTTGAGTGTAATAACTCTATATTAGTGTGGAACTATGTGACTTTTTATGTATGGTTTGCTATCTTGTGGAACAAACTATGTTTATGCAAAACCATGTTGTTTCTAAATGCTTAGTGGTGAATTTGTGATTTATTATATTAGTTTATCTTTTCTGTGATCAATGCATGGTTGAAACAATGTTCATGTTTTGTTTGTGGAATATAAGTTGCTAATGATGAGTTCTTGATTTATATACTATTTACGATTTTTTTTAATTGTTGTTTAGCTCCTATATATGTTCAATAGATTTCATTTATTCAATTTGACAGGGGGAGCTTTTGGTATACTTTTTATTATCTGTGCTTATATGCAGGGGGAGCGTTGCTCCAAATTTGTTTCTTTTTTTTCCCTTTTTGATGTTGTCAAAGGGGGAGAAAAATCCACATATGGGTTTACAAATTGATTCATTTTATATATGGTTTATGTGATCATTCATGAATGATTTATTCATGTTTTGGCTTATATGTGGGTTATCAGTTTATAATTCATTTTCATGTATAAATTGTTTGCCATCATCAAAAAGGGGGAGATTGTTGACCCTATAGTTTTGATGATGATTTGTCAAACAATTTATCGCTAATATATTCTCTAGTTTTTGTGTTTATGTTTCTCTTTTCAGGTATTTCAACACACGTCAATCAAGCGTTAAAGATTCAAGTTCATATGTGTGGTTTTACCTAGGTATATGTTTGGTTTACTTACATATATTGTATGATTATATCTAAGCTCAATATATGTACACTTAACACGATTTTTGACGTTTTCCATCATATAAATGATTTTTCATCAAACGTTGTTACAATATCTTTTATCTCATGTTTACAGCTCTTTCATACTCCATTATATACATATAATACATGCTCAATATATATATACATACTTACAAGCTTCATGTCAATTTTCATGTTCACGAAAAACAGGTTTTCTGAACACTTTTCAAAAACAGGAAGTTTTCACAAACGAAAATTGATTTTCCAAAAATTCCTTTTCAAACATGTTTATTTCATCATTTAGAAACTTTCCCCAAAGTTTCACTATTTTTGGATTTAATTTGATATTTTTAATGAATTTTCAAAACAGCCCCAAAACCTGTCAATATGCAATATATCAGATTCCGGTCGACCGCGGCGGTCGACCGCCAATTGCAATTTTTCTGAGCTTGCTTTTTTGTGCTCGCGGTCGACCGTGACGGTCGACCGTGAAAACATCCAGAGACTTTCGCGGTTATATATACCCCATTACTGCTCTTCTTCTAAATATCCAAGAAATCCAAGTTTGGTGTTTAACAAAATATTAATTGTGTTTAAGAGCTGTTTAAAGTTGATTTCATCAATCCGTTTTCAAGAGAAGTTTTTCTACAACAAGAAGTGGCATTCAAATCCCATTGGGATCATCATCTACTGTTCTTCTTGTTTGAGAAGTCTTCTAAACTCTTATATAGCTTGTTATTTCATTTTCATTTCATTTAGCTATACTTATTGAGTTTCATTCACTGTTATCACACACACTTATTGAGCTTGATATTTTCATACCATATAGTGTGGGTTGTGGGGTGTGATTTAGTGAGTGTGAGCTTCATTGTGTTCTCACTTGTTATTTGAGAACAAATTATTGTATTTATCTTTTATTTGTGAGAATCACTTGTAATACACTTGTACACCGAGAGAAGTGTGAGGCGAGACACGGGGTCGAATCCAATAGGAGTGGCGTCGATTGACGAACCTAGGAGAGGTAGTAATCGAGCACTTGAGGAGGAGGACACGGGGTAGGTTCCTACACTTAGTGTGTAAAGTGTGATTGCATAGTGTTTGTGTAGTGTGAAAGTTTTCGGTGATCTTGTAAACCGAGTGTGTAGAAGTTCCGGCTTCCAAACCGGATTGTGATAGTGGATATCTCCTCGAGGTGAGGAGCGGGGACGTAGGTCGTGGTGACCGAACCTCGTAAACATATCGTGTGTTTGTGTTTTGCTTAGCGTATATTTTATTCATCATTATTGTTCATATCCATATCATATTTCTCCTTGCAAGATCAAATTGATCAACATAATTTTTATTAGCTTTTAATTAGGATTAGATTAGCATAACACCCTAATCACCCCCCCTCTAGGGTCTAACAGTCAAGTGGGAGATGTTATCTTGGCTTGGTGTTGTGTGACCAAATCAACTATTCTTAGTTGAGAGAATAGTGAGAAAGTGGGGTTGTTGAGAGAAAATCTCTCAGAGACAGTTTTTTGAGGGGGGTGGAGATGATGGATTTGGCCTCTATAAAAAGTAGAGTGTTCTCCTTAAGAAAACACAACACAGAAACAAAACCCCCTATCTATTACCGAAGCCCCCTCAAAAACCCATTGTTCTTTCCCTCATAAATTTGCTATGAAAGTCTCCATAAAAAAAACTTGCCCATAGTGATGATAGTTTAATTTGGTAATTTTAAATTTCAAAACTTAAGCGCATCATACTTTTATTTCTTATTCTATTCTACATCATTAGTACAATTTTCATCACCTACTCTCTGTTTGAAGGGCATATTGGGGGGTGTTTGTTTCACTCATTTTATGGAAAAAGAATAGGATTTGGAGCTGACAGGGGCAAAACTATAAATAAAGGATTCTTTATCAATCCTAATGGAAAAATGGTCAGTTTGCTATATTTTTTGAGGCTTGGTGACATGTTGGTATATTTTCTTTTAGTTTTGTCAGATTGGTATATTTTTTTAACTCCGGCGTCATATATGCCTTAAATCTGACCGGAGTTACTGTTCCGGCCAAATTTAGTTACTGTTCAGGCTAAAATTTTGTTACTGTTCCGACCAAAAATCCCATCAGCCCTGACCAGAACAGTAACTCCGGCCAAATTTAAAGCCTATATGGCGCTGGAGTTGAAAAAATATAGCAATCTGACAAAACTAAAAAAAAATATACAAACATGTCACCAATCCTCACAAAAATATGCCAATCTGGCCATTTTGCCCAATCCTAATCTTGAGTTTGGTTTAAATTTTTTTTATAGATTTTAAAATCCATAAATTTGTAACAGTAGGTTTTTTTATGGAAACTCAAATCCTAGCTTTTTGAGAGGAATTGGGTTAAAAAACTAACACAAGCTGTACTTTCTCCCTTTCTCTTTGTTTTCGGATTCCGCCTCTTCACGAACCCTAGATCTGGAATCGGCAACTCCCCTAATTCTTCTCCCACCTCTTCTCAATCTTCTTCGTCCCTCCTCTCCCACTGTTTTTCGATTTCCTTTTCGAAGACGAGGCGTAGCCATTGTTGTCGATGATTCCTTCTCGAACTTAATATTTGGTTGGTGGGTTCGATTTCTATTGATGGGTTCAGTGGGTTTTGTTGGTTTTGGCTTCTCCCACGAATCTTTATCCCGTCTCATCTTAATCATCTTAGCACCTCTTCTCGATCTGTTCTTGTGTTGCTCCTTTGCTTTGGGTTTTTGGCTGTCAGGTGGAGCCTGTATTACTCCTTTGCTTTCGGTATATTGCTATCAGGTTTTGAGTTTGTGTTGATCCTTTGCTTTGGCTATGTTGTTATCAGGTGGACCTTGTGTTGCTCCTCAGCTTTGAGTTTATTGCTATCAAGTTGAGCATACGTTGCTCATTTACTTTGGGTTTATTGCTGTCGGTTTTGAAGCTCACACATGAGCTTGTGTTGCCTCGGTTTGTACGGTTTTGTTGTTGTCAGGTGGAGCTTGTGTAGCTCATTTGCTTTGGTTTTTTTACTGTTATGTTTCACTCTTGTGTTGCTCCTTTGCTTTGGCTATGTTGCTGTCAATTTTGAAGCTCATTCATGAGCTTGTGTTGTCTCGGTCTGTGGGTTTTGTTGCTATTAGATGGAGCCTGTGTAGCCCCTTTGGTTTGGCTATGTTGTTGTCGGTTTTGAATCTCTTTCATGAGCTTGTGTAGCTCCTTTGCACTGGCTATGTTGCTTTGTCTATGTATTTTTGGTTGTCGGTTATGTTGCTATCGGTTGATAAATTGCTGAAGCTTGTGATGCTTCAGTGTTTCGGTTTTGAATATTATCAAATGGGTAAGAATAATTATGGTGTACTCACCCTTTATCCGAAAATTTTCTCATTCCAAACAAAACTAAAGATTAGGAATTGGAGGGTTTCTATAAAGTTGGATTCCATTTTTCCATGTTATGAAACAAACGTAGAAAGAAAAAAAAAGATTTCATGAATCTATAAACTTGCATTAAAAATTTTTATGGAATAAATAGGAATCCATAAAAAACACTGATTCTTAATCTTATTCTTGCCCACTAATAAAACAAATACCCCCTTAGCAAAATAATCCAAAAGCGACGTGTCACAGAAAACGAATGCTCGTAGTACGATGTGAAATATACCATTTTATATTTACAAAATTGACTACCACTAACAAACAAATTATTTAAATAATTTGTTAGGTTTCACCGAAATACAATGGGGGGTCAAGTGCTATACACATGGATTGCCTGCTCACACAATTAATTAATGTATAAGTTAACAACTTTGATTGTTAAACCGACAGAATTTGTTTAAGATGACTTGTGGTAACAACTTTAATCATTAAACCAAAAGAATTTGTGTAAGGGGATTTGTTGACCTTGATAAACTGATCATATATAGCGGAATAATTTGCGATGATCAGATTAAAATAAAAATTAGAGTTGATGTCACAAAACATCTGGGCTTTGGAGGGTTTTCACATAACACCCTGTACTCTATTTATCTCATATAACCCCCCTAAAAGTTTGGGGTGTTTCCCCGAGCTTTAACCTTTTCTAACTGGACCCACCATATTTAATTTGTAAATAACTAAAATGTCTTTGTGAAAAAAATCAAACTTTGTCATATGTCATTTACATTCAATATATCCCCTTATCTAAATTTGAGTTTTTTCTCTCAGGATAATTTATTTATTTACAAAATATGTGTAGGGAGAGAGACACACTAAAGTTCAAAGGGATTATGTGAGATAAGCAAAGTTTGGTGGGTTACTATAAAACCCCCCAGATTTAAGGGAGTTTGTGAATTTGACTCTAAAGCTTATTAAGCTCTAACTTGGAGAGTAATAAGTACCAACTGGCCAAAAGGAATATGCTAGCTTGAACTTTTAGAGCAACATCTATCTGCTTCTTTTATCCGAAGTATTGTTTAGTCCAGAATTCTGCTTGCATTTCAATAAATTCTCACAAATCCTAGAAAGCGACATATACCAACATCCACAGTTGTATATGGTCTATAATGTTCAGCAGTATCGTATATAATTTGGTGTCAGCAAAATTCAAGCCTATCCAGTTTTGAAAGAGAGTTTAAGGGAATCCTATTAACATACTGTTAAAAGTATTCACTTCTTTATTTTAGAATTGTTATACCAACAACAATCAGGTTGGCGTATTTACAGTATTCACCTTCTCTTTATTTTAGATATCTGGAGTTAACTAACTTAAACGAACCCACCAAGCTATGTCAGGTTTGATGAGTTAGCTTAGGGGTGGGCATGGGCTGGGCCAGTTCAAGCCTGTGATCAAGCCCACCGGGTTCAAGATCGGGTCAGATCTGGGCCCGTTCGGATCAGAGTAGGCCGGGTCTATTTCTCTAGACCTAGGTCTGGGATTAGACCCGGTCTGACTCACGACCTGCCTAGGGGTGGGCCGGGTCGGGTCCGACCTGCGATCCACTGGTCGTGGGTCAGCCCATGTTTTTTTAAGTTTTTCTATTTTTTATTTTTAATTTCTAAACTATATTAACTTTGTATTAGTATCTATTAGATTATATTTGAATTATTTTTTTCTACTTTACTCTTTATTTAAAATGATATATATACACACATTGTACAAAGATAAACATCACACAGAAAAACATCGCAAATACAAAGATATACATGGATCAGACTTCCAAGGAAGACCTCCGTCCACAAAATGTCAATAATTTTCCTTTAGTTTAAATTTAAATTACAAATACAAGAGGAAAAAAGCCAAAAAAAAGCTAAAAACTAAAACTTAATAATTAAAATTCGGGGTCAGTTCGTGCTGAGCCGGTCCAGATCGATGGTGGGCCGGGTTAAGGTGGGCCGAGCCTATTTTTCTAGTCCTGAGTCTGGAGCTGGACCTAGTCTGACTCGTTGACCTGCGTATATTACGGGTCGGCTCGGGCCTGCCCCACTACAGGCCGGACCAGATCATGACCCATGACAGGCTGGGCCAGATCAGCCCGCGGGTCAACCCGGCCTGCGCCCAACCCTAAGTTAGCTCCTTGCTTAGTAAGTCCAAATTTCAATGTATTGTTGACTTTTTGTAACTCATAAGGATTTAAAGTGGGTCTCAATTCCTGAAGGTATTTCTTGAAAGGGATATGGCACTCATGATAGGGTTAAGGCTTGACCTCGAGCTCTACCTCGAGCATTGGAGTCATCTAGCCAAGCGCCCCCTATTGTAAGAAAAACTAATTTAAATGAAATGAAACAATTTGATATTTAAAAGAGGGTTGCTTTGGTGCTCCGAAATTAGGTCTTTTTCTAACTTTTAAATACTAGAAAATTTGAAAATAGGTTGGCAAAACGGGAAGGTTAATAATGTACTTTTTCCTCTTCTGATGTCTTTCAAATCCAATTTTTTTCCCAACCGTTGTCCATCGAATACTCAAACGTATCCAATCATCAATTTCACGAAGAACATGTCACCCACCAGCAGGTATTTTTTTTTTTATTTAACGAAGAGAGAATTCTAAAATTTTGTTTTCTCAAAATTCCTTGAATTTCGAAACTCTAATAGCTTCATAAACTTCTTAATATCTAATCGAAGTTCTTATGGAAATAATCTTTCAAATTCCAAGCCAGCCCCCCACCCCCCACCCACCCCTTTATTAGTTCTTTAAAATTTGTCCTTGACGAAGAATGGATTCTCAGAGCATCTCCAATCCAATTCCAAAAACCCATTTTGACGCAAATCCAACGTCAGTTCTTCCTCCAACCTAACGTCAAACTTAGCATCATTTTAAAGGGGTGCTATAGTGTTACGCCAAGAATGACACAACATTGTAGATATGAAGATTTTGGTTTTTTCCAAGCTTGCCTTTATAGTTTGTTATAACAAATCAAATATTCAAACCATATCATATTTTATAGTTTGTAAATAGAAGGAATATTATTTTTGATGTAAAATTTGGTGTAATGGTTGGTGATGGTATAATAATTTGGTGTAAAAACTACACCAACTAAGTGTAAAAACTACATCATTTTGGATTTTTGGATTGGAGATGCTCTTACCCTTTTACCGGGATTGGAGATGCTCTTACCCTTTTAACGAGAGTTGGCAGTGAAAGGGAAACTCCCAAAATAAACTCAAGGAAACCATTGACAGTGGAGGTCGCAGGGTCACAATCGTGCTTCACGGCAAATGCCAAAAGACCAGTGAAGGAATCAGGGGTTCGGAGACGCAATGGGCAAAATACTTTTTAGATAAGAGTTTAGATATATTTGAAAATAAGTTTAACAAACATTTGAAGCTAAAAAGGTTATCACATTAGCCTGCAAGTGTCACATGAAAATTTTTTTGAGGGAAAATCTCGCGTTTGCATAACAAATAGTACTAAAGAACAAAAATTATTGCTCCAGGTCGGCCCACTAGACCTGTCCATCCGGGCCGTCCCGAGACCTGTCCATCTGGGCCGGCCCGGGACGGCCCGGTCCTGAAATCCGGACCCGGGTCGGGCAAAACCGGAGCCCGGGCCCGGGCTTGAGCGGGCCAGGCTACGGGCCGACCCGGTTTTTTAAGAAGACAGTTTTTTTTAATTTTTCAAGAATACAAAGCAAAAAATAAACACAATTTTGATAAAAAATTTATATTATTAAGCAATTGTAATTATATAATTTACAAATATAAAAAATTATAGAAATTAAAATAATAAAATGATATAAAATAATTAAAGAATTTATAGAAATAAACAAAAATAAAAATAATTGTAGAATTCAAAGAGCCCTAAGGTCCAAAGGCCCAATCAAAAACCTTTAAATATGTATGTTGTGGCAAGGATTCCCGAGACCTGTCCATCTGGGCCGGCCCGGGACGGCCCGGTCCTGAAATCCGGACCCGGGTCGGGCAAAACCGGAGCCCGGGCCCGGGCTTGAGCGGGCCTGGCTACGGGCCGACCCGGTTTTTTAAGAAGACAATTTTTTTTTAATTTTTCAAGAATACAAAGCAAAAAATAAACACAATTTTGATAAAAAAAATTATATTATTAAACAATTGTAATTATGTAATTTACAAATATAAAAAATTATAAAAATTAAAATGATAAAATGATATAAAATAATTAAAGAATTTATAGAAACAAACAAAAATAAAAATAATTGTAGAATTCAAAGAGCCCAGAATTCAAAGAACCCAAAGGCCCAATCAAAAATATTTAAATATGTATGTTGTGGCAAGGATTTGAACCACTAACCTCGCCTCTTCCAAATCTTCTAAATTTTAGCATAGACTTAAATAGGCCACAAAGTATTTATGTCAATTCAAATAGATAATGTATATATATACACCGAACACATCAATACATATATATAATAAACTATTTTATATATAATATAATATATATATATATATATATAATATATAATATATATATATATATATATATATATATATATATATATATATAAGAGTATACACTATATACTTATATATACTTATACATATATTATCATACTCCCTTTAAAAGTACGAGTTAGAGAAAATCTTTCTAATTTTTATATTGTTATCTTATTTCATTCTAATTTTTTTTATATTCTTTGAATTTATAATTAAATAATTTATCATATCCATAATGAGCCTTAACATGTTATTGGATAAATGTGATATGTTTGATATAATTAAAATCTATAACTTATTTTAGTTTGCAGAGAAATCTAAAAAAATATATGCTAGCCAACACCTAAAAGTTTTTGGACCTTATAAAAAATACCCTCTAAGTTTTAAAATTTCCAAAAAAACACCTCCTACAAATTCAAAATTTTATTTAAAAATTATAAATTTTACTTATTTCAATTCAGTGAGAAATCTGAAAAATATATGCTAGCTAAAAATGAAAGTTTTTGACATTAGAGAAAGTATATTGTAAGTTTTGAAAAATACAAAAACACTCCTAAAATTCAAAATTTGTAAAAAACCCTTGAAAATTTCAAATCTATAAACACACTAAAAACCTACAAATAACACAAATAACTCCTAACTTTTTATAGAATTTGTGATAAACACTCTAAACTTTTTACAAATTGCAAGATAAAACCCTCAAGATTGTAAAATTTATAAAAATCCCGATAATTTCCAACCTAATAGTACATTGAAAATATATGAGTTACAGATATCCCCTACATAATTTATAATTTATAGAAAATACCCTTAAAGTTTCAAAAATTATAAACAAACACTTAAAATTCAAATTTTATAAAAATACCCTGAGAATTTCAAACTCATTAGTAAATTAAAAATATAGGAATTATAAATAGTTTATAAACAATTTACAATCTATAGAAAAGACCTATAAGTTTAAAAAAAATACATAAAACCCCTAATGTTCATAATTTACAAAAAACACCATGAGAATTTCTAACCTATAGACACTAAAATAAATATCTAAAATTACTAGCAACTTCTAGAAAATAAAAAATTTACAAAAAAATATCATACTCCCTTTAAAAGTATAGATTTAAAAAAAACTTTTCATAGTCAATATTACCCATAACTTTTTTAAAAATAACATAACTACTTAAAAATCTATTAGATTTGAAATTTACAAAAAAAACAAACTTGAAGTTTAGTACATTGCAAATTACCCCTCTAAAGTTTGAAATTTTTCAATGATTTTTTATAGTTCCTTGATTTTAATGTAATTTTTAATAGCTTTGTGTATTTGTAAATTATAAAAGTTTAGGGTGTTTTTTACAATTTTAAAATTTTTTGAGGGTATTTCTTTTGTAGTTTTCTAAATTTTTATTGTGTTTTTAGTGTAATATATAGATACATCAATTAATAATGATATTGAATAGTAAGTCGTTCTTAAGATGTATTAGGCTATAGTTAAGTGTGCACATCACTATTACTAGGCAGTATAGTTTATACATGTAAAAAATTTCAAACAATCTACATAGTGGTTAATAGGTTTTTGACTTTAATGTACTATTTTTTATATTATATTTAATGTGAACCCACCATATAATTTTAATTGTAGTTATTATAATTTCAATCGATTGACTATATATGTATATAGACCATAAATTACTTTATTTTCTCACATGAACTAATATTTGACACTTAATAGTTTAAATTATTATTTTTAAATTATATTTATTTATTTACCTACAGGTAATACAATTTTAATTCCTATTTTTTGCTTGAGATTTATTTTATAGTTTCACGTATCAAATTAGTAACTAAAAAATATTTATTTATACTTAAATTAGAATGATTGTAGTTGGTCACTCACTATGAAATTTTTATGAATATATATACCTTACTTTCTATAGCTCTTTGCACTGCCCATGTATATTTTATCAATTAGTTGTTAATTTGACATATTATATTACTTTTCCTTTGTAAAAATTTCTTTTTTGACTTTTGGATTATGTAATCACTATGTCACTATTCTAGCGTAGACAGAACCTTATTCTAAATAGCTTCAAGCTAATGTTTGAGTTGAACTGAAGTATATACTATTGCTACTATATGTGTATATATATTTTTTAAGAAAATCATATCTACACTTTTTAAACAGAAAAGAATATTCTAACCTCTGATATTATAAAAATAAAATAGAGTCAATCGAGTGGCTAGCAAAAGAGGACTTACATCGGAAAAGTGTGAATAATAAGATAAAGATAAAAAGTAATGGCATTGCCAATAATACTACCAATAGCAAACTATAATGTAAAGTTAACCTATTTTGTGAAGCCCAACTACTGGCTATAAGCATTGAGGTTTCCATATATATACTTTATAATTTATTAAAAAGGGTATATAATTTTATATAATAAAATTGATTTAATATTGAGTAATATCATTATAAATGAGAAATTACAAAGATGTTAGGGACTAATTAACATGTATGTATTTAAGATTTCAGGACGAATATCATAATAACCTATTAATATAAGCACACCCACTTTGTCATCTATTCTGTTCACTTTTCTCCTGACTCATTCTCCACCAATTTTGTTGTCACGTTCGAAGAGAAATAGAATTCATATCGGTGAGGTCTTCTCTCCCTCTATCCCTCGATCTCATTTTTTTAATTAGTTTTTTTTAATTCTCTTTTAATAATTTCTTGGATCCATTTCATTCTTCATTCTGTGAAGTACCTTGTTAGATTCAATTTAAATATACTTTTATTTCAATTGTTATTTTTTCCTATTTATGGGTTAATTAATCACCAGAATGTTTAGGTATTTTCTCCAATTTTATATTTTGAATTAACAGTTTATTTTAGGAGAATTTTTTAAACGACTACTTTTTAAAAATATTTTAGTAAAATCAACTGTTTTACATAATAATTAACAAAATTGACCTATTTTTTGCCACACCATCAAGACTGCCAACAAAGAGGTCAATTTTATATAAATATCATTTTTAAAATACACAGGACTAATAGTCCCGTGTAATTAGAGAATATTAATTACAAAAGTAATTAAAGCCAGTAAATACACGGGACTACCACTCTTGCGTATTTTGCAGTTAGAACCAGAAAATACACGAGACTATTGTATATGTCCTATATACAATATAATTGCTCCAGGTAAGTGAGTTATAATAGCATTTTCCATTCACATTGTTTGGGGTATGTAAAACCCCGAAAAAATTTCTATAATGTATATATGTATATATATGTGTGAATTAGTAATAGTAGAT
>NC_033801.1:114855521-114900038 GCF_001876935.1 Asparagus officinalis
TTTGAAGAGCAAACAATGTTTGTGAAAGTGAGATAGAGCTTACAGTATAAATATATATTGAGAACCAAATTAGTTTAATAAACAGGTCGGGTATCTCTATCTGTATCAGTATCCATGAGAAACGGGTATTGATACAAACTTGATAAACCCGGTTAAGAAATGGGTCATGTTAGATATAGTCATATATAAATTTCTAAAATTGTTGTTGTTTGTGGTTTAGTAAGACTGATATGCAAAATTTTAAAATGTCTAATAGCTATAATGATAACTAAATCCTGAAAAACTCCAATTACCAATAATTCTTAATTAGGTGAAAACGGGAATAGACTTAACAGCCCATTAAAGAAAATGGACTATAAAAAGATAGGGCCTTGTGAGCACCCACTAGTCATATCAATGCCGCGGAGGAGTGGTGCGGAGAGGGGCTCACAAGTTAGTGGCTTGACAGCTCATTTTCAAATGTTCACCTGGTCTATATCTAGTGTCATCTTTTAATAAACGACAAATTAGGAAATATATAAATAAATAAATAAAAACTTGAAGTTGATAATTACATGGGTTGGTATTGAGCTTTCTATTTATTTAATTACTTAAGAAAATACATTAACATGTAATATTTGATTAAAATGATTGAGAAGTTTAGCAACATACATTTACAAAACAATCGTGGAAATGGAGCCTAAGTAGTGGACCGGCGAGACTTGAAGCAAACCCTATGACTTTCTTCATCTCTTCAAAAATGATGGATTCAGCTTGAGGGCATGTATCTTCGTAAAATCCTATCTTCAAACCTTGAGCATTGGCCATGGCTGAGATAGGAAATAAAAGGGAAATAAAAAGGACAAAGAGAGAGGTAGATGGAAGAGACATTTAGAGGCCATTATTTTGGGGGAGGGAACTATAAGATGATGTTACTTTTAGTGAATTCTTCGATGTTTTAAGTGGTGAAATGGCTTGTGCCTACATGGTATATATATATATATAAGTGAGTTTTTAGAGCTTAAAACAAGTGGAAGAGGTTTATGAGATGAAAGATTTTGCTAGAAATTAAAGCATGTGGTTGCATTTGGTATAATACAAAAGATGGAAGTGAATATACAACTGAATGGATTCTAAGAAGAGGTAGGTTTTTTTTTTTTTTTTGAAGTCTTTTGTATAGCACCAAACTTGCAAAGTTTTAAAGAAGAGATTTTTCTGTAATCCATCTTAGCTAACCATGATAGTTGTATACATTTCTATACCATCAATTTGTGCCAATTGGTCTATATAACCTGTTCCTCTTTAGTTATGAAATGTACTTTGAATTTGTCATTATATCCATGTTTGCACATAAACATGAGATATCTGCAATGTCTGCTATATACAAATCCAACATATGCATAGAAAACACTGTGATGTTTATCATAATCAGCTTGATTGCGTAAACTGCTGTCAAAACGGGAATATAATAATATAAATAAATTAAGGAGTTAGAAAATTCAGGCCTGATTGGGAGCAGTCGTGATATCACTGTCCTAGAAGATTAAGGACCCGCCTATCGCCCTGGCGCAGTTTGTCCTCTCTCCCCTAGCGCTAAAAACCCCCGGAATCGGCCGGCCTCTGCACTCGGGCGTGAGACACAGAGCTTATGCTCAGACGAAAACAGTTGCCCAGAAAATAGAATATGTAAATATGTAGCCGAAATCTTTTATTGGAGGTATAAGAGTAGAGAGAAGAGAGTGTAGAGATTTTCCTCTTCGTTGGTGTGTTTCTGAATGAGCTCCAAGCCTCCTTTTATAGGTGATGAAAGGTGTAACCCCCGCTGAATCCAAGGGACCGTTACGCACGGTTAATGCTTCCGTTACAAAATATCTAACAGTCCCCCCAAAAGGCAATATTGACTGAAAATAATAAATCAATAAATAAATCACAAAATAAATATAGGTTGGGCAACCTTTCGTATCGTGAATTCGGGAAAGGTAGCTTTCGGCTTTGAACCTTTCCTTAGTGAGTTTATCGCCACCTGAGGGACATAATGGACTAGGCCTTGAATTAAGCCCCTTGAATCAGGTATTGATAAAACACACACAATATGTTTCATCTATTGAGCTAAGCGGGTTAAGCGTTAAAGGCCATGCTCACAAAAAACCGACTCATGAGAGTTTCTAGGGGTCAACCCTGCCCCCCCCCAACCGCGACCATCACGGTTCCTCTCACGTAGGTAAGTCCTCAAAGGGTACTACAGCTGTTTATTTAATACCCCCCACAATACACGCGTTGGACTTATTAAGAGTAAAACTCAGCCTAGCCAGCTGTATCATAAGAGCATCGTCACCATAGAGAAAAGGGTACTACAGCTGTTTATTTAATACCCCCCACAATACACGCGTTGGACTTATTAAGAGTAAAACTCAGCCTAGCCAGCTGTATCATAAGAGCATCGTCATCATAGAGAAGGGGTAGTAGCAAATGCTACATAATGATATATAAATATATCTAGGTCGATGCTCCACACGAGAGTCACTTGTCCAGCTTGTTTCTACCACATTGAACCGACATTGGGACTACGTCTCCAAATAAGGGTTGGGTTGCCGCTGTCAGTGACCTCATTTATGGGCTTAACCCCATCTCCCTCGATGAATCCAGAACCACACTCCTGGATAATCCCTTAGTCAAAGGGTCAGCAAGATTTTTCTCAGACTTTACAAAGTCCAAGATCACAACTTTGCCTAATAGGCGTTGTACAGACTTATATCTTATTTGAATATGTCTGTTATGTTTTTTATTTACATGTACTTGCTTTAGAAGCTCTATGGTAGATCTAGAATCAGAGTGAATGGAAATAGGAGGAGAGGGTTTAGGGACCAAAGGAAGTTCAGATAGAAGATCTTTTAACCATTCGGCTTCTGTGCAAGTAGTATCAAGAGCAATTAGCTCAGATTCCATGGTGCTCCTGGCAATTATTGTTTGCTTACATGATTTCCAGGATACAGCAGCACCACCAAAAAGAAATACATATCCAGATGTAGACTTTACACTGTTGGAATCTGTGACCCAGTTGGCGTCACTATACCCTTCTATAGCATCAGGGTAACCAATGTAAGTCAAGCAATAGTCAATTGTGCCTTTCAGATATTTAAATACTCTTTCTAAGGCAGACCAATGATCTTTGCTAGGGTTGCTAGTATACCGACTCAGTCTCCCCACAGCATAAGCTATATCAGGTCTGGTTCGGTTGGATATGTAAAGAAGAGATCCAATCATCTGAGAATATTTCAGCTGGGAGACAGGTTCACCTTCATTCTTCTTCAAGGGTATAGAAGAATCATAAGGTGTGGAAACAGGTTTATAGTTATGTAAGTTGAATTTGATTAGCATTTTATCAATGCTATGGGAAAGACTCAAAGATATTCCTCTAGTGTCTCTAGAGCTTTTCATTCCAAGTATCATGTCTGCAAGACCTAAGTCTTTCATATCAAAGTTTTTGGAAAGATAATCTTTTACCTTTGAAATTAATTCTAGTGTTGTTCCAAAGATAAGGATATCATCAACATAGAGACAGAGAATGACATAGTCATTGTTTATCACTTTAGAATAGACACATTTATCGTATTCATTCACAGTGAAGCCATATTGTGCAATGACGTTGTTAAATTTCTGGTGCCATTGTTTTGGAGCTTGTTTAAGACCATACAAAGATTTAACAAGCTTACAGACTTTGTTTTCCTGACCCTTGGCAATGAGGCCTTCAGGTTGGTGCATATAGATTTCTTCATCTAAATCACCATTCAGGAAAGCAGTCTTGACATCCATCTGATGTATGATAAGCTTATGGATAGCAGCAAAGGCTAGTAATACTCGGATAGTTGATATTCGGGCTACAGGAGAATATGTATCAAAATAATCAATGCCCTTTTGTTGAGTAAAGCCTTTAGCTACTAATCTAGCTTTAAATTTATCTATGGAACCATCAGCTCTGAGTTTCTTCTTGAATATCCACTTACAACCAATAGGTTTACAACCTGGAGGTAAGTCGGTGAGTATCCAAGTATGGTTTTCCATGATAGATTTAATTTCATTATCAATGGCTTCTTTCCAGAAAGGAGATTCAGGTGAATCCATTGCTTCTTGGAATGAGCTTGGATCACCTTCAACAAGAAAGGTAAGGAAGTCTTCTCCAAAATTCTTTTCGATTCTACCTCTTTTGCTTCTTCGAGGTTCAATATCAAGAGGTTGAAAAGAACTGGAAGATGGAAGATCAGAAGGAATGGATGATCTGGGATTTTCTGAGATTTTAGATTTGAAAGGAAAGATGTTTTCAAAGTAGACTGCATCTCTTGCTTCAATGATGGTATTGTTGGATATGTCACTGATTTCAGATTTGATGACTAAAAATCTGTTAACATTGCTATCAAGTGCATATCCAATAAAAGAAGTATCTACAGTCTTAGAACCAATTTTTCTCTTCTTAGGTTCGGGAATAGCTACTTTAGCCAAGCAACCCCAAACCCGGAAGAAATTCAGATTAGGAGATCTCCCCTTCCAATATTCATAAGGAGTTGTATCGGAATATTTCTGGGGAATCCTATTGAGAATGAAGCAAGCAGAAAGAAGAGCTTCACCAATCAAATTGCGACGGAGAGAAGGAACATGATAAACGCCTTGCAGATGAAGAACTTTCCCAGAAGTCATGGTGAGCTCTATACGTCCACTTCCTATTATTGATTTAGTGGAGTCATCTGCTAAGCTTATGCTTCCTCCACGTGATTCCTGATAATTTGAAAACCAAGAGCGGTCATTACAGACGTGGATATTTGCTCCGGAATCCAAATACCAATCAGTGGAAGAAGTTAGAGAATTTACAAGATGAGATGAAGAGGCTAACCTGAAGGAGGTTGGATTCATTTCAATCATATTAACTTTGTTGGATCCATTTCCTTTAGGGGCAGGTTTGGCCGGTTCCTTCTTCCGAAAGAAACAGTTGTGAGCCATGTGGTTGGTTCTACCACAGACAAAGCAGAACTTCTCATCAGACTTATGGCTGGAAGAATTGGGATTTGGTTTGAAAGAGGATTTGTTGAAAGATTTATTGAAAGATTGTTGATTTTTCTTGAATTTCTTCCCTTTGGGTTTGAAATTCTTAGATTTAGGCTTATCCTCTACCAAGTTTACTTTAGATTTTGTTTCATTCTTGGTATTGGAATTTTGCATATGCTGGTCTTCAGTACGAATAGCCTTGAGGGCTTCAGTTAATGTTAAATCTCCTTGCTTGTGTCGGAGATCCCCAGCTGATAATCACATTTTATTACAATTTTATACCCTCATTATCTATTTTATATGAATAAATATACCACTAATAATTATTTTTATCTTTTAATTGCAGGTTAATGAAGAATAAATCTTAACTTCCCATCTCTCAACAAAAACCCATTGATTAAATGAAGAAATGAAGCAAGAAGCCAATTGGAAAATCAATTTCCAATTTATCCAAAAGCCCAAGCTAAGATGAAGGATTAAAAGAAATATCAAAGCACAAAAGCCCAAGCAAAAGCCCAAGATTCAAGCCCAAGAACCAATGAAAGTGGAGTTCTGCGGACATCAGCTAGAAGCAGGCAGGCATCGATGCCAGCATCGATGGGGGCATCGATGCCCGCATCGATGCCCGTATCGATGCCAGCATCGATACCCCTATCGATGCTGGTATCGATACGCTGGGCGGTTTGTTACGAATCAAAGGCTGAAAATTGATGTTTTTGGATAAGATTTCGATCCAATGGCTCTCATTCACTGATGTTTACTATAAATAGGGGTAGAGAGTGAGGGGTTAGAGGTGTGAAAATTTTGTAAACTCCTTTTGGAGAGGAGGGCTACTCTTAATTGAGAAGGCCTTCCAAAAATTGTAACTTTAGTTGCAATTAATAATAATAATTTTTTCACCACTTTAAATATTTCTTCTCTTTGTTGGATGATGAAGATGGAGATGAAGAATTATTTAGAGGTTTGTTTGCTTATTAGTTTAGATTTATTTCTATGCTTGTAGTTAGATTTTATTTTTTTGTTAAATAGCCAAGAGGCTAGAACCCTCTTGCCTTAGATTTATTTCATGCTTATAGATTAGATTTATTTCATGCTTATAGAGTAGATTTATTTTCTTGTATTTAATTCTTGCAATTTTATTTTGTAGTTTAGATTTTGCACTTTATTTTGTAGTTAGATTTTAATTTCTTATACTATTCACCTTGAGGCTAGAACCCTCTTGGGTTTAGTTTTTCTTTTTGTTTATTTTTATTTTGTTTGATTCGCCTTTAGGCTAGAACCCTCTAGGGAATCACCCTTTTCTAAGAAGTGGGTTCAATTGTAGATTACCCATATCTATAATTGAATCCACCATCTTTAATTTCTTGCATTTTCTTTTATTCTTGAATTTTATTTTCTTTATTCTTGATTTTTATTTTCCTTTTCCTTCTTGCCTTATTGATCATATTCATTCTTTGTCACATCCACTCTCACTTATATCTCGTGCCGATTTACACACTATCACTTCCACTCTCTCTATCTCTCCACAATCACATTCACTTATCACTCCTACTTGTCACACACACAACATAAGAACCGATTTTATATTTTCTCCTACAAAACACCTTCCTCGTGGGATCGATATCTTAAATACTATAACTTGACACGGTTGTGCACTTGCAACCTTTTTGGTACATGTTTATGCCGCATCAAGTTTTTGGCGCCGTTGCCGGGGAAGGTGCTTAAGTAGGTTTTAATTATTTTGGTTCTTTAACTTGTGTGTTTATTGTGAAAGAACTACTTGGAGATTAAAGATCAAGAATTGGAGATTGAGGAATTGGATATTCGCTTGTGGTAAGTCTTCTTCCTTATATTTTCAATTCCACACCTTTAGTTAGTTTCTCACAATTAGTGACAATTAGGATCTTAAAAAAAAAGATTTTATTTCCGTTGACCATAATAAAATTCACCCTTCACTTTGACATTTACTAACAAGATAATAAATTCAAACAAATCCCCCCTTCTCATTTGTTTGATTGTTAACCCTAATTAAAAAAAAAGATTTTTCTTTTCCATCCTTTTTAGTTGCTTTTAATTCATAGGGTTGCATTTCATATAGTTAGTAGGAATTCACCAAGTGATTTGAGCATCTTGATTTGACACACACTTAAAAATATTTTTAAGGGCAAAACCCCATAATCAAGATAAGGTGAGGGATTTCATCACCCTTTCCTTAGCCCAAAAATCACTAATTCCTCACTACACCACCCAAGCCTAATAAAACTCATTAGACGTTGGCCCCTAAGGATTCGAGCTCAATAAGGAACAAGAAATCCTTAAGTGAACCGGTTTAAGTTTTCTCAGATTAGTTGGTGTCTAAGGCAAGGTTTAGGGGTTGCGTAAAGCGCTCCGCAAGGAAAGAGGTACTTAATTGATCTTTGATCACCCTCTAGTACTATCCTTACCTGGCTAACTACCTGGGTAAAACTTTGATCTTTTCACTGTAGGAGTTTTTGGTTAGGAGCTGGTCTAGTTGAGTTAGGCTAAACCCTAGAATTAGAGTTGATTGAAAAGTGATTGTTTTGATTTGTTTCAGTTAGGATTTTTCTTTTTCTTTATCTTCTCAAAAAAAAAACTAATTTAAGAAAAAAAATAAAAAGAAATATTTTGGTGTATGCAACAGTGGATTAGGGATAATACACATCGATTAATTCGCTTTGAACCAATCATAGAAATGGAGCATCCTAATCCACCCGTTCTTCATGATATGTGCTATCCCATTAGGAATGCAATCCCCTCATGCATTAGGCTCCCCGAAACAAATGGAATAAGTTTTGAGCTTAGACCGCAATACATAAACATGCTTCCCAAATTCCTTGGTAATGAAACAGAAGACGCATATATTTTTATTTCGGAATTTGAGGAAGTGTGTATTATGATTAAAATGAGAGAATTAAATGAAGATGCGGTTAAGCTTAGATTTATTCCATTTGCTCTTAAGGATAAAGCTAAAAAATGGCTGTACAGCTTACCAACAAATTCCATCTCAACTTGGGATGAATTTGTCACCGTTTTTCTTAAGAAATTTTTTCCTATTCATAAAACGGTAAAGCTTAGGAACAGCATTCAAAACTTTAAAATTATCCCGGGAGAACCTTTTTGGAAGTATTTTGACCGATTTAAAGATCTTCTCATCCAATGTCCTCATCACGGTTTAGAGAAATGGCGATTGTGCCAAATAATTTATGAGGGATTAGATTATTCTGCAAAAACTTCCTTAGAATCAATGTGCCACGGGGATTTTATGAGGAAAAATGCTGATGAAGCTTGGGAGTTTTTGGAGAGTCTTTCTGAAAAAACAATGCAATGGGAACAGTGCGATGACAGGGTTTCATCAGTTCCCCATTCTAAGTCTAGTGGTCTTTCCTTGGAGTCAAACATTGCTTCTGAAGCGAAGATGGCGACAATTCTGCGGAGGTTAGAAGCCTTAGAAATTAAGGAACGAGCTCCAGCTCAACTCAATCATGTTTCTTTCCCAGGATGTCATAATTGTCAGTCTCCTACCCACGTTTCAGAGGAATGCCCTCTCCTAGGAAATAACAACGCAATAGAACAGATGAACGCTGCATTCCAGCACCCTAGAAATGATCCATTTTCTCCAACCTACAATCCAGGTTGGAGAAATCATCCCAACTTTGCATGGAATCTAGGAAATTCTCCCGGAACTCAAAATTTCACTCCCGCTTCGACCCAACATTTTCCTAGGGGAAACACAGTTCCATTCAATTCTCATTCACAATTTCAACAACCCAATCTGCCGTATCAAAATCAGTCTCCTCCTCATCAAGCTGTAATTCAAACTCCTCACAATCCAGATCAAGATAAACGTCTCAATGTCTTGGAAAGGGGTTTAGAAACCATAATTAAGGCCTCTACTCAAACCACGAATATGTTGACTCAAACATCTAGCACGTTGAATTCCTTCATGCAATCAACCGGACAAATGCTCAACTCCAACACTCAAGCTATAGCTAGATTAGAATCCCAACTTGGTCAACTAGCTAGTGCCGTGAGTGAAAGAGAGAAAGGAAAATTTCCGAGTCAACCCGTGGTCAACCCTAATAACACAGGATGCAGTTCATCCTATGAAGCTCAAGTGAATGCAATCCATTCACTTCGGTCAGGTAGACAGGTCGATAATCAAGTGAGAACTCCGCCAAGTCAAACTCTTGATCCTGTACAAATTCCTTCTCCTTCTCCTTCTGATGAATCTATTCAACAATCACTCCCCTCAGATGACCAAGAACCTGAACCCGAACCTGAGCCTGCTTTTGATAGATTTAGACCGGTTGCTCCCTTTCCAGATAGACTCAGGTCTAGGAAACACTCTCCTCAGGAGGAGAAAATCCTAGAGACATTCAAGCAGGTTAAGGTCAACATTCCTCTCTTAGATGTAATTGAACAAATTCCATCTTATGCTAAATTTTTAAAAGAATTGTGCACTAAGAAGAGGAGAATAAATGTCCCAAAGAAAGTCTTTTTAGCCGCCAATATCAGTGAAATGCTGTCAAATCCCATACCTTTGAAACGTAAAGATCCAGGTTCCCCCATCATTTCATGTATCATTGGTAATACTCACATTGATAAGGCGCTTTTAGACTTAGGGGCCAGTGTCAATTTGCTTCCATATTCAGTCTATCAGCAATTGGGTCTAGGTGTACTGAACCCAACCAAATGCACCTTACAGTTGGCTGATAGATCTGTCAAGGTCCCTATGGGTGAGTTAGAGGATGTTCTGATTAAGGTTGGAGATTTTATTTTTCCAGTAGATTTTGTAGTCTTGGAAACACAGCCTGTTTCCAATCCCAAAGGACAGACACCTGTCATCTTAGGACGACCGTTCTTAGCCACTTCTAATGCTCTCATCAACTGTAGAACTGGTCAAATGAAGCTGTCCTTTGGGAATTTGACTGCTGATCTCAACATTTTTAATCCAGGGGACCAACCAAATAATCAGCCTCTAGAAATAAACTACATTCAGGAAAGATCAGAAGAAGAAGAAGAAGAAGAAGAGTGTGATTTAAGTTTTGAGGAAATTTTTGATGAAGAGTTAGAGTTTTTAGAAGAAGCAGATCAGGTCCTTGAGAATAATAAAACTGTGTTAAACATTTGCTGCTTTGAATTAAATTTTGAAGAACTCTTTCTTGATGAACTTAGATTCTTGGAGAATAATCAACAACCAAATTTTCAGAACTTCACAGAAGAATTGGTTGTTAGAAAACAAAACTTCACAGTACAAGAGTCTAAGTTCATTAAGAAATACAAAATGCATGACACCAATAATACCTACCTTACCTTGTTGCAAGAATTATTGAACACCCCGAAATGCTTAAAAATTCACATTATTGATTATATCATTCTGAATTTGTTTAAAATCCGGGGAAGAATTTTCAACAGTAAGGTAGGATTCAATGTAGAACAGGAACTCTTCATGTTGAATATTTCATTCTACATTGTTTATTTTGTTTATTTCAGAATAATAAAAAGAATTTATTCTTCTCTCATTTGAGAGTTTCTTGTTCAGTTGCTTAAAAGAAAAAGAAAAAAAAAGAGAAAAAAAAGAAAAAAAAAGAAACCAAATAAATCAAGATGAAGTAATTGCAAGGGTTTAGAAGTCGATACCTCATGGATGGATTTGAAAGAAGATTTTGTTTGTTTACCTTTGGCACAATCCTCACAAATTGTATCTTTTATGAAGTGCAAGTTAGGTAGCCCTTTCACAAGATTCTTCTTAGACAATTTTGAGATTAGCTCCATATTTGCATGTCCAAGTCTCTTGTGCCAAATCCAAGGATTTTCATCAATTGCCGCAAGACACTTTACATCTTGATTCACTAACTCATTCATCTCAAAAATGTAAACATTAGACTTGCGATTTGCAATGAAAACAATTTTTCCATCCATACTAATGATGCATTTGTCCGGTTTAAAAGAAATATCAAAACCTTTATCACTCAATTGACTAATACTAAGAAGATTATGATTTAAACCACTTACTAAATAAACATCTTCTATTATGGGTGAGGGTTTCTTACCAATGGAGCCAATACCAACGATTTTGCCTTTCTCACCTCCACCGAAGGAGACATTGCCTCCTTCAATCCTTGATAGGGTTGCAAATAACTCTTTGTTGCCCGTCATATGATGTGAGCAACCACTATCAAGGTACCACATCTCCTTACGTCGTTGCCGCGACGTTCCCTACAAAAGAAGAAGATGAAGGTGTAGTAGCTTTAGGTACCCATGTCTTGGGTCCTTGGTGGTTAGTAGTCTTGGTACCTTTGGGTACCCATATCAAACCATAAAAATCTTCATTGTCTTTGATTCTACAATGAGTAGAAATATGTCCATGTCTCATACAATATGTGCACACAAAATTTCTTTTGTATGCATGAGAGTGAGAGCCATAAAACTTATTTCTACCATGATGATAATTAGCAAAAACATGAGTGGGTCTAGTCCTACAACCCTCAATTTCTAATTTTTCAATCTTTGATCTTAGTTGCTTATTCTCGAAATCGAGATCTCCTAGCAATTCATCTTTAAGAGCAAGAGAGGTTGTTAGTTGTTCTAGCTTAATATCACAAGAGGCATGTAATTTTTTGAAAGAAGAGTATTCCTTAGACATTCTTTTAAATTCAAAATTCAACTCTTCTAAAGCCATAGCTATATCACATTGCATATAGAAAGATTCACTTTCGGCCTCGGATATTACCTCATGTTCATTTGCCATGAAACAAACATTTGGGTCATGAAGAGCCAATTTTGCTCCTTCTTCATCACTCTCCGAGTCACTTGGTTCGGATTCTTCCCATCCGGCATACATAGCCTTCTTCTTCTTGTACTTCATGTACTTTTCTTTGAGCTTGGGGCAATCCTTAGCGATGTGACCCGGTTCATTGCATTCAAAACATTTAACTACACGAGATGAAAACTTGTTGTTAGATCGGGGATTAAATTTTTTGTTCATTTTAATAAGTCTAGAGATTCTTCTAGAGAGATGAGCCACTTCTCTAGAAAAATCAACTTCACTATCCGACGACGAAGATGAGTTGTCACTAGCTCCTTTGAGAGCTATGGTCTTCAACTTTGGTGACGGCTCCTCAACTTCACGTGATGGCACTTCCTCCTTCTCCTTCCCTTTTAGCTTCTTCTCATGCACCTTGAGCTTTCCGATAAGGCTATCAAGAGCTAAGGTAGTAAGGTCATGAGCTTCCTCAATGGCCGTAGCTTTGGGCTCCCATGCCGGAGTTAAGGAGCGAAGTATCTTGTAGTTCATCTCTTGAATGGATAGTTGCTTATCTAGACCATGTAATTCATTGATGATATTAGTAAAACGAGAAAACATAGCATCAATGGATTCATTTGGAAGCATTTTAAATAGCTCATAATCATGCATAAGCCCACTAATTTTAGATTCCTTAACTTGGGGGGTTCCTTCATGTGTGACACATAATTTTACCCAAATTTCGTATGCGGTTGCACACGTGGAAACTCTATTATATTCATTAGGGGAAAGACCACAAATTAAGGCGTTCATAGCCTTAGCGTTGAGATTAGCTAGGTGCCTTTCTCCATCGGTCATGTTCCCGACTTTGGACTTTTCCTCATATTTCTCTTCTATGAGCTCTAGAATGTCAAGGTCTATGCAACGAAGGTAAATTCTCATTCTAGCCTTCCAATAGGCGAAATTTGTCCCGGTAAAGAGAGGTGGTCTAGTTGTGGATTGTCCTTCTAACATATGCATATTCAAAGAGGCCTCCATTAGATCTTTTCTCTAAGGTTGTTAAACCAAAAACTGATATAGAGACCAAGCTCTGATACCAATTGAAGGACCCTAGAGGGGGGGTGATTAGGGTCAAGAGGCTCTAATATGCAATTAAAAAACAGTACAAACAAACCACAGTAACAGAAGTGCAATAATAAAGAAAGAGATAAAGTTAGGAATCGTTATCCTTGACGCGCGATGTGTTAACGAGGTTCGGCCCGCTGACCTACGTCCCCGCTCCCCACTCTCGAGGAGAAATCCACTAACACATCCGGTTTGGAAGCCGGAACTTCGTCTACACAATGATCCCACAAGATCTCTCTCTCACTACACAGTTGATCTCACAGATCACACTCCCTCACAGTCGATCTACACAAGATCTCACTCACAGCAGCAGAAGATAAATGCAAGACACTCTCTTTACACAAGCCCCTATAGCAAAGAGAAGAGTACTGAAGCTGGGAAGTGAAACACACACAAGAACTCAGAAGAACAAGTTTGATTTGAAAATTTTCTCAGGAAGAAACAGAGCTCTCTGGTTCTCTTTCAAAACGTTAGGGCTTAGAGAAAAGGAGTTTTGACAAAACATCCAGAGACTCATCGGTCGACCGGCACGGTCGACCGATTAAGGGTTGAGAAATTCGGTCGACCGTATCGGTCGACCGACGACAATCTGGAAAGATACTAAGGAAAGGTCATAGGATCGGGCGACCGGGCCGGTCGACCGATTTCTGATATTTTCCAGAAAACAGATTTTTGACCAACTTGAAATATTTGCAAAATATTCATTTGTCCTCTGAAAATTCTGAAACTTTGTAAAATGTTTTTAATACTAAAAACAAACTGTTTGGAAAAAGAATTTTGCAGATAGGTACTCATACTTGTGAAAAATAGTGTTTTGTGAAAAACGCTTAAAAGACACAAGTCTAAGAACGTGTGTGTGATTCCCAATAGCACTGATTTTTGACCAACTTGAAATATTCGCAAAATATTTATTTGACCTCTGAAAATTCTGAAACTTTGTAAAATGTTTTTAATACTAAAAACAAACTGTTTGGAAAAAGAATTTTGCAGATAGGTACTCATACTTGTGAAAAATAGTGTTTTGTGAAAAACGCTTAAAAGACACAAGTCTAAGAACGTGTGTGTGATTCCCAATAGCTTCAAGTAAACTCAGTAACTCTTTGCCTACATTCTAGCACTAGAGAGAAAAACAAAAGAAAGCTAATATCCTCATATTGAAAGCAATACTTGAGCTTTGATATAGCTTGAATCGGATGAAGCTTTTAATCGAATTTGACGTTCTTGAAATAACGTTGCTTCATCTCTTGGCCTCCTCCTCCTTTGGATATCTTCGTTGTAGCATATATTCCATCCATCCTCCATTAATGGCACTTTTGATGATGTTTAACAAATAATTTACTCCTAATGTTGTTTGTCTAGTATTTGTGTTTTCTTATTTATTATAGACAAACAACGTTGTTGGAGGTTGGATGAATTAAGCCTACACGATCATATCCAAAGGAGGTTGGCGGAATGTCGGGTTGAAGCCTATACAATTCAAATTAAAGATCAAGTTCAAGCTTCATCCGTAAACGTGTACCAAGTTGAACTACAATGAAGATCAAGATCATTGCTTGGGTAACTTTAGTTTAGGTGTTATATTATGTGTGTTAGATACTCTAAGCTCAATATCATATACACACACATTTATTAGTTTCCATGTATATATATAGTTATATATATACATATATGTTTTGGTTTGATAGTTTTTAAGTTTCACTATGATACTTATATGCATTTATATGATTTCATCAATATCAATTTTATTTAGTTCCATGAAATCATGTTTTAGTGTATTATATGTGTATTTTGATAAAATACTATATTCATTATTTATAGACTTTATAACAATAGTTTACATCTTCTATTAAGTCTATAAAATCATTTTGTATTGTTTCAAAACATGGTTTAGCTAAAATGTCAAAACTCATGTGTTTATATTTTCGTGTTTTGGACCTCCTTGTAAAATGATGATATTTTACATTTTGGAAGTCCTTGTAAAATGATGTTTATTATCATGTCTACAATCATTCTCCAAAGTTTTATATTTTTTGGAATTTATTTGATATTTTTAAACAGTGTTTCAAAATCAGATATACAGCCTTCAAAACATGTTTTCTATGTATCAGTATTCGGTCGACCGGACCGGTCGACCGATCATTTGATCTTTCTTTACTGGGCGACAAAGAGTCTGTTGGTCGACCGGTCCGGTCGACTGAAAGCTCCATCGGTCGACCGCACCGGTCGACCGACGAAGTCTCTGCTTGTTTCTTTGTTTTTCAGACCTGCTCGCGGTCGACCGGATTTTCCGTCGGTCGACCGAATTCTTTCTTTCGATCGACCGAACGTTCTGTCGGTCGATCGCCAATAGATCCGTTAGACACTAACGGCTATTTTTTTGAGCTGTCTTCTGGGGACTTTTTTGTCATTTGGTTTGGGGTTTTTGTTAAGATCTTGAGTGGGTGTAAATACCCCATTGCTGATCTCTTTTTTGATTAATGAAAAGAAGTTTTTAAACAAGTTTTTAAAACAAGGGTTTAGGGTTTTACAGTTTGTTTAAGATTGGTTTTCTGTTTACAAAGGAGGAAGTTCTCACTGCAGATTGAGGGATTCATTCTCAATCCTCTTCATCCTCTTCTTTGTGTTTATAGAGAAGTTTTCTAACTCTTTTCTCTAGCAATTTCATTATTGATTTTCATATTCTTATTATTGCGACACGTCTAGTTCAACACTTAGTGGGTGTAGAGTGGGATTACAATAGTGTGTTGATTGTAAAGTTTTCTGTTAGCTAGAAAACCGAGTGTGAGGTGTAAACGTTGTTTGGGTGATCGTAGAAAACCCGGTTGATAGTGGATTTCTCCCCGGGAGTGGGGAGCGGAGACGTAGGATGGAAGGTCCGAACTCCGTGATCACTTGATTGTGTTTGAGAGTGCTTTGGCGTTCATTTTCATTTATGTTCATATCTTATATCGCCATTGTGCATTGCTCATTACTATATCATCCACTATCTTGTTTAGATTATCTACCCTTGTGTTGTTTATATATCCTTGCACATACATTGCCTATATCTCTTTATTAGGATATATCTTGTTGTTCATATTGCTTATCCTAGCTAATATATATTGTTGTATTTCATACCTGCTAGGATAACTTATAAATTAATTTTAATTGGCATTTAATCAGATTAGATTAGCATAAGACCCTAATCACCCCCCCTCTAGGGTCTAACACGAGACACTAAATATTGTCTCGGCCAAAGGTGAGCCCCCGCGACTAGTTCGTTAACTCCGTCAGTATCCATTCCTCATTCGTCAGCTGCGATCACATCTGCTACTCCACCAGTAAAGCCTTGGGTTAGTTCTGACCTATCAAAGTTCAAAATCATAATGGCGGATTACCTTGGTCCTTTGCATGAGGATCGAGGCAAAGCTCTAGTTAAAGAACGCTTGGTTCCGATGAACAAATCCCAAGTGACTCTTTAGGCTGGGGGTCGTACACATCCTCCCACCTAGTTAAAGCAATCCCAGAGTGGAAAGACTCTAATTTCAACCCGCTTGGGGGTTTGTATTGAAACTCAGGAGCCTGTTAAGACCCCGTACCCGCAAGGGGGTGGTTCTAAACATGCGACTCCTGATGTAACTTTGGATTGCTTAAAGGCAACAACAAGTCGTATTAAGAATGATAACAAGGCCCAACCACGCCAACAATCAATAGGTTGCTCCGATCGTCATACCGATGAGTTGTACTATCAGAGTGGGGTGTAAATAAGTCTCTAAAGAGGAATGTTCGAGAAATGAGTCCTCATTGGTCGTGTGAAAGACTCATTAGAGTAGTACTATCTGAATGTAGCTGTTCCAGAGGTACTCCATCAAGGGTTTCTATATTTCAGAGACTTTCCATCGAAACGTCAAAGCCCAAACCGAGGCATTTTCAAAAGAAAAGATCAGCTATTCAAGATGATGAACTCTCAGAAGTCACCATCAATATGATAGATAGAGGGAAATGACATTCGACAAACTCTGATCCTGATTTTTCTCCAGGAGGAAGAGTTGATCAAAGGCTCTCTCAAAGAATGTCTCGGCTACATCTAAGAGCCACTAGACGCAGAGATTACAAAAGAATGCACGAAGGGTTGTCTTTAGATGAGGAGCTCTCAGATACTTGTTCCGCAGTCGCCTCCGATAACACAATTTCCAGTGTAGGACAGGCTAGAGAAGCATTCACCATCACACCTAACCAATTAGCTCAAATTTTGCAAGAAGCTCTGGCTAAGCAGCGAGAAGAAATCAGAGCTGAAATAAGAATGAAGATGGAGTTGACTATACAACAAATGAGAGAATTACAGACTCAACAATCTCATCAATAACCTGAGCCTAGTTAACGAGCTGAGTCTAGCTGGTGTAATACCACGCCTGTTCAAACAAATGTGGTTCATAGCGACCCAGAGGTGGATGAACATATCTTTGCTGATACACCTCCCAACAACAATAACACTGGGGGTGGTCCAGTTAAGAATCCTCAAATTCAACATCCCCAAAGAAAAGTACAGGCGAAGACAAGAAAATGAAAGAGCTCGAGAACAAAGTCAACATTTTGATGTCGGCTCAAGAGATGAAGAAGACGGGTATTCCATGCCTATATCCAAGGGAGTGGGAGTCAATTCCATACCCGCAAAAATTCAGTCTGATTAACTTCACTCCATTTGAAGGAAAAGTTTCACCCACTTAACATTTGATTTATTTCAAGTCTCATTTGGGTATGATCTATGGAAATGAAGCTTTGATGGTTCGGTCATTTGTTGGCACCCTACGCGGGGCCGCTTTCGATTGGTACCGACGTCTTAAACCTAGGAGCATTAACATTTGGGATGATATTGAAAGCTTATTCCTCACCAATTTCTTCGATGACGACATCAAAGTATCAATTGAAACCTTGTTGGATGAGAAATAAAAGGATGGAGAGTTAGTTGACAATTTCATCAAACGTTTCTGGAATAAAGAAATGAACTGTCAAGACCCAGTCATGGAGGAGTTCATTCTCCAAACGTGTCATAATAATCTCTCTTTGGATGTTCTAGAAGCCATGAGGGTCGTGCCTTCCAAGTCCTGGAAGGAATTGAAGATGCGTGGTGAACAGGCCGAACACTTTCTCAAGAGGAAGATGCTTGAAAGGGGTCAACCGGTAGCTAATCCTCAAAAGCAAAATTTTAATCCTCGATACAGAGGAAAGGGTCCCGCAATTGCTGTTGATGCTCATCGAACATCATAATGACAGCCGCAACAGCAGTCAACATAGCAATCGTCATTTCAATTACAACATCAAGCACAACAATCTCCAAGGCAACCAAAGACTTCAGAACCTAGATTTTCGAAGGAGTATTACTTCAAAGAGGATGAAGTGTCAGCTATCTTCAAGTATCTCTTGGATAACAACAAGATCAAGCTTCCACCAATCATGAATGAAGAGAAAGCTAGGAAACCAGGGATCCGAAGTATTACGCATATCATAGAAGAGTTCACCATCTTACTAAGGCTTGTTATGTTCTCAAAGATTGAATTCAAGCCTTGATCGATGTTGGAATAATAACTGTAAAGCCTAAGTAAAAGAAAGTCGGTGTGAATGCAGTATCCATCAGTTTCGGCTCCGTCCCTCTATCGTAGTTCTAAACAGAGCTCATGTCAAAGGTAGAGATGAAGGTAGTGAACGACGATCCTCATGGATAATGTCAGAAGAGACTCGTACCACACACCGCATCTAATGGCAAAGTTCTTTGGGTCCATCCAGATCTGCTTGGAGATGAACAGTGGGCATGATCCTCATCTAAAAAGAAGTCTAAGAACAAAGGAAAATCTTGTTGTCCTACTACCATAATCCCTGAGAAAGAAGATGAAAGTGTCCCTACTTTTCCACTTTCTGAAGAGGAGCACGAAGTCTTTGTCACTAGGAGTGGGAATGAATATCGGTACAAGTATCCTGAAACTTCTGGTCTGAATGTCAAAATGTTGGCTGAACCGTGGGTGGTTACAACTCCACCTACACTTGCTGAGAAACCTCGGTAGTAGCCAATTGCCAAACAAAAGGAGAAAGAGCCTCAGCACAAAGAGATTCAAGTCCCGAAGCAGTCTCGTTTCAATCGACTGATTGGAAGAGATAAATCGAAAAGTTTGAATACTCCATACCGCTTCGATGTTATGGCTCAGTTGGCCAATATCCCAGCGATGATTATTTTATATGAGTTGCTACCCCTATCAAAAGATACCAGGAAAGCTTTACAAGAAGCCTTGGCCGATTCTGATGTGTTTCTCACTCAGATTAAGCTAACTCCTGAGGAGCCGGAGTCATCCGTTCAACACTGCAATCTCACAGCCACACAATTCCCTTGCATTACTTTTACCAATGAGGATATGAAAGTAAGGAATTCAAAACATAACAGACTTTTGTATTTCACCGGATATATTCGCTCTAGCGTTGTCAACCAGATCCAAGTCGACCCGAGTTTTGCTGTTAGTATCATGCCACTCCGATTGATGTATCATATTGGAATCCACACCAACAAATTGGCTTCCATAGATACTGTAATCTATGAATTCAATACCAGTGGATCTAGACCGCTGGGAAAAATCTGAGTGAAATGTCAGCTTGGAGATCTGAAGTTCGAGGTCACATGCTATGTGATTGATACAGAAACTTCTTACAACTTGCTATTGTAGCAACCTTGGATCCATAACAATGTTATAGTTCCATCCACCCTCCATCAGTATCTAAAATATGTTAACACTAATAATAAGGTCAAGACGATGGTAGTAGATAAGCAACCATTTAAGGGACAATAAAATTACTTTATTAATTTCCTTCTTTACGGTGCTGAATTCGATACTAAACCATCGGGCCAAGACACGGACAACGGAGAAGAAGATGATACCGAAGTCAAGCTCGATTATGACGAAGGTCTTGTATTCAATGACATTGAACCTTTTGTAATCGATCTTGACGGTGGCGAATCATCAGAAAAAAGTTATAACCGGCAACTTACCGATCATGTAATAAATAACAATTTAGATTACTCGCTTTGTCTTACTAATGTAATACAAGAACTATATGATAACCCTGACATACACATGCCGCTTCGACCCTTTTGTATGACAAAGAAGCGCATCCAAGACTCCTTCGAAACAATCCTCATCCTACATGCAAAGACAGATGGTGGAAAAGAAATAATTTTTGGTAAAGGGGAGTCATCCCCGCCCTCCAATATCTTCTTCAAAATCAATGTTGATGATGAAGGACCTTGGACGGTATTTCTTTAGATACAGCTCACAAGAACGTGACTATATGAAAAAGCAAGGATACAACCTCACGCTAGGTGAAGCTCTTCATTTTGGTCAAGGTATCCGGGTTCCACCCCGTCCTGCCTATGTACTAAGAGGGAAGCCCAGTAATTGTTATGAACACAAGAGGGGTCTAGGCTATGTCTCTTCATCCGACGATGAATGTTGTTGGCAAGTCATCAACCAGTCATCCAACTTGAGTAGAGATGGATATTTGTCAGATTCTACAGATTGGGATTCTGACAACAGCCTTGAAGAAATGTTTAGAGGCCTAATGTCGAACATGACTACGATTGATCCTACCATAACGGAGGAAGATGATCAAATGCTAACTTGGGAAGACCTTTGGATCCATTACTTAAATATACAATATAGTAATCTATTCGAGCAAAGAGAACCTCCCACCAAAGATAAAGTCGTCCAAGTGACCATGGGCGACGAGGTCAATCCGAGACCCATATTCATCAGCGATAGTCCTCCACTAGACGAGAAAGAAGAGTTGATTACCCTCATTAGGGAATATATCGACGTTTTCACCTTGAATTATGAGGACATGCCAAGACTTGATCCAAATGTAGCGATGCACCGCCTTAACATCAAACTAGATGTAAAAAAATTAATCGATCCAGGCTTCATCAGGAAGGAACAACATCCCGACTGGCTAGCGAATATTATGCTGGTCCTTAAAAAGAATGAGAAAATTAGGATCTATATCGATTTCAGAGACTTGAACACTGCTTGCCCAAAGGACGATTGATCACTGATGTCATCATTGACAACACGTGTTGATTCAAGAGAATATCCTTTATGGATGGATTTTTGGGTTACAATCAAATCAAGATGTACCCAAATGATGAAAAGCATACCGTATTCAGAACACCGCTTGGCATCTTCTGTTACACAGTTATGCCCTTTGGCTTAAAGAACGCGGGCGCTACATCCCAACGTGCAATGACTAAATTCTTTCAGGAACATCTTTGGAAGACCGTCAAATGTTATATTAATGATTTGGTTGTTAAGAGCCGCAATAAAGACGACCATATTAAAGACCTGAGGATGATGTTTGATCTCATGCGGAGTCACCAATTGAAGATGAACCCTACCAAATCCTTTCTGGGAATGTCCAGTGGTAAATTCCTTGGATTTGTCATCACCACAAAGGATATCCACATTAATCCCGATAAAATGAAGGTGATACATGAACTGCAACCCCCGAAGAACCTCAAAGAACTGAGGGGATTGTAAGGACGATTAGCTTATATTCGTCGGTTCATCTCAAACCTCTCCAGAAAATACCAACCATTCTCCAAGCTCACAAAAAAGAGTGTATCATTTATTTGGGATGATGCCTGTCAGAAAGCATTTGAAGACATCAAAGCATATCTGGCAAATCCTCCTGTCCTCGTTGCACCGAAACTGGGTAAACCGTTTTTGATTTACGTTAAAGTGACGAACCACTCATTAAGTGCTTTGCTTGCACAAGATGACGACAACGGTCACGAACATGCAGTGTACTATCTGAGTCGTACTTTGGTAGGGGCTGAATCTTGATATCCGATGATTGAGAAGGAGTGCCTTGCTTTTGTATTTGCAATCTAGAAAATGCGACACTACCTGGTTGGACAGACGATCTTTGTTATTTCTAATGTTAACCCAGTCTGGGTATTCATGATACAACCGACTTTAATGAATTAGCAGTTAGCGAGATGGACCCTACTCTTGTCCCAGTATGACCTGCACTTTAAGTAACAAAAGTCAGTGAAAGGGAAAGCAATTTGTAATGTTCTAACGGCTAACCCTACGAGAGATACAGCCAAATTATACGATGATTTGCCAGATGAAACCCACGAAGTCAATACTATATCACATCGGCAAGTGTGGCAACTGTACTTCGATAGTGCTTCCCAAGCAACCAACGTGGCAAGCACTACCAGATGTTCGAAAATATCTTCGGGAGTCAGAGTCGTTCTAGTTTCCCCGAAGAAACACGTACTGCCTCGAGCCTATTCACTTACAGAGCCATGCTCTAATAATGTAGCCGAATACAACACATTGCTCATTGGACTCAGTTTCACCAAAGAGCTGGGGATCGAATATCTTAAAGTTTTTGGTGATTCTCAACTAATAGTCAATCAAGTTCGAGGAGAGTACGAAGTTAAAAACCAAGACATGATCCCGTACCACCAGGAAACCATTGAAATGGTAGACTCATTTGAATAATTCTTCATCGAGTACATCCTGCTTCTCCAGAACGCATATGCAGATGCACTAGTGGTATTAGTGGTATCTTTAGCACAGCCTCCCGAGACAGAACAACTAGTTACAGTAAGAACTCACCAGCTTTTTATATCAGATTACGCTTTAGACATCAAAGAAGTGCACTTGACAAGAATTGAACTCGAGCCTCGAGATTGGCGATTCTCTATATTGATTATGTCTTGCACGATATTTTACTGGAAGAAATAAAGGAAAGAGACTCAGTCCGACGAAGAGCACCAAGATTCTATTACAACACAATGACTCAAGCATTGTATCATTGTGCATACGACGGTCTGCTACTCCGATGTCTTTCAATCAAAGAGGCGAAAGAAGAACTCAAAAAAGCACACGACGGAACATGTGGTACATACCAACCCGGGCCCAAACTCTGTGATCGACTCAGAAAAATAGGATATTATTAGCTAATCATGGTTAAGAATGCAATTGACTATGCCCGATGGTGTCACGCGTGTCAAATACATATAAATTATATGCACCAGCCTCTAGAGCATTTGCACCCTTCAGCTATATCATGGTCGTTCGAGACATGGGGAATGGACGTCGTTGGTCCTGTTTTTCCTCTATCTTCCAAAGGTGACCATTTTATTTTAGCAATCACCGACTACTTCTCCAAGTGGGCCAAAGCAATTCCACTTAAAGAAGTAAAGACAAGCAATGTTGTCAAATTCATCAAACACCATATTATCTATCGATATGGTATTCCGAGACGAATTGTACATGACAACGACCCTCGGTTTGTTAGTAACAGCTTCATCAAATTCTGCAGAAAATTCAAAATTCAAGATGTTTCATCGATGACATATAATCACACAGTGAATGGATTGGCTGAAGCCTTCAACAAGACCATCATAACAAATTTGTCAAAGCTTGTGAGAACCAATAAGCGGGACTGGTATGACAAACTTGGTGAAGCTCTTTGGGCATATCGCACCATTGTCCGCACACCTACCAGAACAACTCCGTATTCCTTAGTATACGGGTGTGAAGTCATCCTCCTATTGGAAATCCAAATGCCTTCCCTCTGTATCGTCTTTACAACAAGGATGACGACAGAAGAACAACATCAGAAACGCCTCGAAAAACTTAAGATGTTAGATAAAAAGCGCTTGGAAGCTCAATAACAAATTGAGTTCTACCAAACCAGAATCTCCAGGGCCTTTGACAAGAAAGTCCGACAACGGAGCTTCAAGGAAGGAGACTTGGTACTTGCTGTCCGACGACCAATGATACTTAATTCCAAAAAAGTCAATTTTCAACCCAAATGGGAAGGGCCATTCGTAATAGAGTCAGTCTATTCAAATGGTACATATCGCCTGATCACTCAAGACGGTGGCAAGCTCATGATGCTAATAAATGGGAAGTTCTTAAAAAAATACTACCCCTAGTACGTTTGGGATAACCTATTTAAATAGGAAGTTCCTGGAGAATATTACTCTTAATATTCTTAAGGATAAGCGAAGATCAGCTTATTATTTAAGATGAAGATCAGTCATCTGAATGATTCATGTTTAATAAAAATTTTGATTAAAAGCCTCCTACTGCGGCTACTTAATCATTTCCAAGATGATTAAAATCCTCCCACTGTGACTTTCCGAGTACACTTTCGTTGAGATGAGGTTCAATGACTCATTTGGTCAATCTTTCTTCATGAAACTCACATAGTTTAGTTGTGGAATGCTTGATGATTCACAACCCTCGCCATAAAATTTCTCACTGATCAAATCAATTGACGGTGGGTCTACCGAAATTCTTCACGGTTAAAATTCTTCATGGTTAAAATCCTTCAAACCCCTACTGTGTCTAACCTTTAACACTCCCACTGTTGAAGTCCTGACATGACACTCAAAATTTTAATCTGCTGATCCATGGTAATTATCGAACCCCTTCATGTCAGGATCTTATCACTTGACATCGAAAACCCCCAATGAGTATTTTGTACAAATTGACATTCTCACTATTATTTGTACCCCCACTCCCAATACTCATTTGGTCAAACCTATAAACAGTTAGGGCCAAAGCCAAAATCCCCTCTCGATTTCTTCTATGAACGAGAGACCCACATACAAAGCCAGAATTCCCATTCAATAAATGAAAGACTTTCATCCAAATAATCGATCAAACATTTAAACAGTTAGGCTCGTTCCAAACCTTTTTTTTTTGTCAAACCTTTAAACAGTTAGAGCAAAAGCTAAAATCTTCTTTTGATTCCTTCCATGAATAAGAGGTCTACTTACAAAACTAGAATTCCCTTTCGATAAACGAAAGGCTTCCATCCAAATTGAGCGAGCAAACATTTAAACAGTTAGAGTCATTCTAAACCTCTTTTTTTGTCAAACCTTTAAACAGTTAGGTCCAAAGCCAAAATCCCCTCTTGATTCCTTCTATGAATAAGAGATCCGCTTTCAAAACCGAGATCCCCTTTCGATAAACAAAAGGCCTCCACCTAATTTGAAGAATCAAAGCTATAAAAGGTAGAATTATCTTAACTCTCACTTGGTCAAACCTTCCTACAATTAGGACTAAAGCCAAAATCCCCTCTCTATTCCTTCTATGAACGAGAGGTCCATTTTTAGAACCAGAATTCTCTTTTGATAAACGAAAGGCTTTCATTTATTCCTCTTCAGTCAAACCCTTCTATAGCTTGAGCTGATGTCAGAATTTCATCTCGATAAACGAGAAATTTATCTTTAGATTTGGGTAACCAATCCTATAAAAGTTACTGTTATTCGGATCTTTTTGATTCTGGGAGTGGAGATCCCACTCTTAGTTTCACCTTCAAAATTCTTAAAGTGGAGATTCCACTTTGAGTTTCTCGCGTAGCAGGAGATAGAATAAAATTCTTCCTCTCCGAAATCGGGTTTGTCTTTGCCCTAAGAAAAAACAAGCAAGAGATAGAATATAAAATTCTTCCTCTCCAACATCGAGTTCGTCTTTGCCCTAAGAGAAGACAAGCAAAAGATAGAATATAAAATTCTTTCTCTCCGGCATCGGGTTCGTCTTTGCCCCAAGAAAAGGCATAATTTTTTAACACCAAAATCCAAGTTGTCTATGCATGGGGGATGTTATCTCGAACCCTTATTAGAGATAAGTCTACGTCTAACACACGCTTCTGGGTGGTACGTTCCTGTAGAAACGACAAAACCTGTGTATTCAATATCGTGGCCAGTGATTATTATTAAGTTAACAATCTCTGAATCCATGCTTTTTATGCATGGGGGACGTTATCTTGATCCATTATTAGAGATAAGCCTACATCTAACATTTGTAGTCTACATATTCAATATTGTAGCATAAAATATAAAAGATTTCATTCTTTTAGTATACGTTACATGTAGAACAGAATTAGATAATCTACATGCTAGCCCGACTCAAACAATGATCGATAAAGATACATCAAATCCGTTGATGGCTGAGGGTTTGCTAAAAATTCTATGAGTATTATGTTTATTTATTCCAAACAAGAATGAGTAATCATAATAAGACTCAAATGAGCAAAAAATTCACTTTTTAATAAGAAGAATTTAAGAAAGTACAAAAGAAGTGTCGATACAAGAGAAATATTGTTAATTTAAAAACAGCTTATAACTACGGATTTGCGCTTCTAGCTTGGAGACTTATTCTATGTAGGCTTGCTCGAACTCTATCGTCAGGATGACTTTTAGGGATTCTTCACTGGTATTCTGAGCCTAGAAAACCTCTTGTTCCATTTTAATAAGCTTTTTGTCCTGGAGTTCTAGCTGGTCAAATATGTTCTTTTCATCATGCTCCACTTCGGCCAAATCACAAATCAATCTCCAAAATACCTCGGGCATCCTTGGTTTCCTCGAGTTCTTTTTCTAGGCGAGCTATCTCGGCTTGATGCGATTCCAAAGCTTGAAGCAAATCAGCCTTAGCTTTAACCTTCTTGGCGATGTTCACCCTCATTTGGGTCACACAATTTTGTAATCTCTAAAGTTCGAGTTCAGCTAACTTTTGTGAATCACGCCATGCCTTCAGCCTTAAGTCTATTCGGGCATCTATATAAGAAGAAACACCGCTAGTCTGATAGTCCCTTAGATACTCGATTTCTTGTTTTAGATGAACCAGGTATGCTTCAATAGAATCAGCCAGGTCAGAATATCCTTCTTCTCTAATCCCCAACACATGCCGATTGAGGGATCTCCTGAAGTGTAAAAGATGACCCCTTGAGAAGAATTCAATCGATCATGATGTTTAAGAAAGAGACGAAGCTATGGAGATCGGAGCAGATAACAGCCTTGTCCAATTCTTCGTCTGACATCAACGCTTTGATAGACCCGAGTAGTGATGAAGGAGGCACTGTAATAAAAATAAGGAAAGTAAGCACTCAAGGGAATGGTTGAATATACACTTGATGCTTAAAATTCAAAAGCAATGGGATAACAATCATCGACATACCCGCTACTCAGTTGACTGGGTAGTTAGAACCTCCATCGGCTTTAGATTTGAATCTACAATAATTTAGGATTGATAGGATGAAGGTTTTGTAAGTAAAAGAGAGAGGGAATAAGCATTCTGGAGTATTAATTAGAATTTTAAAGCAAGTAACTGATACAACTCACCAACTCTGAGCGAGGCTTCATCGGTTTGATGTTCCACGCTTATTCCCACCCTTTCAACCTCATGAGATGATGGAGATGTTCCAAATACAACAGCCATTGATGTACTAACTTCTTTAGTTGGTCTCACGGTTGTCGCAGCAGAACTAGCCTCGGTGGTGATGATAGCTTTTCTCCTCATCGAGTCCGAAGGGATGGGAGGTTGGGACTCAAGAACCGATAATTGAGCCTCGACCTTGATTCCTGCCAACAGCAAGAAACCAAGACCCTCAGGCTGATCAGATATCCCGATAATTATAGTCACATCGGTTCCAGCAACTGGTCCTACAATTAAGACTCCCATATAATTATTTAAAGTTAACTGATAAAGAGACAATTGAGATTACAGAATAAAATCCATATCTACAGAAGAACCAGCTTCAGTTGAATCAACTCCAGTAGTTGGTTCTGTAGCCACATCAGAAGTTTTCCCTGATAATAAACCGGAGATATACTAATGGTTATCTTCTGAAAGATCAAGATCAAGGTTGTGTTCATTGAAATCCTCAACCTCAGCAGCATGAGTAGTCTCCCCTTTAGCTGGTTCATTCATCGCGACATCTACAAAATAGGCTGAAGTATGAATGCATATATATACACGGATGAATCCACACAAAATGGAAATCAGCATTACCTTTAGCTACCGCGGTAGGTTCGGCAACTCCCCTACTTGCACCCGCTTCCTTTAGTTTCACTAAAAGAAGATAAAGTGCGCAGGTCATTAGAAGAGGTACGTATTCTGACCCACTCATCTCTTGGAATTTCCCTCCGAATAGGAATAACCCGTACCTGCGTTGGGAGTTTGTGGAATGATTTCAGTAGGGGAGGTCATTTGAATGCTAGCAGGTTTGTCATCCATTGCATCGTGCATTTGTTGGATGAAGCTGGGCTCTTCGGTTTCCATAAGTCCGGGAGAAGCGGTGTCAACTTGAATTTCTCCTTCTTCTCGATCCCCTATGAAAACCAAGTATGGAATAAGTACATATCTTAAAAAAGAGGAGATAGCCAAATGGAAATAAAGACAAGCAGGAAGGTAAAGGAGTACATTGTCGGTATACAACCTTCTTAGTCCTTTTTGGTGGACGCGCTTCCCCCATAGTATCAGATCTCTCATGGTGGTATTTTGTGTGTAATTCAGCTTTTGGAGAAGCCTGAGCTTGAGCATGAGCAGGAGTCGAGGATCGAGGTCTCTTTTTGATGAGTGGCATTGTATCTCTTTCTTCCTCCTCGTCCTCACTAAAGTATCTAACCATCATCCGATTAGGATAGGTTAAGATGATCTTCTCCTTCATCCTTTTTGGAGCTCTCAGCGATTTAGGTTGATCTGCATAGCGAGTCCTATGAGCCACAAGAGAGCTCTCATCTCTCCTCGGAAAGAAAGATTGTGGAAGACCCGACATGTTCTCTTCCACATCATTCTCGATCCTTGCACCTTCAGTTTCACCCTCCTCTTTAGATGTTTCAGCCATATCGGTGAAGAGTTCCTCCTCACTGTTATCGGGATCAACAACTTGTTTACCCTTGCTGGAAGACTCAATGGGCTTCTTTCCCTTCTGTGGCAACACGGCTTCCCAAACCGCTTCAGTAGCAAGTCTGGACCAGTTTCCACTTCTAACTCTGAAATTCTCTTCTTCTTTGTGGGCACGTTACCAGTGATGAGCCATTTGCAGTACAAAAAGGTCATTTGTAAACAGGGCACAACTAAGGGAAGGCTAAACTGGGCATTAGTGCAACCACTTATACTCTAGAACCAGGCCCGGGCACCATCAATCAATCCTCCATAGGTCTTCAGCCATTTGTTCGGGTTACCTATGTATAGTTGGTCGTAACCAAACTGACGGGAAAATTTACAGGGCAAATACGGCTTGATACTATAAATATCCTTAACCCTGAATATCCAATAACCAGGACGGATGTTTATCAACCACCTAAAACATCCCATGTCCAAACTGATCCTATTTCTTCTCGGCTCTTCCTCATCCTTAAGCATATCATTATAAGTTCTAGAAAATTAAGGAAAGCACGAAAAAAATTCCCAGCACTTGTGGACTCTGAACTGCCTGGACACTTCATGCTATTGCCTAGCTGTCCATTTGCATTCTTTTAGAATTTGTAGCAGGGGAAGATCTAGGTCTGCAGCTTTAGGTGCTGACATCATATCAGGCTGGTGAAGAACTAACCATGTCATTAAATAAGTGTATGGAAGTTCTATTTTTGTGGTTGGGATCTTGTTTGACGGTTTCTTCCCTTCTTGTATGAAAAAAGCGATTGCCAAGTGAAGGAGCCCACTGTGAATATCAGCAATCATGGCCGGGAGCAGAGAGAATCTATATCCAATTGCCAACTGAACTGTGGGATATAAGACCTCAATGGGTAATGTATCGGAAGGTTGGTAGGGAACTACACACTTCTTCAACCAGATTGCTAAATACCCAGCTAAAAGAGTCTACGGCGCAATCCTTTTTTGAGCTTGCCACAAGAAAGACTAAAACTTAGTGCCCTTGGGGAATCCTCATTCAGTTGAACGAATGGTGTATGACTGAGCGTTCGTTTTCACCAACAACTTATTAATCTCTGATGTGGTTAGAGGTGGCAATTCACACACTTCATATCCTGAATGGCCCTCAAGATTCTTAAAAAGATAGTATGCAAACTATTTCAAGCTAACTTGCGAAAATTTCTTCTTGGCCTTTACATCCGTCTCAACCACGACAATGTGGTAATGACAAGTCAATTCCCACAAAATATCATGAGCTATGATGGTTGTTCCCTTATTCGGCTCAATTGACTGATGTTGGGAAATATTCTTGGTAAGGCAGACTCCCCATTGGAAAACCGGACACTTTCATCATCTCATGGAGAGGAAGACCTAACTCTCCATTATTAGTGAAGAAAGTATTGGTATCCGGGTTGTAGGTCTCAAACAAAGTGAAAAAATGGTCAACACTAATCGGCAGGTCGTACATGCTAGCTCGTATGGGGGCAAATAATCCTTTATCAGATAGCTCCCTTCCCTAACGGCTGAGTACATAACTTGTCAATCTTGTCCACCACCTATCTGTGGAAGGGTGGACCCACCCAAAGAACCTAAATCTCTTAACCGAAAGCTCTCTCCCCAATCTAGCTAAATGGTTCTTCATGGTGCTTGCCCTAACCATTGGCTCATTTTGTGGTAAAGTATCCTGGCCTAATATGTATGGATGAAGCCCTCTAACAGAATTCCTATCAATTGAGCCTATGGCCTTAGCATCCCTATCGATAAACCCACAATGCATGCACTCGTGATCTTCTGTTAGCTTCGAAGACGTCTCTTGAGTCATCGACAGATTTCTAAGTTGAATAAGAGAATGATGCCGAGGAATATGAGGCAGATACTTGAATACTCCACTGTGCTCATGCAACCACTGCTCCGGCTCATATGAAAGTTTTTCGTGATCTTCTATGGAGTCTCCAAATAGATATTGGGGTTTCTTAAATGTTCTATTGAATCTTGATACTTGCCCAACGGAGTGTCAGTAATCAGCTGGCGTAAAATACGACGACTTCCTTGGTGAATGAGTTCAGGAACATCCTCTGGACAATCAACATTAAAGTGAGGAGCCTCAATAATAAGAGGGCTCCCGTCAAAAGGGGCATAAGCAGTGCCTCTTTGACCAGTCACTTCTTTATCAGAGAAGGCCATTAATGGGAAATTGACTAAAAAAGAAAATATATTAGAATGAAGTTGAAAAGAATATTTCTAAAAGAGAAACAAGGGATAGAACTCATCTTGTAAACTCACGAGATAGAGTCACCACCTTGTGATTGGCGAGACGATTTAAGTTGTACTACGCACGAAAGGCAATATACATCATCGTGTTTGAACATTACGACGTCATACTCTGCCTAACAAAATATGAGACAACATAAAATCGCCCCTTTTACCTTGAGATGTGTTTTGACCAAGCAAAACAACATCTTTTCAGCATCGATCCCCACAAAGGAGGATATCGGCTCTTCCCGAATGCCTCGCAAAGGAGAGCAAACTAGGATCTACATACAAAATTCACAAAGTTCTAACTTTTGAATTGACAAAATTTTAGAAAAATCACCTCCATAGGAAGCAACCACGTGCTCCTCTCCCTCAGCTACATGGAAGGCAGATCTACCTCGGGACATATGAGATCTCTTGGGAGACATGGTAAAAAGGGGATTTTTGATTGAAATCCTACAAAAAAAGTTAGGGTTTTTTTGTAAAATTTCGATCAAGAGATCAAAACAACTCAAAATCCATACCCTAAATTCGGCTTTGATCAGAAAATCAAAGGAAGTTAGTGTACATGGAAGAAAGATACAATAAAAGAAAGCATACCTTGAAGAAAGCTCGGGTTTTGGAACTAAATCCAAAGGGAAACCTCAAAATCCTCAAGGCACAAGAGGTTAGCTTCGATTCCCGTCAACAATAAAAGGAGAAGAGGTTTAAGTACAGATTCACTAGAAATAAAAGATGAAACCCGAGATTTAAGGAAATTTAAACCCTAACTTACCTCTTCGATTAAGTTGAAGAGTGAAAGAAGAACACATCGACCTTGGGATCACTTTTGGAGAGGTCTTGAGGGAGTAGGTGGTTTGGAATACCCGAAAATAAGCCCAAGTGTCGGACTTAAAAGCCCCCAGGAGCCATTGTCAGCCTATGTGCGAGACAGTCGATGTTGTCTCACCCTTCCAAGACAGCGACGCTGTCTCACACATGCGAGATAGTGGCGAATGTCTCGTACAAAGGCTAATTCACTAAATGGTTGGGTTTTATTCGCGTGGTATCCTCAACCTATTTTTAGTACATTTCGACACTCCGATGAATATACGAGTATAAACTACGCCTCCTTGAACCTCCAACGGGGACATGAGGTTAAACTAATTCCCTAAAACTCTGAGGGGTATATGAGTATAAACTGATTCTCAATGCTCCAACTCCTAAAGAGCTTAAACTGTATAGACTTCAGTTACGTATGTGTATAAACTGTGTTCATGCCGCAATGAAAGTTGACGCCAGTCAACGCGTTGATAATTTCACCAAAACAAGGCTCAAGAAAGATTCCAAGTTGAAGGATAGTTCTAAGGAGTTCAATCATGATTCAGATACAAAATCCCAATGAAGGTGATCAGTTCAACATCAATTCAATAACACAAGCTAATTCAGAAATCAACACACCAGCTTCGATTCAAGATTTCAACAACGGTCATATGATAAATGCAGTACCAGAAGAATTTTGGCTATTCGACAAAATACTGAATAGAACGAAAGATGAAGAAGTCAATGAATTGAAGGCTGGGCATATCATATCCAAAGTATTCCAGCCTCCTCTATGAAAGAATCCGGCTGAAATACTTTGGAGAGGTATCTGTAGGTGTTAAAAATTACCTATAAATTATAACACATGGAGTAGGCGATAAACGTCATCATCTGAGTCAAAGAAGATCATCCAATGTTAAAGACCAATTAAGGAAATTATCTCATAAACTTTGAGACAACTCATAGTTTTTGAGACACAAAAAGTGTCTCAGAAGCTATGAGATAACTCATAGTTTCCGAGACACAGAATGTGTCTCGAAAACTATGGTGAAGCTTCACACTTCTATTGACGGTTTTCTTGGGTTTTGTGTGGTCCATGTGGCTTCATAACTGCTGGGGATCATGTGTGAACGTGGAAGGGCTGTTACAAATGTAAAATATGCCCATAATGTAGGCGCATAAAACTGCCTATGGGTCCCTTAGCACAGCTCGGCACGGTGATTCGACAAACCAACGAACCATCAGGTGACTTATCTAAACACGATCGTTAGACCACAACACCGAAGCCAAGTGACACGCGACGAAGTGGATTAAAGAGGCGACGAGGTTAACGAACCGCACGCAAACAACGAAATACATCCACTCGTGTGCGGAATCAAGCTAACAGGTCGATGAATCAATGAGTCATCCAACCATAGAGTCCACCACATCAAACAACGATCGGGAACAGACTCGAACTCCAAGGCAGATTTACTGCCAAATCAGGATCCGGACTACCAAATCGGATCAACAACGAAGCTTGGATAAACCGCGAAACGGACGAAACGGCACACCCCGGGAAGAGCTCGGCCAAGACCGAGCAGCTCAGGTGGCTCACCGAGCCACCAAGGTGGCTCGGTGCGAGCCACCGAGTGGTGGCTCGGCGGCACACGAGCAGACATTTGGTGGCTTCGTATGAGCGAGCCAACTCTAGGTGCTCGGCGGCCACTGAGCCACCTTTGGTGGCTTGGTGGCCGAGCCACCAAGGTGGCCGGCCGAGCCACGGATCTGGGCTCAGATCTGAGCCCAGATCCGACCTGAAAAGCCTATAAATAGAGAGGGCAGACTCATTGTTTTGGAGGTTGGAACTTTTTGAGGCGAAACTCTGCTGGATTGAGACCTCAACTTTGGAGTTTTGAAGCTTTGAAGACTTGGACATTTTTAGATCTGGTTCTTGGCGATCATCCACGACTTGGACATTTTCAGATCTGGTTCTTGGCGATCATCCACGTCAAACAAGGCAGGAGTTCGAGAGAGATCTGATTTGAGATCTACACGGTTATCCTCCGGATCAAAACTTGGTTTTTGATCCCGAGAAGAGTATCGATTTCGCTTGGTCGATTTTGATTACTAAAGGCTATTATTTCCTTGGTGAAATAGTACCCCCGGCTGTTATTTTCTTCGTAAAATAACACCCGTCATACCGTGTAGATCCGACCGGATCAAGATCGCGTGGTGGTCCACGGATTAACCCCGGCGCAGGCGAAGAACCCACACAAGCAAGAGACCGCAAAACAGGATCTTGCGATTTGTTCGAGAAAAGGAAAGTTATAATTTTTCTTTTTTCTTTAATTTTGTTGTAACCGGATCTTATAAAAAGAACGGATCTTTTGTAACCGAAAAATTGTAGCTTAAGAAACAATGACTTCAATGAAAACAAATTTCACCGCGAACACATAACTGTAGAGATAATGACATTAAAATATTGGAAAATCAGTTACAAAAAGGGCTGACGGACTTCCTTCTTCCGAGACACGAAATGTGTCTCGGAAATGGGAAGATGACAAATGAGCTCTATTTTGATCTCCTACCTTTAGTAACTGGTCCTAGGGATTACAAATGCTTCCCTATCATCCATATGCATAGGAACCAAGGAAGAGAGAGCAGAGACTTGAGCAATTTGGCGGATTTTGAGCAAGAGAGAAAGAGTCTTCATCAATTTCAAGCACTTCCAAGAGCCTTCGGCATTTCCTCGAGATCTAATCTTTGACTTGATCTTGAGAAGAGTGTTTTCTCTTACTTTGCTAAGATATCCACTTCTGTCTTTGTTTCTAAAATAAAACATCAACCTTAAGCCTTCATCGCGATTCAACTTGGATCTGTGATTCGGTCGTCCACGGGTTAACGCACCCCGATACAGAAAAAAATCTCACGCAAGCAGCGTGTGATAAACATCCTCTGTGTATGTTTTTAGGAGGTTATTTGTTTGTAACTAGAGATCTTATAAAAAGGTTTGTTTCTATGAATTCATTATATTCTATAAACGATTTGTAATGAGTTCAGCAAATAAAATAATTTTTGATGCAAACATAGGTATTGGTAATATTAGTAAGATACATTCTTCCGTTATTGAGGATGTTTATTTGGTAAAAGGACTTAATCATAATCTCTTAACTATTAGTCAACTTAGTGACAAAGGCTATGATGTTATTTTTAAACCGGATAAGTGTATTGTATGTCTAAAAGATAAAGCTATTTTTGTTGCCCTTAGAAAGTCTAATGTATATGTTTTTGAGATGAATCAACTTTTAGATCAAGAACTAAAGTGTCTTGCCACGGTGGATGGAGATCTTTGGGCAAAAAAGACTAGGCCATGCTTACATGAGATTAATCTCTAAGCTATCAAAGAAGAACTTGGTAAGAGGACTACCAAGTCTAACATACATTAAAGATTCACAATGTGAGGAATGTGCCAAAGATAAAAAAATCAAAAAAAAAATTAAATTTATAAATGAGGTATCTACCACTAAACCTTTACAGTTGCTTCATCTTGATTTATTTGGTCCCATGCGTGTTGCTTCATTAGGAGGAAAGCATTATGTGTTTGTTATTATTGATGATTTTTCACGCTTTACATGGGTTATTTTTCGTGCTAATAAAGATGAATGTTTTGAAGAATTTTCTCATTTAGTAAAAAGAATTAAAAATTTAAAGGATTTGAAAGTTGTAAAAATTTAAAGTGATCATGGTGGTGAATTTTAAAATAAAAATTTTAATGATTTTTGTGACCATCATGGTATTACACATACGTTTTGCGCTCTAAGAACACCACAATAAAATGGTGTAGTTGAACGAAAAAATCATACCATACAAGAGATGACACATACTATGATTAATGCTTTTGATTTACCAAAATATTTTTGGGCGGAAGCCGTCAACACAGCTTGCTATGTTTTAAATCGTGTTTTAATTAGACCTATTTTCAAGAAAACGCCTTATGAACTTTGTTTTGGCAAAACTCTAAATATTATCTATTTTTGGATTTTTGATTGCAAATGTTTTATTTTGAACACAAAAGATCATCATGACAAATTTGATTCAAATATTGATGTTGGTGTATTTTTAGGATATGCATCAAGGAGTAAGGCTTATAGAGTTTTTAACAAACGAACACTCGTTGTTGAAGAATCTATAAATGTTACTTTTGATGAAACTAATGATGGTTTGCTATATGGTGTGCCTAGGGATGATGATGATATTGAGGGAGGATTAGAACTCATACAAATAAATAACAAACCCTCAATGGATGCACCAAAAGATGGGGAAGAGAACCTTGAACAAAATCAAGAGGAACTCCCCAAGGCATGGAGATTTGCACCGGATCATCCCAAGGAGCAAATTATTGGGAGCCCATCAAAAGGAGTTTTAACTCGCTCAAAGACTATGAGCGAGTATGGTAATGTAGCTTTCTTATCCCAAATTGAACCTAAACGTGTTGATGATACTTTGAATGATGAATTTTAGGTTTTAGCTATGCATGATGAATTAAACTATTTTCAAAGAAATAATGTTTGGAAACTTATTCCTAGACCTAAAGATTTTTATGTTATTGGAATAAAATGGGTTTTTAGAAATAAACTTAATGAATTTGGCATAGTGACTAGAAATAAAGCTTATTTAGTTGCCTAATGATACAATCAAGAGGAGGGCATTGATTATGACGAAACTTTTACACCGGTTACAAGTTAGAGTCAATTAGAATATTTTTAGCCTTTGCTAGCTTTAAAATTTTCAAATTATTTTAAATGGATGTTAAAAGTACCTTTTTGAATGGATTTATTGAAGAAGAGATGTATGTCGAACAACCCCCCCGTTTTATTGATCCACTATTTTCTAATCATATTTACCGGGTACAAAAACTTTGTATGAGTTAAAACAAGCTCCTAGAGCTTGGTATGCTCACCTCTTAAGTTTTCTTATTGATAATGGTTTTTCAAAAGGGAAAATTGATAATACTCTATTTATTAGAAAAAGGAAAAATGATTTTATTTTGGTTCAAATTTATGTTGATGATATTATTTTTGGTGCCACTAATGAATCTTTGTGCAAAGAATTTTCTAAAGTTATGCAAGAACAATTTGAGATGAGCATGATGGGAAAGCTTATATTTTTTCTTGGTCTCCAAGTCGAACAAACTAATGATGGAATTTTCGTGTCACAAAGTAAATATGCGAGAGAGTTGGTCAAGAAATTCGGAATGGAGAACTCTAAACATGCACCAACCCCTCTGAGCACCACCATCATATTGGACTTGGATGAGAGTGATAAGAAGGTAGACCAAAAGCTTTATCAAGGTATGATAGGTAGTTTACTTTATCTCACTGCTAATAGACCGGATATTATGTTTAGTGTTTGTGCATGTGGACGTTTTCAAGCTTCTCCTAGAAAATCTCATCTAATTGTAGTTAAAAGAATTATTTAATATATAAATGGCACTATAAAACTTGGTTTGTTTTATTCTAAGAATACTTCTTTTGATCTTTATGGTAATTGTGATGCTGACTTTGCCAGATGTTAAGTAGACTGTAAGAGTATGAGTGGAACATGTTAATTTTAGGTAACTCACTTGTTTCTTGGTCATCCAAGAAATAAAATTGTATTGCCTTATCCACTACGGAATCAGAGTACATTGACGCCGGCTTGTGTTGTGCATAACTTTTATGGATGAAACAAAATTTAGTTGATTTTGATTTACACTTTCATGATACGAAAATATTTTGTGATAACACTAGTGCAATTAATATTTCAAAAAACTCTATTTTGCATTCAAGAACCAAACATATAGATGTACAACATCACTTCTTGCGTGACCATGTAGATAGGAAAGATGTTTCCCTTGTTTACGTTGGCACAAAATCATAATTAGCGGACATATTTACCAACCCCTTAGTGAAGAAGATTTTTGTCGTATGAGAAATGAATTAGGCATGTGCATTCTTTGAATACTTGTTTTGATGCCTTTTGCTTGCTATTGGTTTTAAATGAATTAGGCATGTGCATTCTTTGAATACTTGTTTTGATGCCTTTTGCTTGCTATTGGTTTTAAGCTATCAATTTCATATCTACTTTTTCTTTGAATACTTGTTTTGATGCCTTTTGCTTGCTATTGGTTTTAAGCTATCAATTTCATATCTACTTTTTCTTTATGATCTACATTGTTAAAACATGTTTAAGCACACAAGGATACTTAGAGGAGTGGTTGGGAGACACCGGGGTTAATTTCAAAAGGAGTGGGTTGGTAGTAATGCCTAGGAAGAGATCGTAAATCCAAACATTTGAGGAATATGATACGTGTAGGCCAACACTTAGATAAGTATCTTGTGGGTTTTAACACATGTAAATTATCTTGTTTAGCCAAATTTGATGTTGACAAAGGGGGAGAGAAATCTCTCAATTTGGGCACATAGATAGGGGGAGAGTCTTATAGATAGGGGGGAGTAACTATCTATAAGCTAAAATTTTATTTTATTCATGTTCTTGAATAATGATAGTTTGTCATTATTAAAAACGGAGAGATTGTTAGTTCTCTTATTTTGATGATGATTTACAAACACCATTATTGGTGCTAATTGCTTAATTGAGTGATATTATGTAGATTGTATTTTGCTAAGCAAGATAGTGCCAACTATTAGATGATTGGACGGAATATGAGCTACAACTATAATATCCAAGGAAGTGGAGGTAAATTGATGAAGAAAAGCTTTCAAGAGCACAATATAAAAGAGAAGCTTCATCAACATATGAGCAAATATCAAGACCAAAGTATTGTATTCATATACGTGAGATATTTGTATTTTTATTTCTCTCTAGAGCTTAATGTAAGCAAGTTATTAAGTAGATAACATTTGAAGCTAATGGGGTTCACACACACACACACATTCATAAAAACATGTTTTTGACTATTTATGAAAAATGAGTAGTTTTTACAATTGGGAAATGATTTTTCAAAAATTCTTTTTCTAACATGTTCAAAATCATGTTTATAAGTATTTTCTAAAGTTTCATATTTTTTGGATTTTATCTGCTATTTGTAAAGGTACTCAAAAATTCAATTTCATACATGCACAATGCCTGTGCATGTTTATAAGTCGACTCATGGCTGTAATAAGTCGACTTATGAACTGTGCTAGAAAATGCAGATAACGTCTGATCAGTCGACTCATAATCCATTAAGTTGACTAATGCAAGATGAATCAACTTATGACTTCATCAAGTCGACTTATATCAGTTGTACAACCTATAATGGCTAGTTCATAAGTCGACTAGTGTACAGTACAAGTCGACTTATAACACTGTTAACGGCTAGTTTTTTGGTTGAGCTGAAATTTTAGGATTTTGTCTCTTGCTTGGGTTTAGGGCTGTTGTTTAGGGCTTCTATAAATACCCCTTGACCCTCTTTACTTCAGTAATTAAGCAAGCAAAGAAAAAATCCTAAGTTTTGTTTCTAAAGTGTTCTTGAGCTCAAACTTTCATTCTTAATTGTTTTTATGGTTTTGGTCTCTCAATTCCACATCTCACAAACCCCTAAGCTTGATTTGTTTATATCTTGATCCTTGTCATAGGATTGTTGTGAGAGATTTTTTTTTATTTTATCTTGTGATTGTATGGTAGGATTAATCTCGAGGAGATCGTTGTGAGGATTATAATATCTCGTGGGGAGATCATTTGAAGAAGTTTCGGCTTCCAAACCGGGTATGATAGTAAAGTTACCATCAGGAGAGGTGGTCGGGGATGTAGGTCGGAGGACCGAACCCCGTGAACATAGCGCAGTGTCATCTTGGATAACTATTCTCTAACTTTCCTCCTTATTTGTTGTCTTAGCATTTAATTTGTGTCTTGTGTTGCATTGAATTTCATTTATTGCATATTTATTATTTTATTATCCTATTCACCCCCCTCTAGGTTAATTTCACTTGCTTCGTGTAGATTTCTTCATTCAAGTCACCATGAAGAAAGATAGTCTTCACATCTAACTACTCAAGGTAGAGATTTTTAGTAACTACTAAGCTCAACACCACCCTAATGGTTGTGAGCTTCACAGCAGGGAAAAATATCTTTATATAATCTACTCCTTCCTGCTGTTGGAACCCCTTCACGACTAATCTGACCTTGTATCTTTTACTTCCATCACTCTCCTGCTTAACCCAATAGATCCACTTGTTATGTAAGGCTTTCTTCTATGCAGGTAGCTAGGCTAACTCTCATGTCTCATTCGAGCGGAGAGAATCCATCTTTTCTTGTTTTGCATGCTCCCACTACTGAGATTGGCTTACTTGCATATCCTCCTCATAGCATTTTGGTTCTCCACTATCTGTTAAGAGTAAGTATTCTAGCAATGAAAGATACATGTGATTCGGTTTGGGTATCCTGGATGACCTCCTCAGCTCCTCGTCCTGAGTAGTTGGTTCTGCACCTAGAGTCTCCTCCGTTCTTCGGTCAGAACTGATGTTGTCGCTTCCATCTAGAAGTTATTCTAAATTCATATACTCGGATTCACCTGTATCTGTAGTGCTGCTCCCACTTCTTTGGTTATCCTTGACATTATCCCTATCCTTGTACATCACCTCTTCATTGAATATGACGTCTCGGCTCCTGATGATTTTCCTATTCTTCTCATCCTAAAGACGATATCCGAACTCATCAATACCGTATCCAATCAATGTACACTTATGTAACTTAGCTTCTAGCTTGTCCCTGACGTGGTCACTGATATGAACATATGCCACACAACCAAAGACTCTAAATTTTGAGAGGTTAAGCTTCTTGCCACTCCAAACCTCTTCCGGAATCCCGAAATCCAATAGAACTGATGGCACATGATTAATCAAGTACGCTGTTGTATGCACTGTGTCTGCCCAAAATGTTTTCGGTAGACCTACATGTAGACGCATGCTTCTCACACACTCCGTCAGCATTCTATCCAGTCTCTCTGCAACACCGTTCTGTTGTGGTGTTTTTAGAGTAGTCCTCTCTAAACGAATCCTATTTAGAGCATATAACTTCTTGAACTCCTCCAGTTTGTATTCTCTATCATTGTCTGATCTCAGACACTTCACTTTTAGATTTATCTCGTTCTCCACCATGACTTTTCACTTCTTGAAGATCCCAAACACATTTGACTTGTGCTTCATGAAGTATACCCACACCTTTCTCGAGTGATCGTCGATAAAGGTGACATAGTATGTCGAACCGCCAAGAAAAGACACGCTAGCTAGACCCCATACATCTGTATGAACAAGCTCTAGCTTGTGAGCTTTAGGTTGTCTTCCACTCTTCTGAAAGCTAACCCATTTCTGCTTCTCGTAGATGCAGTCTTCACACATACCAACTTCCACTGAATTGATGTCGGTTAGCTTTCCCACTGAGTGTGGAATCTTCATACCTTCTCACTCATGTGTCCTAATCAATTATGCTATAGATCTATACTCTCCTTACCAGCTACAATTGTGAGGGTGTCACTCGTATGTGAAGTTAGATAGAGTGTTTCGGTCTTGTTTTCACGAGCAACCACCATAGTACCATTGGAGATTTTCCATGAATCCCTGGTGAATATTGTAACACAGCCTTCTGCTCTAAGCTGGCCAACCGAAACAAGAATCCTCTTCAACTTTGGTACATGTCTGACTTCTTCAGATTCCATTTGGAGCCCTTCATCTGTATTTGCACATCACCTTTTCCCATAATACTACAGTGTTGGTTATCCTCCAAGTATACTTTCCCAAAGTCCCTTGCTACATAGTTCTGAAGAAACTTCCTATTAGTAGTGGTGTGGAACAAGGCTCTCGAATTAATAACTCATAAATCGGAATCGCTATCCATAGCAAGGATCAATGCATCTTGCACGATAAGAGCCTCCTACCCATTCGTATCCTTCTTTGGTGCTTTACATGTTGAATACATATGGCCCTCCTAGTCGTAGTTCTAACATTTCCCTTTGATAGGCCTCACCTTTGAGTTCGACCTCTTCTTCTTCGACTTTGATCAATTTCGGTTCTGGTTACCCTTATTACGGCTTCAGCCTCTCTGCTCGAGATTTAGGGTTGAACCTGAACCTTCTGATTCGGATGATTTTCTTCTAACCTTCTCGGATAGAATTATATTTACAATCTTGCTCAGCTTTAACTTTTCCTTCCCTATCGAGCTGCTGATTATGGTCACACAACCTATCTAACTATCCGGTAACTGCAATAGTATAAGTAGAGCCCGCACTTTGTTATCAAACATGATGTCGACTGAGATGAGTTCATCAACAATCGTGTTAAATTTTCTAAGATGCATCGTGAAGGAACATCCTTCTCCCATCTTGAGGTTGAAGAGTGTTTTGACGAGATGCACCTTGTTTGTAGCTGACAGTTCCTCGTACATCTTTGCGAGCGCTTCCATAAGCCCCACAGTCATCTTCTCCTTTAATATATTATGTGCGACTGATTTTGCGAGTGACAATTGGATCTGCCCCTAGAGTCTTTCTATCCAATATTTCCCAGTCCTCGTTGCCCTTATCCTTCTTCTTTCCTTTTGCTTTACCCATCAACGGATGGATCCTTCTGGTACAGATAGTTCTCCATCTGTGACTTCCATTAGGTGAAGTCTGATCCGTCAAACTTCTCAATATTTGATTTGCTTTCTTCTACCATTGCATACACACAGATCTGAACGATAACTCTAATACCAACTGTTGGGGATTCAAGACTATGACAACCTGTTAAATGAACCCTATTGTGGAATTTTCCCTTTGGATCTTGTGTTGTAAGAAAGCAAGAAGATATCACAACAAATAAAATTACAGGAAAGAATAAGAAAAGAGAGAACATTAAAATTTAACAAGGTTCGGCAACTTGCATATGTCCTCGAGAGCCACACAAAAAATTTCCTATAGATATTAAAGAAGATTACAAAGCTTGCAAAGAGATTATCTCAACCTCCTTGAGATCTATCAATCAAAGAAAACGCTACTGTAGAATCGCTACAGGAAATCGCGTGGGATTTTTCTTCTGAAAAATCACCTCTACTGGTGCTGGAGAGAAAACCAACCCCATGAATCACTATAGAATTTAACTCAGGAATTTCTTATGGCCAGGGTTCCCTATTTATAAGGAAACCCTAGATAAAAAAGGCAGATTCCCAAATCTATCTTTTTCTGCGAGTTGGCCTGACTACGAAGCTTGCCTGACAGCGAGAGCTCGCTTCACTGCGAGGCCTGAATACAGCTTCGCCCTACACTGGAGCTCGCCTGCACTTGGAGCTCGCCTGATTTTCCAAGTTCGTCTGAACTTCCAAAGCTCGCCTGAACTACAGGTTTGCCTACATGTTAGGTTTGCTTGACATGCCGAGTTCGCCTGTTTTCTTGACTTGAGAATTTCAGCTTGTTCCAAGGTTTGGGTCTACACCCCAAAACCAACATTATATACTCTCACTTGTTTCTTATATCACTTATATACCCTAAATTTTTTAATATTGACACTTAAATATCGTAAAATTTTTAAAACTTGCACTTAAATATCCTAAAGTTTTCAAAATAGAGACTATTTAAGTACAAAATTTAGAAACTTTAAGGTATTTAAGTGCAAGTTCTAAAAACTATGGGTTATATAAGTGTTGATAAAAATGATGGTATATAAGTGCAAGTTTTACAAATTTAGGGCATATAACTGCTTCCAAAAATAAGTGAGGGCATATAAGTAAAAAATAGGGGAAACTATAATATATTTAACTAAAATTAAGCCTAACTAAGGGTATTTAAATATAAGTTTTTAAACTTTAGGGTATATAAACGTGCTCTAAATAAGTGAGGGTATATAAGTGCAAATTATCAATATTTTAGTGTTTAAAATACATAAAATTGAGAAATATAAAATATATACCTCAATAAAAGTCTATTCGGTGTTTTCAAAGTAAAATTCTTCTCAATAAGTATTAATGGAGTGTGAAGAAATTTCACTAATTAAACAACAAAGTAAAATTTGTAGAGGAAGAAATAATATCTAGGTTGAAAGAAGAGAGAAGTCTTAGAATTGGGGGAAAATATGTTCTTTATCACCAAGCCTTAAAAAATAAAAAAGGAAAAAATCAACCCGATTACAAATTTACATGTTCAACAATATGTAAGGGTATGATGGTAAATTACCTTTCCCAAAATTTTTTGACTCCTTCCCATTTGATAAAATCAACTTTAGGAATTAGAAGGGACACATGGTCCAATTGAGGTGCGTGTGTCTAGCGGCAGTCATTTATGGTGATTACGGCTAGACTTCCTCTTGTTAGCATGATTAATGCTGACCACAGCCACGAGTGGGGTTCACTTATGTTGTGACAGAGACACATACATGTTCTCTAAATAAAATGAGTTATATTTACCAAAATATAGTAATAACTATATTTGTAATAAGTAAATAACTTTTATTTATCACCAAATGGGAATTATGCTCACCTGTAGTACACATTTATCATGAACATACACAAATAATTATCATAGTTTCTCAAAAAATCATCATAGCCGTTCTATAATTATGGCTAAAGTTTGCAAGTAAAAGAAATTTCCATAAAGTCAAGAAAGAGAGAAGATTTTAAGAATCATTTTATATACAGAAAGCATAGCGTAAACAAAGAATACATATAAAATAAATATTTACTAATAGGGGAATGAAAGTTACATATCAGATTTGTGTCAAGATTTATCATAACATCCCGATTCCCGTATATGAAAAGACAACCTTAGCCTTACGTGGGAAATTTGGGGGCAGGTTAGGAATTTCATCGGCCTCCCTAAGGAGTCATACTCTTCACTCGCATGCACTAATCAACAAGATTCACCGCCAA
>NC_033801.1:114900048-114910953 GCF_001876935.1 Asparagus officinalis
TTCATGTCACAATTGTTGGAAATATTAGCTATTTAGACAAAAACGAAAATTAGTTTGAACAATTAATAATTATCAGATAATGGTGGATTAATATTATAACACAGATATAAGAAATAATTCAAACAAAAATAAGTAAAGATTAGAAATACGGCATGATGATCGAAGTGTGCACAAAGCACTGTCCCAAGAATCTAATTGCCCCCTCTCGTACATGGCTATGTGGCAATGGATTTTGGAGATACGACGACCATCGGTCAGACGACCTCCTTCTCGTCGGCATGAGCTTCAAAGAGGCTTTGCGAATTCTTTGCAAACTTTCAGGGAATCAGCAAAAATGTAATAGCAATAATAAATATTAAAAGAGTGAAGAAGAGAAGAAGAAGAGCAGTTGTATTTTTGCCATGTCTTTGGCCCTCGCAGCTGTTGGTTTATATAGAGGAAAAAAACCCGTTTAGCTCTGCAATTAGATCCACAAATCCCGCGCAATAATTTAGCTCGCCGTTTAACACGTTTTAAATGCTAATAAATGTTACTGTTTAATACGTATTAAATGCTAATTATGTTTTAATTGTTATAAACGTTACATAATAATTTAGCTAGCCGATTATTAATTGTTATAAATGTTAATCACGTTTTTTAATTTACATCATACTAAACACGTTTTAATTTTTTCTAATTTGCAAAAAATAAAAATCTAAAATGTAGTAGGTTAAGGGCTCATCATCCCGGAGCTGCATTCGTGTCCGCAGGACGTGGGCGCGCGCACCTCCCGACCCGAACCAGCACCTCCCGACCCGAACCCGGTTCGGTTCAGCGCGCGCGTGTGTGGTGTGGAGCATAACCCATATTTTCTTCTAGGCATAGGAGAGAAAAGAAAGGCTTATAAACAACCATCATTCCCATCTCCTATCCAATGTGGAACTAAACTTTCCCACTCCAAAATCAAGTTTTAAGTTATAACTCCAACAATCCCCCACATAACTTAAACTTAGAATAACTCAAAAATAAGAGTAAAAGAAGAACTTTGAAAACAAGATTGCTAGTTCCCTTATACTATGTAATAGGCGGAGGTACCTTTCTGTTTGAACCTTCACTTAGTGAAAGTTGTATAGATCCGTGAGAGCTTGGTGGACTACGCCTTGAACCAGTTCCATTTATCGGATTTCTACAAAAAAAACACACATAGTACAGTTTTGAAGAATTCTAAGTGGGTTGTGCTATTATCGGCCTTGCGCATGTATCTTTCGTGTGTGTTACTAGGGAACAGCCCTGATCCCATAGTCGCAGCCTCACAACTACACACATATATGTGAATCCTAATAAAGATGCGAGCAAGTAATCATCATGCCTCATGGTCTTGGATTCATTAAGAGTTAAACTCAACCTTACACTTGCTTTTTATGAGCACTGATCATCCTGTGGATGAGAGCAAATAAATTCAGTGCTCCTCACAATTAATCACTCTTCCAGTTTGTTTCTACCCATTGAACCTCTGCAAGGTTTGGTTGCCACTGCAGTGATTTTTGTTATGGGCTTAACCCCACCCCCCTTGATGATTATAAGACCACTGTCCTAGATAAGCCTTTAGTTAAGTGATCTGCAAGATTTTTCTCAGATCTTACAAATTCTAAGGCTACTACATAATTTTTCATCTTATTGTTGACCCTATAGTTTTGATGATGATTTGACAAACAATTTATTACTAATAAGCTTCCCAGTGTTTTGTGTTTATGTTCTCTTTTCAGGTATTTCAACACACGTAAATCAAGCGTTAAAGATTCAAGTTCATTTGCGTGGATCTACCTAGGTATATGTTTAGTTTACTTACATATATAGTATGATTATATCTAAGCTCAATATATATACACTTAACACGATTTTTTGACGTTTTATATCATATAGATGATTTTTCTTAAAACATTGTTAAAATATCTTTATCTCTTATTTACAGCTCTCTCATACCTGATTATATACATACAATATATGCACAATATATATATGAATATTTACAAGTCCTATATCAAACTTTCACTTTCATAAAAATACAGGTTTTCTAATCATGTTTCAAAAACAGGTAGTTTTCACAAACGAAATTCGTATTTCCAAAAATTCCTTTTCAAACATGTTCATTTCATCATTTATAAACTTTCCCCAAAGTTTCACTATTTTTGGATATGAAATGATAATTTTGACGAATTTTCAAAACTGACCCAAAACCTGTCAATTTACCCATATCAGATTTCGGTCGACCGTATCGGTCGACCGACGGTAGTCTGCTTTCTTAGATTTGCTTTAACAATTTTCCGGTCGACCGGAATTTACGTCGGTCGACCGAAATATCCATTCGGTCGACCGAATTTCACGTCGGTCGACCGCCAGCTTCAAGATATGTTTTCTCAGGGTTTTTGAACTAATCGGTCGACCGTACCGGTCGACCGACGCATTGACAAATGAGCCTAACGGCTAGTTTTTCAAAATGGATTTTTTGGTCTTTTACTCTTTTCTAGCTGTTGTATTGGGGTGTTATATAAACCCCATTACTGTTCTTCTTCTCAAGATTGAAGAAATCCAAGTTTGCTATTTAACAAGTTGTTAATCTCGATTAAGAGCTGTTTAAGAGTTGGTTTCGTTAATCAGTCTTCAAGAGAAGTTTTCTACAACAAGAAGAGGCTTTCAAATCTTATTGAGATCATCATTTCCTCAGCTCTTCTTATTCATTGAGAAGTTTTCTAAACCCATTCTTATATAGCTTGTTATTTCACTTTCAATTGATTAAGCTATATTCATTGAGTTATATTTATTGAGTTTCATTCACTATTATCACACACACTTATTGAGCTTTATATTCTCATATTATATTGTGGGTTGTGGTGTGGGATTTAGTGAGTGTGAGCTTCATTGTGTTCTCACTTGTTAATTGAGAACAAATCATTGTATTTAACTTTTATTTGTGAGAATCACTTGTAATACACTTGTACACCGAGAGAAGTGTGAGGAGAGAGAGACGGGGTCAAATCCAATAGGAGTGGCGTCGATTGACGAACCTAGGGAGAGGTTGTAATCGAGCACTTGAGGAGGAGGACACGGGCTAGATTCCTACACTTAGTGTGTAAAGTGTGATTATTGAGTGACTGTGTAGTGTGAGAGTTTTCGGTGAACTTGTAAACCGAGTGTGTAGAAGTTCCGGCTTCCAAACCGGATTGTGATAGTGGATATCTCCTCGAGGTGAGGAGCGGGGACGTAGGTCGTGGGGACCGAACCTCGTAAACATATCGTGTGTTTGTGTTTTGCTTAGCGTATCGGTGAACTTATAACCCGAGTGTGTAGAAGTTCCGGCTTCCAAACCGGATTGTGATAGTGGATATCTCCTCGAGGTGAGGAGCGGGGACGTAGGTCGTGGGGACCGAACCTCGTAAACATATCGTGTGTTTGTGTTTTTGCTTGTCTCACATTTTATTTGTGCATATTCTTATTGTTCTTATTGTTCATATCTATCTCTTGTAAGAACATATTGATCAACATAATTTTAATTGCTATTAATTGGGATTAGATTAGCATAAGACCCTAATCACCCCCCCTCTAGGGTCTAACAACATTTATTAGTGTCTTAGTATATATATATATAGTTATATACATATACATCTTGGTTTTTAGTTTTATCCACAAACAAAGTTTTTACAAATAAATTCCAAAAAATGTGTATACATGCTTGTTTTCTATGTGGATAAGTTGTTTTGGTTTAATTTCATAGATATGAAACAAATATATTTTCATATACATACTCATACGTTTTACTTTCTATTGTATTTGTGAAAATATTGTTTTCTTGGTTTATAGACTTAACAATAATCATATACATCTTTTATTAAGTCTACAAAATCATTTTGTAATGTTTCAAAACATGGTTAAGCTAAAATGTCAAGATTCATATGTTTACATTTTCATGTTTTGGACTATTTTGTAAAATGATGATATTTCTCATTTGGGAAGTCTTTTTAGAAAACCAGTTTTTGTAGCATGTGTATTATCATGTCTACAATCATTCCCCAAAGTTTTACATTTTTCTGAATTTATTTGATATTTTTAAACAGGGTTTTAAAATCAGCAAAACAGTTTTTGAATATGTCAGATTTCGGTCGACCGCACCGGTCGACCGAACATGAGTTCATATTCTCACTGGGCGACAGAGAGTCTGTCGGTCGACCGGTCCGGTCGACCGAAAAACTCCATCGGTCGACCACACCGGTCGACCGACGATGATCCAGAAAGTTTTCTTCGTGGTTTTGCTCTCATCGGTCGACCGACGGGATTTTCGGTCGACCGACAATATGACCGTTGTCTTTTAACGGCTCTTTCTCTGAGCTGTTTGCTGGGGTTTTTGGTCATTTCGTTTTGGGGTTTTTGGCTGAGCTTTGAGTGGGTATATATACCCCATTGCTGATGTCTTTTCAAAAAAACCAAGAGAGTTTTTAATCAAGTTTAATAAAGTTTTTAACAAGGGTTTTAGTTTGGTTTAAGTGTGTTTAAAAAGCTTTTAAGCAAATTGAGAGTTTGTTTTTGTGATTCAATTCTACAAGAGCTTGAGGAGATCATCTATTGGTGTTTGGGCATTCAACTATTCTCCCTCCAACTCTTGATATATTGAGAAGTTTTCTAAACTCTATTTCTAGCTTTTTTATATATTTGATTATCATTGTTATTAAGCTAGAACTACATTGAGTTTAGTTTTGATTTATATCTCTTTGTTCACACACAACCTTTTGAGCTTATTGTATTTACATTCATAGTATAATTTGGGGTTGTGGGTTTGTGACTAAGAGTTGTGCTTAATTGAGTTCTCACCTTGTTTAGAGAACAATCAATTGATTTATATTGTGCTTAATTGTGAGGATTCACTTGTAATACACTTGTACACCGAGAGAAGTGTGTGGTGAGAGACGGGGTCGAATCCAAGAGGAGTGGCGTCGGTTGACGTGCCTAGAGAGAGGTTGTAACCGAGCACTTGAGGGAGACACGGCTAGGTCCAACACTTAGTGGGTGTAGAGTGTGATTGCAAGAGTGTGAGTTGTAGAGTTTTCGGTTAGCTAGAAAACCGAGTGTGTAGAAGAAGTTCCGGCTTCCAAACCGGATTGTGTTAGTGGATTTCTCCCCGGGAGTGGGGAGCGGAGACGTAGGACGGAAGGTCCGAACTCCGTGATCATATCTTGTGTTTGAGTGTGCTTTGGCGTTTATTTATACTTGTGTTTATATTTCTTATCGCCATTGTCATTAGCTCATCATTTATATGATCCACTATCTAGTTCACATTGTTTACCCCTTGTGTTAGTTTATATATCCTTGCATATATATATATTTCATCATATAGGATATATCTCATTGTTTACATTGCTTATCCTAGCTCATATATCTTGTGATATTTCATACTTGCTAGGATAACTTGTTAATTAGTTTTTAATTGGCATTTAATCGGATTAGATTAGCATAAGACCCTAATCACCCCCCCTCTAGGGTCTAACAATTGGTATCAGAGCTTGGTGCTCTTTGATTTAAGGTCTAATCGCCTTGAGTTAAAGATCCAAGTTAGCTTATTGTGCTAATCTAATTTTGAGCTTTATTTGTATCTTGCTTGCCTTTTATATTATGGATATGCATGGTTTAGGTTATGCCATTAATATTACTCCTAGATCTCACTCCCGTTCTAGAGCCTCTACTTCTTCCACTTCTTCCACTTCTGAGATTTGTGACCGTCTTGATCGCCTTGAGACTCGTGTCACATCTATTCAGAAGGATGTTAGGACTATTCTTTCATACCAGCGTCAGTCTCTCGGGATCCCTTCAAAGTCTGAGTCTGATTCTAGTGAGGATTCTGCTGGCGGCTCAGGTGGTGATGGTGGTGGTGATGGTGATGGTGAGGGTGATCGTGATGATGATGGTAGTGGTGATAGTGACAATGATGATGTTGGAGGAGGTGATGACTGATTGAGTTTCTTTATATGTTGTTTTATTTGTCTTTGATGCTCTCTTCTGGGTTGTAAAACTTGATAACTCTGTTTTTTATTTGAGTGTAATGACTCTATGATGCTTTGTGGAACAACTATGTATGGTTTTGTGCGACGTTTTATTGATGATGTTGGAGGAGGTGATGACTGATTGAGTCTCTTCCTGTGATGTTTTGATGCTTTCTTCTGGGTTGTAAAAACTTGATAACTCTGTTTTTATTTGAGTGTATAACTCTATGATGCTTTTGGTGCTTTGTGGAACAACTATGTATGGTTTTGTGTGACGTTTTATGTATGACTTGCTATCTCGTGGACAAACCTATATTTTTATGCATAAATATGTTGCTTCTAATGCCTATATGATGTTTAAGTTTTGTATTTTCATGCACATCTATGATGCCTAAATGATGATTTGTAATTTGCTTAAGCTAGTTTATCATTTCATGATCAATGCATGATTAAGACAATAACCATGTTTTGGTTCTTGCATATTTTCTATTATGCATAAGTTTGATGGAAAGTTGTTGGTTTAGCTCCTGTATATATGCTTTATTGATGTCATCTAGTCTATTTGACAGGGGGAGTTTTTGACATAAATTTCTTTACTTCTATTATCTATGCTTATATGCAGGGGGAGCATTGCTCCTATCTTTCATTTTTCCCTCTTTTTGATGTTGTCAAAGGGGGAGAAAAACTACCACATATATAGCTTACAAATTAATTCTGTTATATATGATCATGTGTGTTATATATATATGGATTATCAGTGTATACTTTACATTCATGTATAAATTGTTTGCCATCATCAAAAAGGGGGAGATTGTTGACCCTATAGTTTTGATGATGATTTGACAAACAATTTATTACTAATAAGCTTTCCAGTGTTTTGTGTTTATGTTCTCTTTTCAGGTATTTCAACACACGTAAATCAAGCGTTAAAGATTCAAGTTCATTTGCGTGGATCTACCTAGGTATATGTTTAGTTTACTTACATATATAGTATGATTATATCTAAGCTCAATATATATACACTCAACACGATTTTTGCCGTTTCCTATCATATAAATGATTTTTCATGAAACGTTGTTAAAATATCTTTATCTCTTATTTACAGCTCTCTCATACCTGATTATATACATATAATATATGCACAATATATATATGAATATTTACAAGTCCTATATCAAACTTTCACTTTCATAAAAATACAGGTTTTCTAATCATGTTTCAAAAACAGGTAGTTTTCACAAACGAAATTCGTTTTTCCAAAAATTCCTTTTCAAACATGTTCATTTCATCATTTATAAACTTTCCCCAAAGTTTCACTATTTTTGGATATGAATTGATATTTTTAACGAATTCTCAAAACTGACCCAAAACCTGTCATTTTTCACATATCAGATTTCGGTCGACCGATACGGTCGACCGACGGTAGTCTGTTTTCTGAGAATTTCTTTGAGTATTTTCCGGTCGGACCGGATTTACGTCGGTCGACCGAAATATCCATTCGGTCGACCGAATTTCACGTCGGTCGACCGCCAGCTTCAAGATATGTTTTCTCAGGGTTTTTGAACTAATCGGTCGACCGTACCGGTCGACCGACGCATTGACAAATGAGCCTAACGGCTAAGGCTAGTTTTTCAAATGGGCTTTTTGGTCTTTTTCTTATTTTTAGCTGTTGCAATGGGGTGCTATATATACCCCATTGCTGCTCTTCTTCTCTATTAATCAAGAAATCCAAGTTTGCTGTTTAACAAGTTGTTAATCCCGTTTAAGAGCTGTTTAAGAGTTGGTTTCGTTAATCAGTTTTCAAGAGAAGTTTTCTACAACAAGAAGAGGCTTTCAAATCTTATTGAGATCATCATTTCCTCAGCTCTTCTTATCCATTGAGAAGTTTTCTAAACCCATTCTTATATAGCTTGTTATTTCACTTTCAATTGATTAAGCTATATTCATTGAGTTATATTTTATTGAGTTTCATTCACTATTATCACACACACTTATTGAGCTTTATATTCTCATATTATATTGTGGGTTGTGGTGTGGGATTTAGTGAGTGTGAGCTTCATTGTGTTCTCACTTGTTAATTGAGAACAAATCATTGTATTTAACTTTTATTTGTGAGAATCACTTGTAATACACTTGTACACCGAGAGAAGTGTGAGGGGAGAGAGACGGGGTCAAATCCAATAGGAGTGGCGTCGATTGACGAACCTAGGGAGAGGTTGTAATCGAGCACTTGAGGAGGAGGACACGGGCTAGATTCCTACACTTAGTGTGTAAAGTGCGATTATTGAGTGACTGTGTAGTGTGAGAGTTTTCGGTGAACTTATAAACCGAGTGTGTAGAAGTTCCGGCTTCCAAACCGGATTGTGATAGTGGATATCTCCTCGAGGTGAGGAGCGGGGACGTAGGTCGTGGGGACCGACCTCGTAAACATATCGTGTGTTTGTGTTTTTGCTTGTCTCACATTTTATTTGTGCATATTCTTATTGTTCTTATTGTTCATATCTATCTCTTGTAAGAACATATTGATCAACATAATTTTAATCGCTATTAATTGGGATTAGATTAGCATAAGACCCTAATCACCCCCCTCTAGGGTCTAACACTTATATCTCAAGGATTTATGCTGCACTTTCAAGTGTCGATTCATTTTCACATTTGCATTCTCTTGGTGATATTTGTCAATCGCCCTGCAATCACAATGAATAGAAATAGCTGGTAATGGTTTTTACATTAATAATATTTTAGTTAGTAAATCTTTCAACCATTCAGCTTCTATACTAGTAGTATCAAGAGCTATTATTTCTGATTCCATTGTACTTCTAGCCATTACAGTTCGTTTAGTAGATTTCTATGAAACGACTCCTCCTTCTAAAAGGAACACAAATCCAATGGTAGATTTTACATCTACTGAGTCACTAATCCAATTTGCATCTGAGTATCTGTGACGCCCCAAGGTTCACATAAGGTTGCAGTCCAAGGTGAAACCAAGAATGTCAAACCTGCCATGCACCACACCGTGCAATAACATATTTCACCATCACAATTACTATCTCTCTAGTAGAGTCAATAACAGGTGTAGGTACAAAAGCAAGTAAAAGATTATACAAGAGTCAACTGATGAAATAATAGAGATCAAATTAATATTCCATCATTTACCATACTGAAATATAAGTCAATGTCTGAAATGAATATACTGGAGTTCTCGACAAGTCTCAAATACATAAAGTCTAAAAAAGAGAAAATAAGGCACACAGCCTTTACAACTTCTAAAAATAAACTCTCAAAATGTCTAAACAAAGCCTACAGTGGAGCACAAAAGTAAAATATAACTATAATAGAATAACTGAAGCTAAAGTGCCTTGCCATCAACCTGCGACTCTCTGGGATCCTGGCTCGTTACCTGAAAGGAGGAGGGACAACGAGCGTCAAAGCGCTAGCGAGCAACATCACAACCAACCCCAAGGATGATGGCTCGTTGTATACAGAAAATACAATTAATATATGTATTTATCAAATCACTGATCCTATTTAGGAATTTACAATACGAGCATAAGTACATCGAGCGAAATAATCCAAACAAGGAAACTCTCATGTATATACCTTGTAGCTCAAATTGTAAATTCCTAATAATAAGAAGGTTTTAGTATTTAAGAAATTACTACACGGGCATAGGTACGTCGAGCGAAATAATCCAAACAAGGAAACCCTCATGTATATACCTTGTATCCCAAATAGTAAGTTCCTAAATACCAAACCCAAAATCTAATATAAGAAACAATAATAGAAGGAAAAATGAACTCATCTCAGAACTTAGTTACGGTGTTGTGTCACAACTCATATAAATATCATGTCCAGCCTATGTAAGTGTCAGTGTAAACTCTCGAGGTCCAAACTGATATAATGGATGTCCAACACATGGACTGCATATGAAAACTGTCCAACACATGGACTGAATGTGATAAATGTCTAACACATAGACTACACATCATAATTGCCCAACACATGGACTAGATGAAATATATGAACAGGTGCATATACCCTAATTGCTCATGTATCTCGGTGCGCAAACCTAAACTCGTGTCCGCATGTCATATCGCATATAAAGATACATGTTATAATAAATTTCTAATACTCATCATTCGAGGCGACTTCCCGTTCATATTAAAGCACGCAACAACAGTAAACAAACATATACAGTTTCAGTTAAACTAAAATATCTCAACAGATCCAAACTGAAGAAATACTAAAAATCTCCTCATCAGTCGACCCATAAGTCGACTATGATTGGTCGACTCATTGGTCGACCAAACAAAACACAAACTAAAGTTTTCCCCATCAATCGACTCATTGGTCGACTCATCAGTCGACTCATAAGTCGACTCATGAGTCGACTCATTAGTCGACTGAGCAGAAAATCCCCAGTTTTCTGTTTACAATAATTATCTACAAAAATTATAAACTAATGTTCTCTTTGATCATGTCCAGTAGTATATATCCAATTCTAACACATGTATATACACAGAAACGAAAGATTTGCATGTAATATCTTACATTAAAACCCTAAACATATTTCTTCATGTTTAAAAACGTGTTGAAAACATTAAATCACATGAAACCCATATTTAAGACTAATTCCAGATCTGGATCTATATTACAAAAACGTTGGCGAGCTTTTTACTAACTTAAAATATATAGATCTTGCATCTTAGAATGTAAAATATCTATTTTTATGGACAAAATTACGTTTTAGGCTCAAAAAGCCAAAATAAAACCAAATAAAATCATACAAACAGCATGTGTAGGGCTGGGAGAGATGTTACTCGCCTTTGGAATGGTGACCAACTCCTGAATCTGAGAGAGAAAGATCTCCTATGCTACACCTCGTCAAATCCCGCTA
>NC_033801.1:114910964-114929906 GCF_001876935.1 Asparagus officinalis
TCGCCAAAAACGAACTAGGGTTTTGAGGGGAGAGAGAGGCTAGGGTTTCTCTGATAATTGATGGGTTTTCAGGTTGGTTTCAGGTAGGAACGATTTTATATAAGCAGTCAAACCCGAAACAAAACCAACCCAACCTGCAAATAAAAGAAAATATGGAAATCAGCCCGTCAGTCGACTCATAGGTCAACCCATCAGTCGACTCATGAGTCGACTAATAAGTCGACTGAGTAGACACTTATTTTTAGATTCGTGCATGTTTTGTTATTCAACCAAAACCAATGCACGAACTCTATGAAACCACACTTATACATGTCTAGAAACTTGTTACCAAGTATATCCATGACCTCAAGTCATTTACCACAAGTAGAACTATTTATCACTAATAGTTCACATATACTTCTAACAAAATACGGGGTTTTATAGTATCATTCTAATACAGATGGATAACCTTTATAATGTAAACCATTGTTCATAGTTCCTTTTAGATACCTCAAAATTCTTTCTAGTGCATCCCAATGACTCTTATCAGGATTTGATGTATATCTACTAAGTCTATTTACTGCATAAGCAATGTCAGGTCTGGTGTAGTTTGTCAAGAATCCTAATGATCCAATTATTTATGCATATTCTCTTTGTAATTGAGGATAACCTGTATTTTTCTTTAGATGTATATTAGGATCATATAGAGTAGAAACAGGTTGATAGTTTGGATCATAAAAATTCTTAAGGATTTTCTCTATGTAGTGTGATTGTGATAACACACATACATTCTCATTCTTTAAGATTTTAGTGTTAAGAATTAGGTCAGCTTGACCTAAATCTTTCATGTCGAATTTTTGTGATAAGAAGTGTTTGATTTCATTTATGGTTTGTATGTCAGAACCAAAAATAAGAATGTCATCAACATATAAGTATAAAATCATAATTTTGTTGTTATTGTCTATTTTATGATATACACACTCATCTTAAAATCATAATTTTGTTGTTATTGTCTATTTTATGATATACACACTCATCTGTTTGATTAATTTCAAATTCATAAGATAGTATGATCTCATCAAATTTCACGTGTCATTGTTTTGGAGCTTGTTTGATGCCATATAGTGATCTAATAAGCTTGCATACTTTCTTCTCTTGTCTAGAAGCAACAAATCCCTTGGATTGATCTCTATAAATTTCTTTATCTAAATCTCTATTTGAGAATACAGTTTTAACATCCATTTGATGTATTATCAATTTATGAATGGATACTAGAGCTATAAGGACTCTAATGGTAGTAATCCTAGCTACTGGAGAATAGACATCAAAATAATCAATACCAAATTTTGGATATATCCTTTAGCTACTAATCTGGTTTTATATTTATCTATTGTTCCATCAGGTCTGAGTTTCTTTTTGAATACTCATTTACATCCTATAGTTTTGCATCCTAGAGGAAGATCAGTGAGTTCCCGATGTGGTTTTGAACTATAGATTGAATCTCATTATTTATAGCTTCCTTCCAAAACGAAGCATCTACTGATTTCATTGCATCCTCAAATGTAATTGTAGAATGTTCTACAAGTAATGTATAGAAACCTTCATGGAACTTTTCTACTCTAGTTCTCTTACTTCTCCTAGGTTCTTCTGAATTTTCTAGTGGTCTGATTTGTCTAGAACTAGTTTAACCTTGGTTAGAACTAGGATCTGAATTGCTAGAGTTAGGGTCTGTGTTGCTTACTCTGGTTTTGTAAGAAAAAAAATATTTTTAAAGTAATGTGCATCCCTAGCTTTAATAATGGTGTTGTTGGTTATCTCATTAATGTCAGAGTTGATTATTAAAAATCTATTTACATTACTATCAGAAGCATAATCAATAAAGATTTCATCTATAGTTTTAGGGCCAATCTTATTTCTCTTATTCTTAGGTACCTTAACTTTTGCTAAGCACCCTGTAGGCGTATAAAACTACTTATAGGTCCCTTAACATAGCTCGGCACGATGATTCAACAAACCAACGAACTATCGGGCGACATATCCAAAAACGATCGTCGGACCACAACACCGAAGCCAAGTGACACGCGACGAAGCGGATTAACTAGGCGACGAGGCTAACGAACCGCACGTAAACAATGGAATACATCCACTCGCATGCGGAATCAAGCTAACGGTTCGGTGAGTCAACGAGTCATCCAACCATAGGACGGATTCGAACTCAAACACCAAGGCGGATTTACTACCAAATAGGCTCAGGGGGGCTCATTTGTGGGAGGTTGGAATTTTGGAGCCGAAACTCTGCCGGATTGAGAATTGGACTTGAAAGTTTGAAGCTTTGAAGACTCAACTTCCAGATCTGGTTCTTGGCGATCATCCACGCCAAATAAAGCTGGAGTTCGAGAGAGATCAGATCTGAGATCTACACGGTTTCCCTCCGGATCAAAGCTTGGCCTTTGATCCCGAGAAGAGTCTCGATTTCGCTTGGTCGATTTCGATAACTTGGGCTATTATTTCCTTGGTGAAATAATCCCCACGACTGTTATTTCCTTCGTGGAATAACACCCGCTATACCATGTAGTTCTGACCGGATCAAGATCGCGCGGTGGTCCATGGATTAACCCCGGCGCAGGCAAAGAACCCACAAAAACGAGTGACCACAAAACAGGAGCTCGTGATTCATTCGACAAATAAGGAAGATTGTAACTTTTTCTTTTTCTTTTGATCTCGTTGTAACCGAATCTTATAAAAAGACCGGATCTTTGTAACTGATAAACTGTTAACAAAGTAATCAATGACTTCAATGAAGAAAGCTACGATTTTTCCCGCGAACAATCTGGCGACCACAGTGGGAGCCACCGATCTCGCTGCCGAGATCGTTGCGTCGCAGCCGCGGATCTCAATCCCGGTCGAGGAGGAGGTCGAGTATGAATTCGACCAACAAAAGTTCGAGGAGTATCTGTCATCCTCGTCCGGATCCACCTCCCCCCGCAAGTCCAAGAAGTTCTCCTCTAGGAGAAAAGTTCGTTGGTACGAAGAAGTACAGAACGCCAACGAAGCTCTCACCCCAACTGACGCCAAAGTTGCGTCGGGGGAAATTCCGCCGACCTCTAACCAGGTCAAACCTGTTCTCGCCGATGCCTCCACCCTTGACCCGCCAGAGGCGACATCAACGCCTGGCGCGGTAACTCGCAAAGGCGATGGAGTCCACCGACGGAGTCCGCTATCACGCGGATCTGAAGAACAAGAGAGGCAAACAGCCTCAACGACCGATGAATGGCGACTCCTCCAAGCCGCCAACGAACAAATGGGTCCGTGTCAAACGGAATCGTTCGACACTCGAAGAGCGCATTCGCAAGCGCCGCGCACTGTCAGCGCAAGCACGGGCTCAAGTCCAGGAAGACCGCAGGAAACTACAGAAGGAAGTGGCCAAGAAACCACCACCTACCCGTCAAGTTTGGAGACCAAAGTTTGAAATGGCGATTCAGACTAAGGCACAATCAGTGCAGCCTTCGAAGCAGGTTCAACCTTCGGCGAGATGACCAAAGTCGCCGGTAATTCCAATAGCTTCTCCGGGAGATCATGCAGAATCATCCCGAGAAGCCAGTTTTGGAGCGCCTCGGTCCACTTCCTGATGGACGATACAAAGCTCTTGTTCAAGATCGTTTGGGCCCGATGAAGAAGCCCCGAACGACTCAACATGCTGGGGGTCGCCACCACCTTCAACATGACAAGGAGTTCAAGGCAGCTACGTGTGCCAATTTGAGCATCGAAGTCCAGGAGCCCGCTGAGAACTCGCGCCTAAAAAGGCATGTTTCGAGGCGCGTGACTCTTGAAGGCCCAAAGAAGGCAGTTCACCCTCAGAAGGAAACATTATCATCTGACGACGATAATGTTATACCTGAGAAGTCGTGCCAACACACGATAGGTCAAGCAGACGAATTGTACTATCGTGTTGGGGGTACGAGTAAAACCAGGAAGAGGAGTCCCCGAGGACTGGAAACTCAATGCCCCTGTTCCAAACTCATTCGGGCAGTATTGTCTGAGTGCAGCTGCATCAAGGCGGTCCCTGAAAGAGTTTCGGTTTTCGAAAGGCTCAGTGCCGAAACGTCAGAACCAAGACCTAGGCGTTTCCGACGAAGAAGAAGAGTAGTCGAAGATGGAGAATTTCCGAGGGTCACCGCTAACATGACCAGCAAGGGGACATCGGCACGGGATGATCTCGAGTCGATTCTGAACGCGCCCCGGCGTATAACCCGTCTGCAGTCTGGAACCATCAAACGAGCAACTTATGGTAGGGTTCGGACAAGACTACCTTCAGAAGATGAAGAATCTGATGCCGGCTCCACGGTCGCATCAGATAATATGGTATCCAGCGAGGGACAACCCCGCGAGTCGCTGATGATAAGCGCCGAATAAGTGGCCAAGATGCTCGAAGAAGCCATGGCTAAACAGCAGGAGAGCTTCAAGCACGAAATGCAGATGGCCATGCAGAGTATGAGAGAAATGCATGACCAGCAAATCCAAGCGCTGACAAACCAGCAAGGCGAGCCAAATCGTCGTAACCAGATTGATCTGGAAGATGAGGAAGCTCACAATGCCAATAATCCTCCCGTCAATGCAGGGGGTGGTAACGAGAATGCTGATGAAGACTCAGGTGAAAACCTGAAGATTAAAAATCTTGAGAGCAAAATCAATACGTTGATTTCCGCTCAAGAGATGAAGAAGACGGGCATTCCTTGTCCATACCCACGAGAATGGGAATCAATCCCCTATCCGACGAAGTTCAGTCTAATTAACTTCACGCCGTTTGATGGGAAGGGTTCACCTACGCAGCATTTGATTTACTTCAAATCGCACCTGGGTGTTATCTCTGGTAATGAGTGTTTGCGTCGAAAATTGATGTATTCATTGCGGTATTCATTATAACATCAATCGTTACAATGAAAACAAAAAAAGATTGTCTTTTTATAAGACTTTTACACAATAAAAACAAAAGTTTACAACTCTCGTCAAAACAAACGCAGAGGACGTTTATCACCCGCTGCTTTGCGTGGGATCTTTGCCTGTGCCGGGGTTTATCCGTGGACCGCCTTAGATCTGGATCCGGTTGATGAAAAATTCGGCAGAGCTTCGTCTTCACCGAGGAAGTATTTGATTTGAAGCGCTGAGATCGACCAAGCGAAATCAAGGCTCTTCTCGAGATTAAGACCAAGCCTAATCTCAAGGGACGGACGAACGGGGTTCAGATCCTTCGAATAGCTCCTTCTTTATGCCGAAGTTCGCCAGGATCTGATTTGCCTTCGCTGAAATTCGTGCTCCTTGACTCCTCAATCCAGCAGCACCTCCACGTCTTGATAAATATTCGTCCCCGCTGAAAGGAGGCCCTAAGCTTGTATTTATAGGGCTTCGGAAGCGGTTATTTGGATGAGAACAAGTGATTTTGCTTATTTCAGTGCATATCCATGCTTTTGCTGAGATATCTGGTGTTGGAGTCCTGGAACGAAAAGATTTATAACTAAAACGTCCGGGAAATCCATCAGACCGTCAAAGCGCTGCGATGGGGCAATAGAATGTCTTACACCGCGCTTTGCGGGTCGGACTGGCCGACCCGCGCCTTCGCGGCGGAACTTGGCAGACCCGCCGCAGGCGCGGGCACGCGGTCCGACCCGCGGGGCGGAACCCGGTTTTTTCGAATCTTCGAGGCTAGTTTTCTGGTCTTCTGGCTTTATATTAACAACGGGGGGGGCCCGCCGCCCCCCCCCCCCCCCCCCCGCCCCCCCGCCCCCGGCCCCGCCCGCCCCCGCCCGGCCGTAATTGATACGCTTGTTTGACTTGTACGCTTCGTTGGCAGAATTGACCGTCGACGCGTGTTGATTGACACACAAGTGTTGATTGACGCACTGGAGCGATGTTGATTGACCGTGTGCGGTCCACTTGCGTTTTCGCATTGTGGTGTTCGTTGTGTGTATCAACAGTATGCCGATTCGGCTTTATGCGTCTTGTGCGCGTCAGATAACCTCTTAGACTCGGATAACGATGTTCGTCGTCTTCTCGTTTGTCTGTGAGCTGTGTACGGACACCTATAGGCATTTTTAGACGCCTACAGATACCCCCTCCAAAGTATTCCAGACTCATTCTTTTATTGAGGAGTCTGGAATGCTTTGGATAAGATAGGCCATCTCCTCAATTTCGTAGAGTGACCTTGAACTATCTCAATTCTTAACTTCTTCAGTCTTCAATCTATTCATTGTTTTGTCGAATAGGTGAAGTTCTTCCGGCGCTGCGTTTATCGTCTGACCGCTGTCGAAATCTTGAACTGAGATTGGTGTGTAACTTTCTGAACTTAGCTCGTGTCATTGAGTTGACTTTGAACTAATCCTCTCCGTCGGGAATTCATATCTGATTGTAACTAAAATCCTTGGAGTCATCTTTTGCCTTATTTTGGCGAAATTGCTGATGCGTTGACCGGCATCGATCTTTACTGTAACGCGTTGACCGGCGTTAACACAGTTTATACTCGTATGTTTGCTGGAGTCTACTCAGTTTAAGCTCTTAAGGCATTGGAGCGTGGCGGTCCCGAATGTTGGGCTGCAGGACCAACTATTAAAGCTGATTCATCTGCACGTGTGGATCTTATCCTAAAGTTTGTTGGATGTTCAAGTCATGAGACCAACTAATGAAGCTGATACGTCAATGACTCGCACTTATAGAATTTTTGGCAAATTCTCAGCCATCAACGGGTTTGATAAACCTTTACCGACTACCGTTTGAGTCGGGCTAGCATGCGGATTGTTTAAGTCCGTTCCGCATGTAACGTTATGCTAAAAGAGTTAATTCTTTTAGTGCTACGATATTAAATACGTAGACTTCGTCTTTCTCCTGTGAAAAGACTAAACAGCGACGTGTATCAGACGTAGACTTTAAGATTTTTGGCAAACCCTCAGCCTTCAACGGATTTGTCGTGTCTTTACCGATTACCGTTTGAATCGGGCTTGCATGCGGATTGTTTAAGTCCGTTCTGCACGTGACGTTGTGCTAAAGGAATGAACTCCCTTAGACTTGATGCTACGATATTGAATACGTAGACTTCGCCATTATTACGGGAATAAGCTGCCCGACAACGCGTGGTAGGCGCTGACTTATCCCTTCTTAGGCTTCGGGACAAAATGCCCCAGACTAGATTCTGGTGTCTTTTTCAATCGGTGAAAGACTAAACTGGCAATGCGAGTTAGGTGTTGACTTATCCCTACTCAGGATTCGGGATAAAATTCCCCGTGCGTGTGAGGCGCGGATTTTGGCGTTATTAATAACGGCCTGCCACGATGTCGAATATGTGGGCTTTTGTCCTTTTCACGGCAAAAGACTAACCGGCAACGCGTGTTAGGCGTTGACTTATCTCTGCTCAGGATTCGGGATAAAATTCCCCAGACTGGATTCTGGTGTCTTTTTCAATCGGTGAAAGACTAAACCGGCAACACGTGTTAGGTGTTAACTTATCCCTATTCAGGATTCGGGATAAAATTCCCCATGCATAAAAGGCATGTATTTTTGTTGCTACGATGCTGAATACGTAGACTCGGTCGTTTTTACGGGAACGAACCACCCAGCAACGCGGGTTAAGCGTTGACTTATCCTTACTTAGGCTTCGGGATAAAATACCCCGCACGTGTGAAGCACGGATTTTGGCGTTATGAATAACGACTTGCCACAATATCGAATATGTGGGCTTTTGTTCTTTTTACGGTTAAGAACTAACCGGCAACGCGCGTTAGGCGTTGACTTATCCCTACTTAGGCTTCGGGATAAAATTCCCCAGATTCGGATTCTGGTGTCTTTTTCAAACGGTGAAAGACTAAACCGGCAACGCGTGTTAGGCGTAGGCTTATCTCTATTTAGGAATCGAGATAAAATTCCCCGGGCATAAAGTGCGCGGATTTGAGAATTACGTCTTTTCTCAGGGTAAAGACAAACCCGAAAATGAAAGATGAAGAATTTTATATTCTATCTTTCAACACTGAAGAGGAAGAATTTTATATTCTATCTTCAGTTGGAAAGGAAACTCGAAGTGGGATCTCCACCACCAGAATCCGGAAAAATGAAACTAGGAGTGGGATCTCCACTCCGAGAATCGGAAAGATTCAAACGACCCTAACTTTTATAGGATTGGTTGTTTGATCTAAGAAAAGAGTTCCTCATTTATTGAGGGGAGATTCCAATTTTAACCTTAACTTTTATAGGTTTGGCTAAAAAGGAAAAGATGAAAATCTTTCGTTTATCAAAAGAGATGATTCGATCTTAGTCCTAACTATCTGCAGGTTTGACTAAGTGAGGTTGGAGACAATCCTAACTTTTATAGGTTTGATTGCTCGAACTGAAAATGAACCTCTCGTTCATGAAAGGAATCGAGAGGAGAAATTGGCTTTGGCCCTAACTTTTATAGGTTTGACCTGAAAGCAAAGAGAGTGGAATACAGGTAGCAGTAGAAATACTGGTTTGTACTAAACACTCGATGGGGGATTTTGATGTTAAGTGATAAAGACTTAACGCGAAGGGGTTTGACAATTCATCAAGGATTGACAGATTAAAATTCTAAGCATTATATCCGGACTCTAACCATGAAAGTGTTGAGTGCATGAACATAGCGAAAGTTTGAATGGATTAAACAGGAAAGAATTTTGGTGGTCTCACCGTCAATTAGTCTGATCGGTGGTGGGAGACTGTGAGTCATTAAGCACCAATGAGAGTTTTGTGAGGGAAGATTGATCTAATGAAACGATCGAATCTCATCTCAGCAAAAGAGTATTCGGAAGTCATAGTAGGAGTTTAGTGTTTATCACTTTGTTTGTAATGATCGGGTTATCCCTAAGAAAATTACATATAGTATTCTTCCGGGAACTCCCCATTACATGAATCATCCACCCCTAGCTTCTTCGCGAAACTGGGTTTATCTTTGCATTTGGTTACATGATCGGGTTATCCTTAAGAATGTTACATATAAAAATTCTCCTGGAACTTCCCGTCAAGAGTGGGAAACAGTTTAGACTTATATACCTATTGGAGTAATTGAGAAGCAGTTTATACTCGTATACTCTTTGGAGTTTCAGAAGGAGCAGTTTATACTCTTATACCGGTCGGAGGATTAAGAAGCAGTTTATACTCTTATACTTGTCGGAGTGTTCATTCGGCTCAATTGAGCGATATAATGCCGGCTTCAACCAAGGTTTGGATGCTATTCTTAAGAGCGAAGCACCACGGGAGGCAAAGTTTGAGTTCGGAGGATTGGCTGTCGGTTGGCTCCTCTCGGCCTTCTTCCTTCGGAGGAAGCGTTCGGCTTGTTCACCGCGCACCTTCAAGTCTTTCCAAGTGTTAGACGGTGCGACTCCCATAACTTCCAATATCTCAATAGATAGGTTGTTATGACATGTCTGGAGGATGAAGTCCTCCGTGATCGGATCTCGGCAATTCATTGCCTTATTCCTGAAGCGTTTGACGAAGTCATCGACTGTTTCGTCATCTTCTTGTTTTTCATCGAAAAGTGTCCTGATGGATACCTCGTTGTCGTCATCAAAGAAGTTACCAAGGAATGAGTTCTCCATATCGTCCCAGTTGTTAATACTTCCGGGCTTGAGACGGCGGTACCAATCGAAGGCCGGCCCGCGAAGGGTGCCAACGAATGACCGAACCATCAAGGCTTCATTGTCGGAGATCATACCAAAGTGGGACTTGAAGTAGATCAGATGTTGAGTGGGTGAACCCTTCCAGTCAAACGGCGTGAAGTTAATCAGGTTGAACTTCGCCGGATACGGGATCGAATCCCATTCTCTTGGATAGGGACATGGAATGCCGGTCCTTTTTACCTCTCGATCATACATTAAAGCGTTGATTTTACTCTCGAGATCTTTCATTTTCTCATCCTCGCTCGTATCAGGCTTTGGACGATTCTTAAGAGGAATAACGGGGCCACCCCCAACATTGTCGTCTTTAGTGGGGCCACCCCCAGCGTTTTGGTCAACGAGAGGGTTATCAGCATTGAGGCGTTCATCCACATCTGAATCGCTACCTACTTGGTTAGCAGCGTTGCGACGGCTGGATTCGCCCATTTGATTGGAAAGAGCCCGAATCTGTCGGTCGTGCTCTTCCTTCATCCGCTGCATAGCCATTTCTATTTTGAATTAAAATGCTTGTTTCTGCTTGGTTAGAGCATCCTCAACCATTTTAGTTGCTTCCTCGGTGTTAATCATAAACACCTCGCGGGATTGCCCTGGGCTAGATACCGTATTGTCAGAAGCGACTGCAGAGTTAGCATCCGATGCTTCATCGTCCGAGGATAACCCTCTCTGCATTCTTTGGTAGTCCCTGCGTTTAGTCGTCCCTGATCACAACCGGGTTAGATGATGAGATATAAGCGGGTCAGAGCTAGAAGGTCGAATCGACTTTTCCTTATCAGCCATATTTATTGTGACTTCCGGGAGTTCGTCACCTTGAACAACCGATCTCTTTTTACGGAGACGCTTTGGTTTGGACTTAGTCATTCCGTTGGAGATCCTCTCGGATACCGAGACCCTCTGCGGAGCGGTCTTGGGGCAACTACATGCTGATAATATTGTCCTGATTAGTTCGGCGCACGGGTAGTGAGATTTGGTTTCTCGGGCATATCTTTTCCGAGACTCGTTCATACCCCCAGCCCGATAGTACAACTCATCGATCAGATGACCGGAGCAACCTATCGTGTGTTGACATGACTCCCCTGGTATAACGTTGTCATCGTCAGATGAATACGTTTCTTTCAGGGGATTTGCCGCTTTATTAGCATTCTTAAGAGTCACGTGTTTAGAACTACGCTTTTGGGAGCGCAGGATCTCAACAGGCTCTTGGTTTTGGATAAACACCCCCAGGCGGGTAGAAATTGGAGTTTTCCCTTTATGAGAAGGCTTGAAATTGTTGCGAGGGCGTGTGCGACCTCCAGCTCGACGAGTCGCTCGGGGTTCAGTCACCGGACCCAAGCGTTCTTCGATCAGAACTTTGCCTCGATCCTCGTGCAAAGGACCCAGGCGATCAACTATCCTCACCTTGAATCGGGACAAATCCATGTTGTCGTGGGGCTCCACCAGAGGTGCGGAACTCGAAGGGATCGACATAACCGGTGCAGAACGTCTTCTGTCTCGACCCTGGCGCGAGTCAGATTTAAGTGACCGACGGGTTGGAGGGTCGGATTCAAGTGACCCGCGATTTGGAAGGTCGGATCCAAGTGACCCACGATTTGGAAGGTCGGATCCAAGTGACCTGCGATTTGGAAGGTCGGATCCAAACGACCTGCAAAGTGGAAGGTCGGATCCAAGTGACCTGCGATTTGGAAGGTCGGATCCAAACGACCTGCAAAGTGGAAGGTCGGATCCAAGTGACCTGCGATTTGGAAGGTCGGATCCAAGTGACCTGCAAATTGGCGGGTCGGATTGGAGTGACCTACAAATTGGCGGGTCGGATTGGAGTGACCTGCGTTTTGACGGGTCGGATTGGAGCGACCTGCGTTTTGACGGGTCAGATTGGAGTGACCTGCAAATCGGCGGGTCGGATTGGAGTGACCTGCAAATTGGCGGGTCAGATTGAAGTGACCTGTAAATCGGCGGGTCGGATCGGAGTGACCCGCACGCCGGCGGGTCGGATTCAAGTGACCCGAGATTCTCGATCTTTTCGGCTGTCGTTTTAGATTTTGGTCTCCAAGTTTGATGCAGTCTTGGTTGTTTCTTAGCTATGTCCTTCTTCTGCATCTTTTGTGCTTTTTGCACAAGAATTCGCGTGCGCGCAAGCGCGCAGCGCTTTTGAATTCGCTCCTCCAGAGTTGAACGACCGAAACGCCAAAACCAAGGCCTAGGCGTTTCCGACAAAGAAGAACAGTAGTTGAAGATGGAGAATTTTCGAGGGTCACCACTAATATGAGCAACAAAGGGACATCGACACAGGATAATCCAAAGTCGATTCCGGAAGCACCCCAGTGTGTAACCCGTCTGCAGTCTGGAGCCATCATACGAGGAACTTATGGTAGGGTTCGGACAAGATTACCGTCAGAAGATGAAGAATCGTATTCCTGCTCTGCTGTCGCATCAGACAATACGGTGTCCAGCGAAGGACAACCCCGCGAGTCATTCATGATAAGCGCGGAACAAGTGGCCAAGATGCTCGAAGAAGCCATGGCTAAACAACAGGAGAGCTTCAGGTTCGAAATGCAGATGGCCATGCAGAGTATGAGAGAAATGCATGACCAGCAAATCCGAGCGCTGACAAATCAGCAAGGCGAGCCACTCTGGTGTTTTCTGGTCTTTCCGGGACTTGTATTTTCTACCGTTTTGCGTAATTAATCGTCTTGCTGACTTGTACGCTTCGTTGCGGAATTGACCGTCGAACGCGTGTTGATTGACACACACGTGTTGATTGACGCACGCATGTTGATTGACGCGTGCGGTCCACTTGGCGTTTTCCATTGTGGTGGTTCGTTGTCGTGTCATCAACAGTTTGCCGATTCGCTTTATGCGCTTGTCGGCCTCAGATAATCCTCTTAGACTCGGATAACGATGTTCGTCGTCTTCTCTTTGTCTTGAGCTGTGTGCGGGCACCCATAGGCATTTTTAGACGCCTACAATGAGCCTCTGATGGTACGGTCCTTCGTTGGCACTCTTCGTGGAGCCGCCTTCGATTGGTATCGTCGCCTCAAGCCAGGAAGCGTGGATAGCTGGGACGACATGGAGACAAAATTCCTCGCTAATTTCTTCAACGACGACACCGAGATATCAATCCACCTAGGGGTCATCGCCTACAATGAGCCTCTGATGGTACGGTCCTTCGTTGGCACTCTTCGTGGAGCCGCCTTCGATTGGTATCGTCGCCTCAAGCCAGGAAGCGTGGATAGCTGGGACGACATGGAGACAAAATTCCTCGCTAATTTCTTCAACGACGACACCGAGATATCAATCGGAACGTTGCTCGATGAGAAACAAAAAGACGGGGAATTGGTCGACACCTTAGTCAAAAGGTTCCGGAACAAGGCGATGAACTGTCGGGACCCGATCACTGAGGAGTTCATTCTCCAAACTTGCCACAACAACCTCGCATTGGACGTATTGGAGGCAATGGGAACAGCACCGTCTAACACTTGGAAAGACTTGAAGGTGCACGGTGAACAAGCCGAACGCTTCCTCCGAAGGAAGAAGGCCGAGAGGAACCTACTGACGGCTAATCCTCTGAGCTACTGGTGGTGCTAATTAAACGTCACAACAGCAATCCCGAAGGCAGCAAAAGACTTCGGGTCCGAGACTCCAAAAAGAGTATTCCTTCAAGGACGAAGACGTTCCAGCCATCTTCGAATCCCTCATTGGAAGCAACAAGATCAAGCTACCACCTCTCACAAATCAGAAGGAAGCTGACAACACTACGGACCCAAAGTACTGTGCATACCACAGGAGGGTCGTTCATCCCACCAAGGAGTGGTTTGCTCTTAAGAATAGCATCCAAACCTTGGTTGAAGCCGGCGTTATATCGCTCAATTAAGTCGACAAGACTCCGACGAGTATAAGAGTATAAACTACTTCTCAATCCTCCGACCGGTATAAGAGGTTAAACTACTCCCTGATACTCCAACATGTATATGAGTCTAAATTGTTTCATTTCTTTCACGGGAAGTTCCTGGAGAATTTTTATATGTAATATTCTTAAGGATAACCCAGTCATATAACTGAGTACAATATCGGACCTAGTTCCACAAGGGAAGCTGGGGGTGGATTTTTCATGTATCGGGAAGTTCCCGAAAGAATACCACGGGATAACCCAATCACTATAAAAGTGATAAGTAAAACATCCACATTTAAACTCTAAATGTCGGAATGTTTTCCATTATTGTTATCAAATTCATTAATTCTCATGAGTTATCTTGTTGAGACGAGATTCGATTCTTTTGACAGATTAATCTTTCCTCACAAAAATCCCCCACTGATCAAGTTAATTGACGGTGGGTCCACTAAATTTTCTGTCCGCCAATTCATGGCAATTTCCAAAGCTTGACGTGTTAAGTCCTGATTACTTAACATTAAAACCCTTCATCGAGCGGCCAGTACAAACCAGTATTTCTACCGCTACTTGTATTCCACTCCCTTTGCTTTCAGGTCAAACCTATAAAAGTTAGGGCCAAAACCAAAATCCCCTCTAGATTCCTTCAATGAACGAGAGACCCATAAATTGAGCAATCAAACCTTCCTACAGTTAGGATCGTCTTAAACCTCCCATTCGGTCAAACCTTCCTACAGTTAGGACCAAAACCAAAATCCCCTCTCGATTCCTCCAATGAACGAGAGGTCCACTTTCAAATCGAGTGATCAAACCTTCCTACAGTTAGGGTCATCTCAAACTCCTGCTTAGTCAAACCTTCCTACAGTTAGGACCAAAACCACGATTCATTCTCGATAAACGAGAAATTCATCTTTAGTTCGATAATCAAACCTTCCGACAGTTAGGGTTATCCGAATCTTTTCGATACTCGGAGTGGAGATCTCACTCTTAGTTTCACCTTTTCGGATTCTGGGGGTGGAGATCCCACCTCGAGTCTCCTTTCCAGCTGAAGATAGAATATAAAATTCTTCTTCAGTGTCGGGAGATAGAATATAAAATTCTTCCTCTCCCATTTCGGGTTCGTCTTTGCCCCAAGAGAAGACACCACCTTTTTCAAATCCCAAAATCTGTGCCTCACAGGTACAGGGAATTTTATCCCGAATCCTAAGCAGGGATAAGTCTGCGCCTAACACGCGCTGCCGGTTTAGTCTTTTTCCGCACAAAAAGACACCAGAGTTCGATTCTGGGGTATTCTATCCTGAAACCTAAGCAAGGATAAGTCTGTGCCTAACCCGCGCTGCCGGTTAGTTCTTAACCGTTGAAAAGAACATCCGTCCACATATTCAACATTGTGGCAGGTTGTTATTAATAACACCAAAATCCATGCCTTACACGCATGGGGAATTTCATCCTGAATCCTAAGAAAGGATATGCCGACGCCTAACACGCGTCGCCGGTTTAGTCTTTTACCGATTGAAAAAGACACCAGAATACCAGTCTGGGGTATTTTTATCCCGAAGCCTAAGTAGGGATAAGTCAGCATCTAATACACGTTGCTGGGTAGCCTATTCCCATAACAATGGTAAAGCCTACACGCGTCGCCGGTTTAGTCTTTCTCCGTGAAAAAAGACACTGGAGTTCGTTTCTGGGGTATTTTATCCCGAAGCCTAAGTAGGGATAAGTCAGCATCTAACACACGTTGTCGGGTAGCCTATTCCCGTGATAATGGCGAAGTCTACGTATTCGAAATCATAGCGCCAAGTCTAAGAGAATTAACTCTCTTAGCACAACGTTACATGCGGAACGGATTTAGACAATCCGCATGCTAGCCCGACTCAAACGGTAGTCGGTAAAGGCTAATCAAATCCGTTGAAGGCTGGGGGTTAGCCAAAAATCCTAAAGTCAACGCCTAACACGCGTCGCCGGGTAGTCTATTCCCGTGAGAAAGACGAAGTCTATGTATTCAATATCGTAGCACTAAGAGCGTTAACTCTCTTAGCACAACGTCACATGCGGAACAGATTTAGACAACTCAAACGGTAGTCGGTAAAGGCTTATCAAATCCGTTGATGGCTGAGGGTTTGCCAAAAATCCTATAAATACGAGAGTCACTGACGCATCAGCTTCATTAGTTGGTCTCGTGACTTAAGCATCCAACAACATTCGAAACCCTAGGGTCAAACGCAGGTCAACGCGTAACCCTAGGTCAACGCCAGTCAATGCGTTGCGATCAAAAAGTCAACGTACGACGTTCAAAACCCTAGGGTCAACACGTAACCCTAGGTCAACGCCTATCAATGCGTTGCAATGAAAGAATCAATACTCCGAAAAGTATACGAGTATAAACTGCTTTTTAGTACTCCGAAAAGTATACGAGTATAAACTGCTTCTTAATACTCCAATAAGGTATACGAGTATAAACTATTCCCTATTTTTGGTTGAGAAGTTTCTGGAGAATATTTTTCTAAAAATATTCTTAAGGATAACTCAACAACACTACGCCGGACAACGCGTCGCGAATAAAGACTCAACACCAACAATCAGTTATATGTTGAACCAACAAGCACGGGCTAAAGATCAGAAAATCAGGAATCAACTTCAAATTTAAAATTCCGACAACGGTCAGACAATAAATGCAGCACTGGAACCCTTACAGACATTCAACAAAGCACCGAATAGCCTGAAGGATTGAAGGAATCAAGAATAGAAGCCATTCAAAAGTCCCGTCATACCGATTGAAGGTTGGGACAATCATATCCAAAGTATTCCAGACTCTCCTATAAAAGAACGAGACTGAAATACTTTGGAGGGGGTATCTGTAGGCGTATAAAACTACATATAACAAACTAACGAACCATCGGGCGACATATCCAAAAACGATCGTCGGACCACAACACCGAAGCCAAGTGACACGCGACGAAGCGGATTAACTAGGCGACGAGGCTAACGAACCGCACGCAAACAATGGAATACATCCACTCGCATGCAGAATCAAGCTAATGGTTCGGTGAGTCAACGAGTCATCCAACCATAGGACATATTCGAACTCAAACACCAAGGCGGATTTACTGCTAAATCGGGATCCAGACTTCCAAATCAGAGTCCAGATCAACAATAAAACTTGGATAAACCGCGAAACCATAAAACCGGACAACGGACGACACGACAAAAACCCGGGGAAAGAGCTCGGCACTAAGCCATCTAGGCGGATCGGTGAGCCGAGCCACCAAGTGGTGGCTCGGCAACCGAGCCACCAAATGGTGGCTCGGTGGCTGAGCCACCTTGGTGGCTCGCCGAGCCACCTTGAGGTGGCTGTGGCTCGGAGGCCGAGCCACCCCATGGGGTGGCCGAGCCACCCCATGGTGGCCGGCCTCCTGTGCCAAGGCACAGGTTTGAGTGCCTATAAATAGGCTCAGGGGGGCTCATTTGTGGGAGGTTGGAATTTTGGAGCCGAAACTCTGCCGGATTGAGAATTGGACTTGAAAGTTTGAAGCTTTGAAGACTCAACTTCCAGATCTGGTTCTTGGCGATCATCCACGCCAAATAAAGCTGGAGTTCGAGAGAGATCAGATCTGAGATCTACACGGTTTCCCTCTGGATCAAAGCTTGGCCTTTGATCCCGAGAAGAGTCTCGATTTCGCTTGGTCGATTTCGATAACTTGGGCTATTATTTCCTTAGTGAAATAATCCCCACGGCTGTTATTTCCTTCGTAGAATAACACCCACTATACCGTGTAGATCCGACCGGATCAAGATCGCGCGGTGGTCCACGGATTAACCCCGACGCAGGCAAAGAACCCACAAAAACGAGTGACCGCAAAACAGGAGCTCGTGATTCGTTTGACAAACAAGGAAGATTGTAACTTTTTCTTTTTCTTTTGATCTCGTTGTAACCGGATCTTATAAAAAGACCGGATCTTTGTAACCGATAAACTGTTAACAAAGTAATCAATGACTTCAATGAAGAAAGCTACGATTTTTCCCGCGAACACACCCCCATACTTTCAGGTGATCTAAGTTAGGGTTTATATTCTTCCAGATTGTGTAAGGGGTTTTATCAGAATTCTTGAATGGAATTCTATTTAATATATGGCAAGCAGTCATTAGGTCTTCTCCCCACAGGTTCTCTGGCACACCAGAATTAATTAACATTGAGTTTACCATATCCATTAATATTCTATTCTTTCACTCAACTACTCCATTAGATTGAGGTGTATATAGAGCAGTTATTTCATGAATAATTCCATTCTCTTCATATAATTGTTTTAGTTCATTAGAAGTATACTCACCACCTCTGTATGATCTTAGTATTTTAATTTTCCTATCCAATTGATTTTCAACTTTTGCTTTATATATTTTGAATTTGTTTATCACTTCACCTTTGGTCTTAATTAAGTAGAGATAACAATATTTAGAATAGTCGTTTATGAAAGTTATGAAATATTTTTTACCTCCTCTAGATGTTCTTCCTAAATCACAGACATCACTATGTATGAGTTCTAATATCTCAGAATCTCTATCAATGCTTTTGAAGGGTTTTTTAGGAAGTTTAGCTTCTACACATATTTTATATTTTTTATTATATTTTATATTAAGCTTTGGAATTATATTAAGTTGCTCAATCTTTTAATTGAATTATAATTGACATGTCCTAGTCTTTGATGCCAAGTGATACATGGATCAATATTCAAAACCATTGGAGATGTAGGAGTAGAGTTGTTAACATTTAATTTAAAAAGACCATCACATAGAAATCCTTTTCCAATAAAATTCAATCTATTAGTTATTACAACTTTATTTGATTCAAAAATAAGTTTGTAGCCTTGTTGCACTAATAAAGATCCGCTAATCAAATTTTTCCTAATGTCTGATACATGATGGACATCCTGCAGGATTAAAGTCTTATCTGAAGTCAGGTTTAGGTTGATCTGACCTATTCCAGATACAGGAGCCACATCATTATTTCCTATTATTATAGTTCCTCTAATTGAGACCTGATAAGTGGAAAACACAGATTGATTAGAGCAAACGTGAATATTAGCTCCCGTGTCAATCCACCAATCATTTGCTTGAAAGGTCATATTTACTTCAGGGGTGAAGAGAACAGACCTGAAAGCAGTCTCAGCTGAACTGGAAGTTACTATGTTTACTTATGACTTATTACGTGGAGGTCCTCCCTTCCTAGATTTGGGTGGTTCTGTTTTCTTGTAGAAGCAGTGCTTAGCAAGTTGGTTGGTTCGTCCACAAACGAAACAGGCTCGAAGTTCAGCTCCTTCCTTCTTTTAAAAGTGAACAAGTTTCTTATTTTGATGAAAGGATTTCTTCTTAAATATTTTATTTTGATTTTGGTGGAGGGGACATTTCTTGTGA
>NC_033801.1:114929916-114932338 GCF_001876935.1 Asparagus officinalis
GGAAAGAGTTTGGATTCAACATTGTTTAATTTGGGCTCTTTGGGTTCGGATTTTGTCACATATTTCTCCCTGAGTCTATGTTGCTCTTCGATTCTAATGTCATTCAACACTTGTTCAAGGGTAAGATCTTCTTGGGTATGGTTAAGGTTTTTGGCAAATTCTGACCAGGACTTGAGAAGTTTGTCTATAAGGCATGCTATCTGAAACGTCTCATCTAAGATAGATCCATTCATTTTTAGTTGGTGAACTATATGTTCGAATTCATGAATTTGCTCATTCCTTGGTTTAGAATCTACCATTTTAAATTTGTTAAAATCAGAATCTTTAAATCTTTTAATTCTCATATCATCTAAACCATACTTTTTCTCTCTAGTGTTTCCTACAGAAATTTAGCATTAGTGATAGTATAATATATATCATATAACCTATCATATAAGGTTCCTAAGATTCTGTGTAGACAATGATACTTTATTTCTTAAGGTGTTCTCGGGATAGGAATGGAATCTGTGGAGGAAGATGAGGAAGATTGCCTAGTAATTGGTCTAGATGAAGATGGGTTGTCGGGTTCTATAGCACTTGTTATATTTAGAGTTGTTAACCAAAATCTCAATTGGCTTTGCCAACTATTGAAATTGTTCCCATCAAACTTCTCTAGTTTAGCCGACGTAATTTCACTTATAGCCATAATCTGACGATGAATAAATAATTTTGTTATTATAATGCAACAGATATGATTTAAACATTCAAACAACAGAATTAAGTGTAGTATGTCGGTTTTATACGATGTAGACTGAATTAACATAAGAAACATAATACAAAACAGAATACTAAACATACTAAACATGATATTATTCTAAACAGCTCAATTAGATTCTTGGATTGTTGGAAATATTAGCTATTTAGACAAAAACAAAAAGTAATTTGAACAGTTAATAATTATCTGATAATAGTGGGTTAATATTATAACACAGATATAAGAAATAATTCAAACAAAAATAAGTAAAGGTTAGAAATACGGCATGATGATGGAAGCATGCACAAAGCACTGTCCCAAGAATCTAATTGTCCCCTCTTATACAGGGCTACGTGGCAATGGATATTAGAGATACGACGACCCTCGGTCAGACGACCTCATTCTCATCGGCACGAGCTTCAAGAAGGATTTATGAATTCTTTGTAAACTTTCGGGGAATCAGCAAAAATGTAATAGCAATAATAAATATTAAAAGAGTGAAGAAGTGAAGAAGAAGAGCAGTTGTATTTTTGCCGTGTCTTTGGCCCTCGCAGCTGTTTGTTTATATAGAGGAAAAAACAACCGTTTAACTCCACAATTAGAACCACAAATCTCGCGCAATAATTTAGCTCGTGGTTTAACACGTTTTAAATGCTAATAAACATTACTGTTTAATATGTTTTAAATGTTAATTACATTTTAATTGTTATAAATGTTACGCACTAATTTAGCTAGCCATTTATTAACTGTTATAAACGTTTAAGTGTTACTCACGTTTTTTTAATTTACATTATATTAAACACGTTTTAATAATTTGCAAAAAAAAAGTAAAAATCTAAGCCTGTGTCTTTAGCCATCGCAGTTGTTGGTTTATATAGAGGAAAAAACAACAGTTTAGCTCCGCAATTAGATCCACAAATCTCGCGCAACAATTTAGCTCGCGGTTTAACACGTTTTAAATGCTAATAAACGTTACCGTTTAATTGTTATAAACGTTACCCAATAATTTAGCTAGCCATTTATTAATTGTTATAAACTTTAATCACGTTTTTTTAATTTACATCATATTAAACACGTTTTAATTTTTTTCTAATTTGCAAAAAAATAAAAATCTAAAATATAGCAGGTTAAGTAAGGGCCCTTCCATCCGGAGCTGCATTCATATTCGCAGGTCGTGGGCGCGCGCCTCCCGACCCGAGCCCGAACCAGCCCGGTTCGGCGCTCGTGTGTGTACTGGTGTGGAGCATAACCCATGTTTTCTTCTAAGGGGGAGTTATTGGTTGGGACAAATTAGGGTCAAGTGGGAAAATTATTCCAATGGAACAATTTTACCCATTTGAGATATTTTGAGTGGGGTAAAGTGGGATAATGGGGGATAATGGGATAATTTGAGCCTTTGATTTGACAATTCATATGGAATAATTGATGATGTGACACATTATTAAAATATAATTTTATCTATTAATTACTCTAAAATTAACTTATCCAATTGGTTTAGTATATTATTTAGTATATTATTATAATATAAATATTATTTTACTTTATATTAAAATATAATATATTATACTATACATACAAATTACTATTATTAATTATTATATTGTATTATATTATATTATATTAGCATGCTATACTATATATAATAATTAATATGATATAATATTAATATAATATAATATTAGTATATTC
>NC_033801.1:114933251-114977753 GCF_001876935.1 Asparagus officinalis
ATAATAAATGTTATTAAAATATTAATATATTATTATATAATATTATTAATATATGTTATTAAATTATGTTATTAAAATATTAATATATGTTACTAAAATATTATATAATATTATAATAAATACGTTATACTATAATTACTAATTAATATTATATAATAATATATTACATAATATTATTAATATATGTTATTATAATATTATATAATACTATAATAAATACATTATACTATAATTACTATTATATAATATTATTAATATATACTATTAAATTATGTTATTAAAATATTAATATTTGTTATATTTTATATATCATGTCATATATTTATAATATAATTGCATGTATTAGTTACGTAATACAAAAATATTTTAAAATTATCCCAATTGCCTTTAATGTGGAACAACATTATTCCAATATGGAGCATGGGGTAAATTTTACTATTTATCCTATAATTACTATTATATAATATTATTAATATATACTATTAAATTATGTTATTAAAATATTAATATATGTTATATTTTATATATCATGTCATATATTTATACTATAATTGCATGTATTAGTTACGTAATACAAAAATATTTTAAAATTATCACAATTGCCTTTAATGTGAAACAACATTATTTCAATATGGAGCATGGGGTAAATTTTTACTATTGAGATAAAAATTTTGTATATGAGTGGGAGAATTTTATCCCAAGTGATGTAATTGTCTCACTAGTGTTCTAAAAAACCAATAACACAAAAAGGTATAATCCTTGTTCCATTGTCTCAATGAATAACACTATGAAATAGAATACCCAAATTTATCTCGTTATCCCCCAAAATATCTCAACCAATAAACCCCATAAGTATATGAGAGAAAAGGATGGCTTATAAACAACCCTCGTTCTCATCTCCTATCCAATGTGAGACTAAACTTCCCCACTTCAAAATCAAGTTTTAAGTTATAACTCCAACAACAATTCTATAAGCATTCATTTCCCCTTGCTCACATAGTAGCGATAAAACTTTTTGCCGTGTAACTCCGAAATTCATAAAGCAAGGAGAGCATTAGAATTCTTGAGACATATAATATATACGTTTTACAAGACAGAATCAAATAAGTTGTCAGAATTCTAAAATTCTAACCGTATTATTGTAAGATTCCTGAAATTTCAACAACAGTACCTTTATTTGGCATTTTTTTCTATTTTGATAACAAAGTTATAGTAATTTTTTATTAGGAAACATATGTGATTTTAATTAAAATTTGACAGACCTGAAAGTACCCTAGAGGGGGGTGAATAGGGTTATTGCTAATCTTATTAGATATTAATACCAATTAAAACTTATTAACAAATATATCCTAATAATGATAATATTCAATAAGATATATGCAAGGATATATATGCAAAGGGAAAAAGAACAAGAAACAATATAAACAAATAGTGGACACAAAGGACAATCCAAACACAATAATATGATCACGGAGTTCTGACCTTCCGTCCTACGTCTCCGCTCCCCACTCCCGGGGAGAACTCCACTATCGACATACCCAGTTTGGAAGCCGGAACTTCTCTACACACTCGGTTTTCTAGCTTACCGAAAACTCTACAAATCTCTCACAACACTCGGTTTTCTAGCTTACCGAAAACTCTACAAATCTCTCACAATGTACATACACAAACTACAACCTTAAGTGTTGGTCCTCATGTATCGCCTCCCTCTAGTGCTCGGAATTATCACTCCTCACTAGGCTACCGACGCCACTCCTCTCGGTATCGATTACGTCCTCACCACACACTCCTCTCGGTGTACAAGTGTATTACAAAGTAAACTTCACAAATTAATCACAACAAATGATTGTTCTCTAAACAAGGTGAGAACTCAATTAGGCACAACTCTAAGTCACAAACCCCACAACCTAAAATATACTATGAATGTAAATACTATAAGCTCAATAGGTTGTGTGTGAACAAAGAGATTCAATAAAAACAATTTAACTAAACTCAATATAAATCTAGCTTATGGAAATTAGAAACAAAACAATAAATAGCTAGAATGAGTTTAGGAAAACTTCTCTATTGATCAAGAGAGAGAAAGAGATGAGTTGAAGCTCAAACACCAAAGGATTATCTCTTCTTCCTCTTGTGAAATTATCTTCACAAAACCGAAACTTTGAAACAAGGCTTTAAACACCTTTAAACAAACTTAAAACCTTGTTAAACTTGATTAAAACATTTTCTTAGATACATCAGAACTTAGAGGGTATGGAATATATATAGGAGCCCCAAAGAACCAAGAAAACCCAAGTGAAAAGTCCAAAAAACCAAAAAACAGCTCAGCCAAAAACTAGCCGTTACAGAGTTATGCGTCGACTCGTACTGTTCATGAGTCGACTCATAAACTAGCCGTTTTAGGCAAAAAAAACCTCTGATGGGTCGACTCATATGTTCATGGGTCGACTCATGAACTGTTCATGGGTCGACTCATGCATTTATGGGTCGACTCGTCAGGTTTGAACAATATCGGCAGATCTGAAATTTTTGTATAGCTGTCTTTGTAAAATTAATTAAAAATAGTAAATCAATTCCAAAAATTATAAAAGTTTGAAGAACGTTTTTATACATATAGATAAACATTTTAGAGAAATAATTTATGAAATATCACTTACCATTTATGATAAATAAATATTTTAACACAGATATTCCAGATTCTGAAAACTGCTGAGACACACGACTTTGTAAAATCAGTTTAACATAGTAAATCAACTCCAAAAATTATGAAACTTTAAGAAAACTTTATAAAAATATAAATGAACATGTTAAAAAAATAATTTTTTAAATTTAATTTCCCATTTGTGAAAACTCATCTGTTTTGCAAAAACATGCACGGACATAAACTTGTTAAGAACTTGATTTTGACAAAATGAGTTCAAAAAAATTTTAAAACTTTCCAATAGATTTATAGACTTGATAAATGATATGAAATATTGTTATTAAGTCTATAATAATAAAATACAATATATTTTGCAAACATGATAGAATATAAAATAAGTGAGTATGCATATGAACATGTATATTTGTTTCATATCTATATAGCTATACCAAAACAACTTATCCACATAAACAAACATGTATGTATATAAATATTCGTTTGGAAAAATATTGTTTGTGGATAAAACGAAAAAATGGATAAACCAAGAAAACGTGTGTGTGTGTGTATAATATTAAGCTTGAAGTATTAAACACACATAATATAAAAACCTAAACTAAATATACCCAAGCAATCTTGATCTTCGATGTAGCTCAACTTGGTATACTTTGCGGATGAAGCTTGAACTTGAATCTTGACTTGAATTGCAAGGCTTCACTCCACGATTCCGCTAACCTCCATTGGATATGATCGTTGTGACACAATTCCATCCAACCTCCAATATATTGTTTGCCTAGAATAGATACAAACCACAAACACTAGACAAATAATATTAGATGTAAATTATTTGTAAATCATCATCAAAACAAAAGGATCCAACAAGACCCGTTTCCTAAATCATAGGGTTCTTTTGAAATAATTTTGAAAATTTGTCTTCGTAGGAGTTTGTTATGTTTTCTATTTTTTGAGCGATTAAATTCCATTTTTCATATTACTTTTGGAAAAGTTGTCTTCAAGGATTCAAAGTGTTTGATAGATTTTAAGATGAGCTTTGCTACATGGATCGAAAATATGGGACCAATAGGGGGGACAAGTGAGGTGTCCCCCTCCTATTGGATAATGAGTTGGTCATCATTCATCATGATGACCAACTCATTATCCAATAGGAGCGGGTCACCTCACTTTTTTTTTTGGTCAATGAAAAATTTTTATTCATTACCAAAGTGATGAGTTTGTGTACATCAAATTCTCACTGAAGTTAGTAAGATATCAACTAAAAATACAAGAAACTAAACCCAAATATCCATATGTACAGAGATATTGCTCACTGGAAACTAAACTACAGAGAAAGTAGCCATTCTCTGTTTTCGTCAAGATCAGGCATATTTAGGATTGCAGTTAAAACATCCATCTTGATCTCTTTCACTACTTAATCCACATTCTTAATTTCCTGCAGAAAAATTCTTCTATTCCTCTCATTCCGTAACCTGTAAATAGCTGCAGATAATGCCATGCGTTTGATTCCTTTCCTGGAGTCTTTCCCCCTCAATTTTGTACAAAACCAATCTAGAAGGAGCCCCCAGCAACATGTTTTCCATTTAAAATTCAACCATTCCATGATTTTGTTCCATACTGCACTGGAGAAATACACTCAAAAAACAGGTGATTCCTACTTTCCTGACCTGCACCTGAGCACAAGCAACACACATTAGCATTGATGATCCCTCTTCTTATCAGTCTGTCCTGGGTAAGTAGTCTGTTTTGAACTGTAAGCCAGCATATAAAAGCATGTTTAGGGTAGCACATATTATCCCACACTGTATTATGCCATTGTACCCTCTGAGAATTATTAGACAGAGCATAGTATAATCTTGATATCTGAGATTTTGTATCATTGAAACTGGTACTGAGGAGATTTACCAGGTTATTCACTCCCCCACAATGAAGAATTGATTTATCTCTTTGCTTGATCATTTGCTTCCATATCCAAGAGTCACTGTTTTTGACAGTCATATGCCATACATCCCTGAGATTTAAGTAGTTTCCATGGATCCATTTGATCCATAATGATTCCTTGTGCACATGTAGATACCACAGATTCTTCAAGGTGGCTGCCAAATTCCAAACTGTAGCCGAAAAAACTCCCAGACCTCCTTGCTTTTTACCCAGGCAAACATTATGCCAAGCCACTAAGGGGATTTTATGAGACAAATTTGTTCTTCCCCATAGGAAATTTTTACATATTTCATCAATTTTTTGGGTTACTTTAACAGGCAGAGTGTAATCTGTTGTCCAAAAGACTTGAATACCCAAAATAACACTCTTGATGATTTGAAGTCTACCCGCATATGTGAGATTCTTGTGTTTCAGCCAAGACTGCAACTGATTAGAAATTTTGCTTAAGAGATCACCGCAATCCATGTAAGATAATCTTCTAGGGATGAGAGGAACACCTAGATATCTGATTGGGAACTGTCCTTCTTTAATCCCCAGCAGGTTAATGATGTAATTCTTCAAATTTCCATCTACTCCTCCAAAGAAAATAGAGCATTTATCCTTATTTGCTTCCAATCCAGTGACTTCACCAAACTTCTTTATACACATGAATAATTTTTGGACAGTGTAAACATCTCCTCTTCCAAAAAGAAGTAAATCATCAGCAAAAATGAGATGTGTGATATTGAGCTTCCGACACTTTGGATGGAATTTAAACAATTTGTCAAATTTCAACATGTCCAGGCTTCTTGAAAGATACTCCATGCCTAAAATCAATAGATAGGGGGATAAAGGATCACCTTGTCTTAACCCTCTCTCACCTTTGAAGTAACCATGGAGGGAACCATTAAAGGAGATAGAAAACTTTGGACTGGAGATACAAGTCATGATCCTATCCACCATAAAATCAGGAAAACCCAATCCTTTAAGCATTTCCCTAAGAAAGTTCCAACTTATAGTATCAAAAGCCTTCTTAATATCTATGTTTAACATTAACCTTGGTGAGATGTGCTTCCTGGAATATCCTTTAACCAGTTCATGAGCCAAAAGAAAATTACTTGTGATATGTCTCCCTTTAACAAAAGCAGTCTGAGATTCATTTACCAAGTGTCCCATAACTAGTTTTAATCTATTAGCTAAGATTTTAGAAATGATTTTATATATGCAATTGCAGCAAGAGATAGGCCTGAAATCAGAAGGTGTTTTGGGGCATTGCACTTTAGGAATAAGAGTAAGAGAGGTAGAGTTTACCACTCCCAAGAGTTTGCCAGTTTTGAAAAACTCCTCAATTGCCAGAGAAACCTCATCTCCCACGATACTCCAGGCTGCTTTGAAGAAGTTTACACTATAACCATCAGGGCCAGGAGCTTTATTTTCAGACATTGAAAAGATGGCATCTCTAATTTCATCCTTTGATACAGGTTTAGCTAGCAGACCAGTTTGAGCAGCTGTAAGACAAGGCCTAGCTTTAATGATATTTATATCAGGTTTTGCAGTGGCAACAGCTTTACCCATGAGGTTTTTATAAAAGGAGATAAATTCTTTTGCAATATCATCCCCACTGGTAATTCTCTGACCCATATCATTGTAAAGAACCATCACTCTGTTATGGTGTCTATTTATTTTGATGACTGAATGGAAGAAGCTTGAACATCTGTCACCCTTCAAACTCCAAGAAATCCTGGCTTTTTGCTGGTAGAAAGACAATTCACAGTCTAAAAGTCTATTGTATAGAGCCATAGTTTCTTTTTCCTTGCTGATTAAAGACTGACATAGAGGATTGAGCTGAAGATTTTGTTGAATTTCCTCCAAAGCATGCTTTGCTCTTAATACTTGTTCACTGATATTGTTGAAATATCTTTTGTTCAGGTCTTTTAGAGAGCTTCTTAAATGTTTCAATTTTGTGCAAACTGAAAACATTTTGCAGCCTACAATGTTAGATTGCCAGACACTTGAGACTGTGGGTAGAAAACTCTAATGCTTAGCCTACATGTTGAAGAATTTAAAAGGCCTCTTTCCTTGCACATTATCATCATAAATGGATATCAGAGCTGGAGAGTGGTCAGAGACTTTAGGAGTAAGAAATTCCACCTGACTAGAATTGTAAACATGAAACCATGAGTCATTAACCAGAGCTCTGTCTAATCTACACCAAATTCTTGAACTGGAATCCTGTTTGTTGTTCCAGGTGTAAAAACAGCCAACAGTTTTTAGATGATTCAGATTGCAATTCCAGACAAAATCCTTGAAATCCAATAAGTCAGCATCAAAGATAACAGAACCTCCAAGTTTCTCATAATTACTAAGGATTGAGTTGAAATCTCCACATAATAGCCAAGGAGTGCTACCAGAAGAAGATTGATGAATAAGCTTCAAATCTGTCCACAGATCCTTCCTTGCTTCCATTTGATTAAAGCCATAAACTGAAGAAATTAGACCTTCAAATCTTCCATCCAAAGACTTGACAAAACAAGTGATGTGTTGCAGAGAAGAGCTGAGAAATTTTACATCAAAAAAGCTTGGATCCCACAGGATAATAATTCTGGCCTTTCCAGATTGACTGCATTTGAAGTCCAGTTCCAGTTACTTTTTATTTTCCTGATTGTATTAGTCAAATTAGATTCCTTTATTTTTGTTTCCAAAAGAGCTATGAATGAGAGGTGATATTGAGATATGAAATGCTTCACCAAATGCTTTTTAGAGGATTTGTTTAATCCTCTTACATTCCAAAATGCCAGGTTCATATATGAATAAAACCTCCTCTATCAATTGTAGAGGGATCCAATATCAATGAATCTAGATGAGAGAAGGAATTGCTAGTAGCTGTAACAGGCTGTTCTTGACCCCTTCTTAGGATTTGATAACTAGGGATATCATTTATTGGTGACCTTTCTCCTGTCATTGAGCTTTGGACATGCATAACATGCACGGATCCAGATACAGATCTTTTCCCAGTATTTCCAATAACTGGTGTAGTCTTGTGTTCACCAATTTTCTCCCCAGGGGTTTTTGATTGCTTCCCATGTGTCACAAACATTTTTCCAAGTTCAGAACCTGATTGAGAAGTTTGTAGAACATGCACAACATTATTACATCCTTCAACAATAGAATCAGGAATTAGCCCACTGTTACTTGTGTCATCTTTTCCAGCATCAACTTTTTGTTTAGGAACCCATTTCTGAATCCTTTGATGTTTTTTGCAAAAATCGGTATCATGTCCCACCAATTTACACCAATTACACCATCTTGGCTTATATTCATAATACACCACCTGATTATATGATATCCCATTTGGGCCTTGTATTGTGATTTTTTAGGTAGAGGTGTGGGCATTTTAACTTCCACCAAGATTCTAGCATATGCCAATCGTTGTTTATTTGCAGTTAGCTTATCCGTGGCAATAGGTTTTCCAATAACACTAGCAATTTTTCTTAAGCTTTTTGAGTTCCACAAGTTAAGTCTCAAAGCTGGTAACTGTATCCACAAAGGATATATACATTCTTCAGTTTTGTTTATATCTTCATCACTGTTCCAAGGCTTTAAAAGAATAGATCTTGAACCAAAAAACCAGGGACCTTTACTCAAAATATCATCAACTTCTTCCTTATTCTTAAATTTGAATAAGAATAACCCTGTTTTTAGTAAGCACACCTCAGGGATACGAGACCAGACTTTATGGACATAATTTTCAATAGCCTTAAATCTGACATTTAAACCCAAAACTTGACCAATTAGTGAAAACTTCCACATATCAGCTCCAGAATTCCATTCATTTTCATTAAAAGAAACTGTATCATTTGGTTCAGAAGGAATAAAATCCAAGGACATCCCACTCCTTGGTTTTCTATTATCAGCAAATAAGCTGACCCAACTCTTGGCTGAATTAATCTCATGATTTTGTTTTGTAGGAATTTTGGTAGCATCAATTTTCTCAACAGGTGATTTCTCAACATAGGATTTCTCAGGCACACCAGTCTCAGCGGGTCACCTCACTTGTCCTCCCTATTGGTCCCATATTTTAGACCCTTGAGGAATTTTTGCTTCTATATAATGTTTCTAGCGATATGAATTCTCCATGCAAATTAGAGTTCACAAACAACAAAATCGATATCGTGTTGGAATGACCAATGCTTCTTTTTTTTTCTTTTGACTTAATACATCATTAAATTCTGCCTGTCGCATGCTAATTAATTTTCTTAAAATTAGAAAGGAAAAAAGAAGTGCTTCGGCCACCACAGTGTACTCTAATTTTATTTGGTTGCCAACTCTGCCTAAGTCAACAACTCTCACTGAAAAGGCACTCATTTATTAATTGGAGGAAACGGAAAGGTATTTCTCCGAATTAATTGCTTTTTTTGTCTTAATCAAGATGTCAGAGAACAAAATGGAGAGAAGTGAAGTTTTAATTCAGAATTAACTGCTCTTGTCTTTTTTCATTGACATGCTTCTGGTCTAACTACTCCATGTTAGCCTATAGCTTGCACTTGTGAGCTAGCTAGAGTATAGTTCTAAACACTAACGTCATATAAAGCTAATTAAATTGTTATTAAAATAGATGATATCTAGAATTAATGGTGTATTAAAAAGATAATAATTGTTTTCATTATTGGAATTTAAGACGTTGTATATGTGCTGTCAATGATTAATATGACTTTAGTGCATCCTTAACCTAAACAAGACGCACTTGGTGCTTTCCCATAATTTGGGTAGCCGAGTTGCATATGGACATAGATACTGTGTTCCTAACTTGTGTGGTTAGGGTTTCATCCGAAGGTTTTTTAAATTTCACCCTATATATTCTTTACTTGAAATAGGAACTTCTAAACTCTATCGAATCAATGGTTTGAATTTTGGAGTTGATAATTGTAAGTTACTATTTTCAAGGTATCAATACTATACTAATAATTAAGAACCTGGTTGTATATTTTTGCATTTGGCAATTTCTAAGAGCTTTACTATTTAATAACTAAACAATCCTTTTTTACTCGATCTGATTTTAATCTACTACCATCCACATCTTGGAGATCTCTATTCTTTTGCCTTTCACTTCTCTATAAATCATTAATTTGGTTCTCTCTTTCCAAATATTCTTATTTTCAATCTTTCCCCAAACTTCTAATATGCATGTGGAAAAAAATATTAATTTAAATCTCATGCCTCTGAATAAAAATTAATTTAAATCCCGTGCATCTCGCGGGATGATAGTAAGACATCATTCTGTTTATGGTCAAATGCTACCTGGAGGATCAATAAACAATTAATTGTGTGTGTTTCTAATATGCATATGAAAAAAAATATTAATTTAAATCTCATGCATATGAATAAAAATTAATTTAAATCCCGTGCATCTCGCGGGATGATAGTAAGACATCATTCTGTTTAAGGATGCGGCCTAAAATCAAATGATTGAGCTATATTGTAGATGATCCGCTCTGTTAAACTTGATCTACATAGTCTAAAATCCCAACACACCAAGTTTGGGGTGAACCCATCGTCGTTTGACCCTCTGTCGAGCCATGTGAAAAGTTCTATTTATTTGAAACCATTAAAATTGATACGAGTGGATGAATGGTCAAACGATGAAGGGTTCACCCCAAACTCGGTGTGATGATTTTAGAATATATAGATCAAGTTCAACGGAGCGGATCATCCACAATGTAGCTCAATCATGTGATTTTAGGTTGCGTCCTTAGATGATTATCTAAGGCGTCACCTTAGGAACACTTATATATATATATATATATATATATATATATATATATATATATATATAGAGTCCATTTCACATGCGCACTAGTGCGTACGCACTCCTGAGCTGCAGGGTGATTTTTGCAAAAATCACCCCTTTTCGAATCCAGCTGGCCTCAATCAAACGAAGATGACTCCCTATCTCTCTCTCTCTGCCCCAACTCCCCAGAACCCAAAACCCCTCACCCTCCCCAGATCCCTCTCTTCTCTCATTCTCATCTCTTCACGCCGACGCCTCCCCTCCTCCCTCTCTCGACGCCGATGCCGACGCGACGTCCCACGTATACCCTCCTCCTCCTCCGTCAAGAAATCCCCTCCTCATCCTCCTCTTCGACCGCAACTCCGACCGCCTCAGCTCCTCCTCCGAGCTCTCCCTCGTCCTCCACCGCCTCGGGCTCTCTGTCGATCCATCCGACCTCTCCCCCTTCCTCCTTCCCCCACCCCCTCGGGCTTTGAGACGCTATTGAAGAGCTAGGAGATGAACTGCAGCCCCAACTCCGTTGTACCCCAGCCCCAAATCCGCCATCACTCTCGCCGTCGACGAACTCTGAGATCCCCATCTAGATCTGAGATCCTTAAACAGGAAGCTTTGTATCAAGTTTGGATTCATGATCCTTAAACAGGAAGCGTCTTCGTCTCGGCCTTCGCCTGGTCATGGAGGCCCCTCGGGTGGCTGATCCCCAGCGAGATCTTCCCCCTGGAGATCCGATCGGCAGGCCAGAGCATCAACGTGTCGGTCAACATGCTGTTCACCTTCTTCATCGCCCAGACGTTTCTCCCCATGCTCTGCCGCTTCAAGTTCGGGCTCTTCTTCTTCTTCTTCGGTTCGTGGGTCGCCGTCATGACCGTGTTCGTCTACTTCTTTGTTCGTGAGATGAAGAACGTGTTGATCGAAGAGATGACTTGCCTGTGGAAGAACCACTAGTTTTGGAGCAAGTTTACTGAGGAGGACGAGTCGCAGGTGTGAGGATTCGATGCTGGTTTGGTCTGATTGATTAGAATTGATGTTTTAGGTGTTTGGTAATTTTCTTTAGCCTAGATGGAGATTGTGCCTGTAATAATTGACACAAGTAATTGTGAGTTTATTTGGGATTTTAATTTGTTATCCTGTGTATTTATTCCGGATGCATTAGCTGTCCATGGTGAGTTTCTGCTAGTTTTACCACCTGCACAGCAATGAAATGCATAAAAATAACATTGATGTAACGCCTATATTATCTTACATAACTTGTTGATCTCACTGACCATTAGATGATCTTTTAAGTCTACAATCTGAAATTTAATCAAGTCCTTTGATGAGGAGCCACAAGCTAATAAATCATTCTAATGAAATATCTCATTGGAGAAAAAGACTCTCATCCCCTCACCATTACATATATATATATATATATATATATATAAACTAGGTTTTATACACGTGCAATGCACGTGGTTAAATACCATGATTAAGTATTTTTTGGCGTATTTTCTAAATAAATTGTTTTCCTCTGTTCCACTTTAATAGTTTGTGCTCACTTTTGTCTCTAGACTTTAATATTATGATTATTTATTTTCTTTGATGTTTATTTAAATGAGCTATACTCAATTTAAATTTTTATATTGATATTTGAATTGATAGAAAATAAATATAATTTAAAGCTAATTTGAATTTTTATATTATTTTAACCGATATGAAACCAAACTTTACTTAGATAAAGTACAGTATTGCAAAAGCAAAAAATATTAAAATAGTGTTATTCAAGGAAGGTGAATATTTAAAATCAATAAGGCAAAATGATTGATTAAAAGTATGGTAAAATGATACAAAAGAGGAAATATGAAGTTTGTTCCTAAGCATTAATAGAGCTCACAAATAGTTATAAACTAAAGATTAATGCTAACTCTGATATACTTTTATATGATAAAAGTATCCACAAATGCCTTATGTTAATGCCAATTCAAGTGATTCATGGACGTAACTAAATTTTAGATTTATTTTTATCACTTTTCTATTTGTAATGAAAAATAGCTTGATTCTTTTGAAGAATATCTCTGAACATTCTGATAGTTTCTCTATACATAATTCCTTGTATTATTTTACTCTATAAATATTATTAACATCAGAGATTAATGTTTCTAAATTATATTTATTAATTCTAAGCTATTATATTATAGTCTTTTATTATTTTTATGGATTTAAACATCTATCAATTATTGTAACTAATGTATTTTTGTTGCTTCAACTTATTAGTAAAATTGTATGCAGTTACTTTAACTTATTAGTGATGATAAATTTTAAGCTATAATATATTTAAAATTTATATTGTTTAATCCGATATTTTTACTCAATTCTTATTGCTTTTGTTTACAAGTATCAACTAAGACTATTTTAATATATATATAATACCAGACAATTACTCTTTTCTTTACCAAGTTCTAAAATTTTAGCCCTTTTTTGTGGTTTTCAACTTTGAGGTTATGATTTATAATTTTTAAAACTTTAGGAGTGTTTTTTTATTTACTTTTAAGTTTCATAGCTGTAACTTCTATGTTTCATGCATTAGTGATAATTTTTAAATGTTAATATATTTGTTGTAACTATAAAATTTTAAGGATATTTTGTAATTATTAAAACAGTAGATTAATTTTTTTAAAAATTTTAAATTTTAGCAGACTACTAATAGTTTCTATATTTGATATGTACTGGTTATAAATTTTAAAAATTTAGAGTTTTTTATGATTTCTAAATTTTGAAGGAGTTTTTTTTACAATTTTATGTAAATTTGAGGTTAATTTTAGCAAATTTTAAATTTTTAGGTGTCTGGGGGTAATCTCTTGCATTCATTGTTTGTTGTTTGTAAATGTTAAAATTTTAGAATTTTAGGGTGGTTTTTTATAATTTAAACTTCTAAGAGTATTTGTATAATTTTTGAGACATTGAGGGTGCTAATTGCAAATTTTAATTTCTTCGAAGACTGTTGTTAATTCCTTGATTTTATGTTTGTTATTTTAAGTTTTGAAAATTTAAAATATCAGGGTGCTTATTTATAATTTGAACGTTTGAGGATGTTTCTATAATTTTTGAGATATTGAGGTGTTAATTATAAATTTTAAATCTTTCGGAGACTATAGTTAATTCCTTGATTTCATGTTTGTTATTTTAAGTTTTGAAAATTTAAAATATCAGGGTGTTTATTTATAATTTGAACGTTTGAGGGTGTTTCTATAATTTTTGAGATATTAAGGTGTTAATTGTAATTTTTAAATCCTTCGGAGACTATTGTTAATTTCTTGATTTCATGTTTATTGTTTTAAGTTTTGAGATATCGGGATAGTTTTTATAATTTAAAACTTTTCAAGGTATTTTGTGCAATTTTAAACTTTTTAGGATTTTTTGGTAATACTTCATGTGTTATAGTATGTTAGCTATATATAATGTTTTTATCTTAATAAACTAATACCACAAAGATATTTTATATGTTTTATGAATATTATTTTTTTTTAATTATTAAGCTATAAATAGTTCATTTAGGATTAGAATATGATATAATTATGATTAGGATAGATTAAGATATAAATGAAATATTCAAAATAGTAAAGGGTAATACTGACCACAGAAATATTTTTACGAACTCGTGCTTTTAAACGCCAATTTAAGTGATTCATTGATGTTTTCTAAAATTTGGACTTATTTCCATTACTTTTCCATTTGCAATGGAAATAGCTTGATTCTTTTAAATGATATCTCTAAACATTCTCATAGTTTCTCCAGACGTAATTCCTTGTATACTTTTACCCTATAAATATTATTAACATCTGAGATTAATGTTTCTAGATTATAATCAATTAATACTAAACTATTATATTATAGTCTTTTATTATTTTTATAGATTTAAACATCTATCAATTAATATTACTAATGTATTTTTTCTGCTCCAATTTACTAGTAAAATTATATGCAGTTACTTAAATTTATATAGTGATGATAATTTTTACGCTATAATATTTTTTTAATTTTTACTCTTTAGTCGGATGTATTTAATCAATTCTTATTGCTTTTGTTTACCAGTATTAACTTAGACTATTTTTAAATGCTAAAAAGGGATAGTAAAACCTAAATTAGAAAATATATATATACACACACACACACACACACACACACACACACAATATATTATATAGTATTATATACTATTATTATAGTATATATATATTACTATATATATATATATATATTATATAATAATGAAAGATACCAGACATATATACTTTTATTTGCTAAGTTTTGAAATTTCGCCATTTTTATGCTTTTGAACTTTAAAAGTTTAAAACACTTCAAATCACAACCTTAAAGTTCACATCATAAAAGCTGAGTCAGTAAATTGGCATAAAAGTTTATTGTCTGAGTATCTATCAGTTAATATATAGTATATATATATATATATATATATAATATAATTATATTTATATTAAATATATATATATTTTATGAAATATAACCAGAACAATTATACTTTTATTTGCCAAGTTTTGAAATTTCAGCCCTTTTTTATGCTTTTGAACTTTAAGGTTGTGATTTGTAATTTTTAAAACTTTAGAAGTGTTTTTAAAAAAAATAGTTTTAAGATTGATAGCTGTAACTTCTATGTTTCATATGTCAGTGATAATTTTTAAATGTCAAGATATTTCTTGCAACTCTAAAATTTTGAGGGTGCTTTTTACAATCATTAAAACTATAGATTAATTTTAAAAAAAAAATTAAATTTTAGTAGACTACCAATAGTTTCCAGATTTGATGTTTACTGGTTATAAATTCTAAAATTTTAGAGTTTTTGTGATTTTTAAATTTTGAAGGAGTTTTTTTATGATTTTTATATCTTTGATGTTAATTTTAGCAAATTTTAAATTTTTTATGTGCCTAAGGGTAATATCTTGAATTCATCTTTTTTTCGTCAATGAAAAAACTTTATTCATTCAACTGTATGGAAGTTTATGTATATCAAAAACTCATAGATTGAGTTATCTATATAAAGAAAACAAAAAATGCATTATGTGTAAGCAATTCTACCCAGCAACAGCAACAAAACCTTAAACTTGCATAGCCCATAGAGAGAGTATCTATTATTTGTACACCACAAGAAGTTTGCTATTAAGAATCACTGTCATGAAATCCACTTTAATAATTTTGATAAATTGCTCAACACCTCTGAATTTCTACGTGAATATCCTCCTGTTACGCTCCAACCATATATTGTAGATAGAGGAGGAGAGAGCCATTCTTTTTTACTCTAGGCTTGAATCCTTTCCTCCGCAAGTTGGAATTATACTAGTTCAATAACTGGTACCAATCACAACTTCTCCATTTGAAGTGTAACCAATCCATAATTCTGTTCCAAACATCTTTAGAAAAATTGCAGTAAAAAAAATAGATGATTTCAACTTTCAGCTTCTGCACATGAACATAGAATGCATTGATTGTATTGTATAATCCCTCTCCTAAGCAATTTATCTTGAGTTAGGAGTCTATCTTGGACAGCTAACCACAAGATGAAAGAATGTTTAGGGTAGTTAAGACCCCACAGATTGTGATACTCCATGACACCTTGTTTGTAGCAGGGGATAAAGCATGATATAGATCTGATAGCTTTATTTTGGAGTTGCTACAACAGGACCTGATTAAGTTTATTAAATTTTCAACTCCACCACAATAAGTCATAGCTTTATTTCTGACTTTTAATAGCTGCTTCCACATCCAATAATCTCCTACCATTATTTTCACTTGCCATATATTCATGTATTTTAGATATGTGCCATGAATCCATTTAATCCAAAGAAGTTCCTTATTGATATATATATCCCAAAGTGTCTTCAAAGTTGTTGCATTGCTACATATAATTGAAGAGAAAATCCCTAGGCCTCCATACATTTTCCTTGTGCATACTCTATCCCAAGATACCAAAGGTGTTTTTAAGGCTTGATCATTTTTTTCCCAAAGGAAATTCCTGCAGAGCTCATCTACTTTATGGAGCACTTTGATAGGTAGAACATAACTGGATGTCTAATAAATTTGAATGCCAAGTATATCACTCTTAATTATTTGCAATCTGCTGCATATGATAGGTTCCTGAGCTTCGAGTAACTTTGAAATTGATTTGAGATTTTATTGAAGAGAGAATTGCAGTCCTAAATTATTAATCTCTTGCACACTAGAGGAACTCCTAAGTATTTGATAGCCATTTCCCCCTCAGTGAATCCCAGGTAACTATGAATGGTGTCTTTAACAGTTTCTTCTACACCTCCATAGAAGATGGCACATTTACTAGGATTAGCTTCAAGTCCAGTGTCTTTAACAGTTTCTTCTACACCTCCATAGAAGATGGCACATTTACTAGGATTAGCTTCAAGTCCAGAAACATCACTAAAGTTTGTGAAACATTGATAAAGCTTCTGAAAAGAGCTAAGATCTCCTTTGAAAAATAATAATAAATCATCCGCAAAGATCAAATGTGTTATTTTAAGCCCTCCACACTTTGGATGAAATTTAAAGCTCCTATCCTGCTTCAAAAAATCTAGGCTTCTTGAAAGGTACTACATACCTAAGATAAACAGATATGGGGAGAGAGGATCACCTTGCCTTAATCCTCTTTCTCCCTTGAAGTATCGATGTAGAGAGCCATTGAGTGAGATGAAGTATTTAGGAGTAGATATACAAGTCATAATCCTGTTAATCAACATATTAGGGAAACCCAAGCCTTTAAGCATCTCCTTTATAAAATCTCAGGTAATTGTGTCAAAAGCCTTCTTAATATCAATATTAATCATGACTCTAGGAGAGATGTGTTTCCTACCATAGTTTTTAACCAGCTCATGAGCTAACATGATATTATTGGCTATATGTCTTCCTTTACAAAAGCACTTTGGGCTTCACTAATGAGGTACCCCATAACTTATTGGGTCCTATTAGTAAGAATTATTGATATAACTTTGTAGAGGCAATTACAACAGGAAATCGACCTGAAATCAGAGGGAGAACTTGGACAATGTACCTTGGGGATTAGAGTGATGGAGGTAGAGTTAATAGCTCCCAACAACTTTCCTGTGTTGAAGAAATCCTCAATTTCTAGTGTAACTTCTCCCCCAATAACTGACCATGCAGACTTAAAGAAGGAAGCTCCATAGCCATCTGGACCTAGGGATTTATTATCTGACATTGAGAACACAGCACTCTTAATTTCCTCTTTTGAAACTGGTGTTGATAAACTCCAAACATAATTTTCACTCAAATAGGGACCATTCTGAATTATCCTGAGACTAGGAGATGATGTTGTGCCAGCTTTACCCATAAGGTTCTTGTAATAGGAGATAAGTTCATTTACAATTCACTCTCCCTCTGTGATTCTTACTCCCATGCTGTTATAGAGTACTAAAACTCTGTTCTGGTGCCTATTGGCCTTGATGATTGAATGGAAATAATTGGTGCATCTATCCCCTTTTATGCTCCATTAGATTCTAGCTTTTTGCTGAAAGAAGGACAACTCATAATTTAGAAGTTTGTTATAAGTAAATAAGCATTCTTTTTCATGATTGGCCAAAAGAGGATTAAGAGAGTCTTCTTGCAGCTTTTTTGGATATCCTCTAGAGCATACTTAGCTCTTTGAACTTGTTCACTAATATTATCAAAATGTTTCCTGTTTAGATCCTTCAGGGCACCCCTCATGTGACGCCCCTGGGTTCACACATGGCTGCAGTCCGAGGTGAAACCAGGAATGTCAAACCTGCCATACACCACACCGTGCAATAACATGTTTCACCATCACAATTACTATCTCTCTAGAGGAATCAACAATAGGTGCAGGTACAAAGCAAGTAAAAGGTTCTACAACAAATACTTAATGAAATGATAGAACATCAGATTAACACATCTCCTCAACCAAATAAACTGGAATACATAGTCAAAGTCTGAAATGATTAATAACAATCTGGAGATCTCAACATGTCTCAAAGTACATAATATCTGATACAGGAAATAAGGCACACAGCCTTTACAACTCTAGAACATAAGTCTCTTAAGTCTAAAAAAATGTCTCAAGTGGAGTACAAAATAAAACATATCTAAAAATAGTCAGCTGAACACTAAAGCGTGTCGCCTTCAACCTGCGACTCTCCGGACTCCTGGCTCGTTACCTGAAAGGGGGAGGGACAACGAGCGTCAAAGCGCTAGCGAGCAACATCACAACCAACCCCAAGGGAAAGGGCTCGTTGTATACAGAAAATACAATTAATACATAATAATATAAAATCATTTGTCCTAACAACAATGGGTTTTGGTATTTAGGAACTTACAACACGAGCGTAGGTACGTCGAGCGAAATAATCCAAACAAGGAAACCCTCATGTATATACCTTGTATCTCAAATTGTAAATCCCTAAATACTAAACCTGAGGTCTAATACAAGAAACAATAAATAAAACAAATACAAACCCGTCTCTACCGATAAATGAAATCATGACAAGGCCACCACAAGTGTCATGCAAACTCACATGAGTATCATGTCCGAAAACGATTAAGTGTCCAAAACATAGACTATATAAATTAAACGTCCAACCCATGGACTGAAAGTAACGAGTGTCCAACGCATGGACTGAATATAACCAATGTCCAACGCATGGACTAAATCTAACCAATGTCCAACGCATGGACTGAATATAACCAATGTCCAACGCATGGACTAAATCTCACCAATGTCCAACGTATGGACTGAATATAACCAATGTCCAACGCATGGACTAAATCTAACCAATGTCCAACGCATGGACTGAATATAACCAATGTCCAACGCATGGACTAAATCTCACCAATGTCCAACGTATGGACTGAATATAACCAATGTCCAACGCATGGACTAAATCTCACCAATGTCCAACGTATGGACTGAATATAACAAAAGCATGTCCAACACGAGGACTGAGTGGAATGAGTGTCCAACACGAGGACTAACTGGAAAATTATACAAAGTGTAAGTGTCGAATATATATATACACAAAAGATACACATAATCTCATGTCACACGTGCCTCGTTGTGCGGATCGGTGCTTGTGTCAAAAGTCAACTCACATGTACAGATAAATAATAAATCACTAAAATCTAACATTAAATAATCGAGGCAACTCCTCGAACACACAAAAGTATGCACCAAAATTAAAACATGCACAAACAGTGCGGCGGTCGACCGCAGAGCAGTTTATACTCTTGTACTCTTTGGAGTATTGAGGAACAGTTTATACTCTTGTACTCTTTGGAGTATTGAGGAACAGTTTATACTCTTGTACTCTTTGGAGTATTGAGGAACAGTTTATACTCTTGTACTCTTTGGAGTATTGAGGAACAGTTTATACTCTTGTACTCTTTGGAGTATTGAGGAACAGTTTATACTCTTGTACTCTTTGGAGTATTGAGGAACAGTTTATACTCTTGTACTCTTTGGAGTATTGAGGAACAGTTTATACTCTTGTACTCTTTGGAGTATTGAGGAACAGTTTATACTCTTGTACTCTTTGGAGTATTGAGGAACAGTTTATACTCTTGTACTCTTTGGAGTATTGAGGAACAGTTTATACTCTTGTACTCTTTGGAGTATTGAGGAACAGTTTATACTCTTGTACTCTTTGGAGTATTGAGGAACAGTTTATACTCTTGTACTCTTTGGAGTATTGAGGAACAGTTTATACTCTTGTACTCTTTGGAGTATTGAGGAACAGTTTATACTCTTGTACTCTTTGGAGTATTGAGGAACAGTTTATACTCTTGTACTCTTTGGAGTATTGAGGAACAGTTTATACTCTTGTACTCTTTGGAGTATTGAGGAACAGTTTATACTCTTGTACTCTTTGGAGTATTGAGGAACAGTTTATACTCTTGTACTCTTTGGAGTATTGAGGAACAGTTTATACTCTTGTACTCTTTGGAGTATTGAGGAACAGTTTATACTCTTGTACTCTTTGGAGTATTGAGGAACAGTTTATACTCTTGTACTCTTTGGAGTATTGAGGAACAGTTTATACTCTTGTACTCTTTGGAGTATTGAGGAACAGTTTATACTCTTGTACTCTTTGGAGTATTGAGGAACAGTTTATACTCTTGTACTCTTTGGAGTATTGAGGAACAGTTTATACTCTTGTACTCTTTGGAGTATTGAGGAACAGTTTATACTCTTGTACTCTTTGGAGTATTGAGGAACAGTTTATACTCTTGTACTCTTTGGAGTATTGAGGAACAGTTTATACTCTTGTACTCTTTGGAGTATTGAGGAACAGTTTATACTCTTGTACTCTTTGGAGTATTGAGGAACAGTTTATACTCTTGTACTCTTTGGAGTATTGAGGAACAGTTTATACTCTTGTACTCTTTGGAGTATTGAGGAACAGTTTATACTCTTGTACTCTTTGGAGTATTGAGGAACAGTTTATACTCTTGTACTCTTTGGAGTATTGAGGAACAGTTTATACTCTTGTACTCTTTGGAGTATTGAGGAACAGTTTATACTCTTGTACTCTTTGGAGTATTGAGGAACAGTTTATACTCTTGTACTCTTTGGAGTATTGAGGAACAGTTTATACTCTTGTACTCTTTGGAGTATTGAGGAACAGTTTATACTCTTGTACTCTTTGGAGTATTGAGGAACAGTTTATACTCTTGTACTCTTTGGAGTATTGAGGAACAGTTTATACTCTTGTACTCTTTGGAGTATTGAGGAACAGTTTATACTCTTGTACTCTTTGGAGTATTGAGGAACAGTTTATACTCTTGTACTCTTTGGAGTATTGAGGAACAGTTTATACTCTTGTACTCTTTGGAGTATTGAGGAACAGTTTATACTCTTGTACTCTTTGGAGTATTGAGGAACAGTTTATACTCTTGTACTCTTTGGAGTATTGAGGAACAGTTTATACTCTTGTACTCTTTGGAGTATTGAGGAACAGTTTATACTCTTGTACTCTTTGGAGTATTGAGGAACAGTTTATACTCTTGTACTCTTTGGAGTATTGAGGAACAGTTTATACTCTTGTACTCTTTGGAGTATTGAGGAACAGTTTATACTCTTGTACTCTTTGGAGTATTGAGGAACAGTTTATACTCTTGTACTCTTTGGAGTATTGAGGAACAGTTTATACTCTTGTACTCTTTGGAGTATTGAGGAACAGTTTATACTCTTGTACTCTTTGGAGTATTGAGGAACAGTTTATACTCTTGTACTCTTTGGAGTATTGAGGAACAGTTTATACTCTTGTACTCTTTGGAGTATTGAGGAACAGTTTATACTCTTGTACTCTTTGGAGTATTGAGGAACAGTTTATACTCTTGTACTCTTTGGAGTATTGAGGAACAGTTTATACTCTTGTACTCTTTGGAGTATTGAGGAACAGTTTATACTCTTGTACTCTTTGGAGTATTGAGGAACAGTTTATACTCTTGTACTCTTTGGAGTATTGAGGAACAGTTTATACTCTTGTACTCTTTGGAGTATTGAGGAACAGTTTATACTCTTGTACTCTTTGGAGTATTGAGGAACAGTTTATACTCTTGTACTCTTTGGAGTATTGAGGAACAGTTTATACTCTTGTACTCTTTGGAGTATTGAGGAACAGTTTATACTCTTGTACTCTTTGGAGTATTGAGGAACAGTTTATACTCTTGTACTCTTTGGAGTATTGAGGAACAGTTTATACTCTTGTACTCTTTGGAGTATTGAGGAACAGTTTATACTCTTGTACTCTTTGGAGTATTGAGGAACAGTTTATACTCTTGTACTCTTTGGAGTATTGAGGAACAGTTTATACTCTTGTACTCTTTGGAGTATTGAGGAACAGTTTATACTCTTGTACTCTTTGGAGTATTGAGGAACAGTTTATACTCTTGTACTCTTTGGAGTATTGAGGAACAGTTTATACTCTTGTACTCTTTGGAGTATTGAGGAACAGTTTATACTCTTGTACTCTTTGGAGTATTGAGGAACAGTTTATACTCTTGTACTCTTTGGAGTATTGAGGAACAGTTTATACTCTTGTACTCTTTGGAGTATTGAGGAACAGTTTATACTCTTGTACTCTTTGGAGTATTGAGGAACAGTTTATACTCTTGTACTCTTTGGAGTATTGAGGAACAGTTTATACTCTTGTACTCTTTGGAGTATTGAGGAACAGTTTATACTCTTGTACTCTTTGGAGTATTGAGGAACAGTTTATACTCTTGTACTCTTTGGAGTATTGAGGAACAGTTTATACTCTTGTACTCTTTGGAGTATTGAGGAACAGTTTATACTCTTGTACTCTTTGGAGTATTGAGGAACAGTTTATACTCTTGTACTCTTTGGAGTATTGAGGAACAGTTTATACTCTTGTACTCTTTGGAGTATTGAGGAACAGTTTATACTCTTGTACTCTTTGGAGTATTGAGGAACAGTTTATACTCTTGTACTCTTTGGAGTATTGAGGAACAGTTTATACTCTTGTACTCTTTGGAGTATTGAGGAACAGTTTATACTCTTGTACTCTTTGGAGTATTGAGGAACAGTTTATACTCTTGTACTCTTTGGAGTATTGAGGAACAGTTTATACTCTTGTACTCTTTGGAGTATTGAGGAACAGTTTATACTCTTGTACTCTTTGGAGTATTGAGGAACAGTTTATACTCTTGTACTCTTTGGAGTATTGAGGAACAGTTTATACTCTTGTACTCTTTGGAGTATTGAGGAACAGTTTATACTCTTGTACTCTTTGGAGTATTGAGGAACAGTTTATACTCTTGTACTCTTTGGAGTATTGAGGAACAGTTTATACTCTTGTACTCTTTGGAGTATTGAGGAACAGTTTATACTCTTGTACTCTTTGGAGTATTGAGGAACAGTTTATACTCTTGTACTCTTTGGAGTATTGAGGAACAGTTTATACTCTTGTACTCTTTGGAGTATTGAGGAACAGTTTATACTCTTGTACTCTTTGGAGTATTGAGGAACAGTTTATACTCTTGTACTCTTTGGAGTATTGAGGAACAGTTTATACTCTTGTACTCTTTGGAGTATTGAGGAACAGTTTATACTCTTGTACTCTTTGGAGTATTGAGGAACAGTTTATACTCTTGTACTCTTTGGAGTATTGAGGAACAGTTTATACTCTTGTACTCTTTGGAGTATTGAGGAACAGTTTATACTCTTGTACTCTTTGGAGTATTGAGGAACAGTTTATACTCTTGTACTCTTTGGAGTATTGAGGAACAGTTTATACTCTTGTACTCTTTGGAGTATTGAGGAACAGTTTATACTCTTGTACTCTTTGGAGTATTGAGGAACAGTTTATACTCTTGTACTCTTTGGAGTATTGAGGAACAGTTTATACTCTTGTACTCTTTGGAGTATTGAGGAACAGTTTATACTCTTGTACTCTTTGGAGTATTGAGGAACAGTTTATACTCTTGTACTCTTTGGAGTATTGAGGAACAGTTTATACTCTTGTACTCTTTGGAGTATTGAGGAACAGTTTATACTCTTGTACTCTTTGGAGTATTGAGGAACAGTTTATACTCTTGTACTCTTTGGAGTATTGAGGAACAGTTTATACTCTTGTACTCTTTGGAGTATTGAGGAACAGTTTATACTCTTGTACTCTTTGGAGTATTGAGGAACAGTTTATACTCTTGTACTCTTTGGAGTATTGAGGAACAGTTTATACTCTTGTACTCTTTGGAGTATTGAGGAACAGTTTATACTCTTGTACTCTTTGGAGTATTGAGGAACAGTTTATACTCTTGTACTCTTTGGAGTATTGAGGAACAGTTTATACTCTTGTACTCTTTGGAGTATTGAGGAACAGTTTATACTCTTGTACTCTTTGGAGTATTGAGGAACAGTTTATACTCTTGTACTCTTTGGAGTATTGAGGAACAGTTTATACTCTTGTACTCTTTGGAGTATTGAGGAACAGTTTATACTCTTGTACTCTTTGGAGTATTGAGGAACAGTTTATACTCTTGTACTCTTTGGAGTATTGAGGAACAGTTTATACTCTTGTACTCTTTGGAGTATTGAGGAACAGTTTATACTCTTGTACTCTTTGGAGTATTGAGGAACAGTTTATACTCTTGTACTCTTTGGAGTATTGAGGAACAGTTTATACTCTTGTACTCTTTGGAGTATTGAGGAACAGTTTATACTCTTGTACTCTTTGGAGTATTGAGGAACAGTTTATACTCTTGTACTCTTTGGAGTATTGAGGAACAGTTTATACTCTTGTACTCTTTGGAGTATTGAGGAACAGTTTATACTCTTGTACTCTTTGGAGTATTGAGGAACAGTTTATACTCTTGTACTCTTTGGAGTATTGAGGAACAGTTTATACTCTTGTACTCTTTGGAGTATTGAGGAACAGTTTATACTCTTGTACTCTTTGGAGTATTGAGGAACAGTTTATACTCTTGTACTCTTTGGAGTATTGAGGAACAGTTTATACTCTTGTACTCTTTGGAGTATTGAGGAACAGTTTATACTCTTGTACTCTTTGGAGTATTGAGGAACAGTTTATACTCTTGTACTCTTTGGAGTATTGAGGAACAGTTTATACTCTTGTACTCTTTGGAGTATTGAGGAACAGTTTATACTCTTGTACTCTTTGGAGTATTGAGGAACAGTTTATACTCTTGTACTCTTTGGAGTATTGAGGAACAGTTTATACTCTTGTACTCTTTGGAGTATTGAGGAACAGTTTATACTCTTGTACTCTTTGGAGTATTGAGGAACAGTTTATACTCTTGTACTCTTTGGAGTATTGAGGAACAGTTTATACTCTTGTACTCTTTGGAGTATTGAGGAACAGTTTATACTCTTGTACTCTTTGGAGTATTGAGGAACAGTTTATACTCTTGTACTCTTTGGAGTATTGAGGAACAGTTTATACTCTTGTACTCTTTGGAGTTTTGCCGTTTTCAATTGGCTTACCCTAGCGTTATAACGCCGGCATCAACCAAGGTCTGGATGTTATTCTTGAGAGCAAAGCATTCCTTGGTGGGGTGGAGGATCCTTCTGTGGTACTCGCAGTACGTTGGATCCGCAGAATCGCCATCTTCCTCTTGATGCGTGATGGGCGGGAGTTTGATTTTGTTGTTTTCGAGAAGGGTCTCGAAAATAGCTGGAACGTCTTCGTCTTTGAACGAGTACTCGTTTTGGAGCTCCTCGTCTGAATTCTCCTGTTGTTCCCAGGACTGCTGTTGTGACGTTTGATCATCGTCAATAACTGCTGCAGGTACGTCCTCTTCATCATGAGGTACGAGATCCGAATCCGGAGGATTAACCATCGGTTGGTTTCTCTCGATCTTCCGCCTTCTGATGAAGCGTTCAGCTTGTTCTCCTCGAGCCTTCAACTCTTTCCAGGTATTGAGCGGCTCTATTCCCATCACGTCCAAGATGTCAATGGACAAGTTGTTCTGACAAGTCTGCAAGAGGAATTCCTCCGTGACGGGATCCCTGCAGTTCATTGCCTGATTGCGGAAGCGTTTGATGAAGGTATCCACCGACTCTCCGCCTTTTTGTTTCTCGTCGAAGAGTGTCCTGATCGACACCTCGGTGTCATCATCGAAGAAATGGGCGAGAAACATGCCTTCCAAGTCCTCCCAGCTGTTGATGCTTCCGGGCTTGAGACGGCGGTACCAATCGAAGGCAGGCCCGCGAAGGGTGCCAACGAATGACCGAACCATCAAAGGCTCGTTGCCCGAGATTACTCCCAAGTGAGACTTGAAGTAGATCAGATGTTGAGTGGGCGAGCCCTTTCCGTTGAACGGCGTGAAGTTGATCAGGTTGAACTTCGCCGGATACGGGATCGAATCCCACTTTCTCGGGTAAGGACACGGAATGCCGGTCCTCTTCACCTCCCGAACAGACATCAGGGCTTCGATTTTTCTTTCGAGCTCCTTTATCTTTTCGGCCTCACCCATATCCTGTTTTGGATAAGTTTCGAGAGGAATCATACGGCCACCCCCAGTGTTGTCACTACTGGTGGGTCCACCCCCAGCGCTATCATCACTGGTGGGTCCACCCCCAGCGCTGTTAATTTTAGTGGGGCCACCCCCAGTATTCTTGGGTGGTGCGTTGGCCATGACGATTTCGACCACCTCCGGCTCGCTGTTGACTGCAGCGTTCTGGGTGCGATGGTTGGACTCGACTAGCCTGTTCGACAGAGCTCGGATTCGTTGGTCGTGCATTTGTCTCATCTCTTGCATAGCCACTTCCATTTCAAACTTGAAGATTTCCTTCTGCTTAGTCAGGGCCTCTTCAATGATTTTGGCTATCTGATCTGTATTGACCATGAGCACCTCTCGAGCTTGCCCTATGCTAGACGTTGTGTCGTCAGAAGCGAGAGCGGAATAGGAATCCGAGAGTTCATCATCGGAATGTACTCCCTCATGGATCCCACAGTAATTGTCATATCTGACGGCTTCTAGCTGAAGCTGAGCTGTTCCCGAATTGACCCTGCTTCCTGGAGAGGAATTAGGGTCGGAATCACTTGAAATGATTGGGGATTTTCCCTTGTTGACCATGTTGATAGTCACTTCTAGGGGTTCATCATCTCGAGCAATCGATCCTCTTTGGTGGGAACGCCTTGATTTGGGCTTTGTCGTTCCATCGGAGATTCCCTCGAATATCGAGACCCTCTGTGGAGCGGTCTTGGGGCAGCTACAGGCTGATAATACTGCCCTGATAATTTTGGTACACGGACAGTGAGAATCCGCTTCCCGGGTGTTTCTCTTTCGAGATTCATCCGCACCCCCAGCCCGATAGTACAACTCATCGACGTTGCCGTCGGAGTAACCTATCGGCTGCTCACATGGGTTCTCAGGTATAACGCGTTCGTTTGTCGGACGCGTCTTCTTCTGAGTAATCATTGCCTTGTTGGCCTCCGCAAGAGTCGCACGTTTGGAATCACTCCTTTGTGAGGGTGAAACCTTAACGGGCTCTTGGTCCTTTGCACGCACCGCCGAGCTGGTTGTTGCAGAGATCGATTTGTTAGGAGGTCGTGTACGACCCCCAGTCTGGGTGTTGGCTTGAAGCTCCTTCAGCGATCCCCAGCTTCCCTTGACAAGCGTTTTTCCTCGATTCTCGGGTAGAGCATCGATACGGTTGTTCAGAGGATTCCTAGACTTGGGGAAATCCACGCTGCGGTGGGGCTTTACCGAAGGTTCGGGACCTGAAATGGACGAAGGTTGGAGAGCAATATTACCTGCTTTTACCTTAGGCGTCGATTTGGCCTTCGGCATCCAAACTCGTTCGGATTTCGGCGATCTCTTAACTGCCTCTCCCTTTAGCATTTCTCGTGCTTTTTGGACTAGGGCTCGGGCATGCGCACGCAAGGCGCGACGCTTCTGGATTCGCTCCTCGAGAGTAGAACGGGTTCTTTTGACTTGAACCCATTTGTTCGTTTCTTCTTCGGAGGAGGGGCTGGTTGTTTGCCGTGGTTGCTCCTGGCGTTGCCTGGATTTTAGATCTACGTTATAGCGGATCCCATCCATCGGCTCCAAAGCTTCGGCCAGCTGTCGAGCAAGACGTTGACGCTGTCTTTGTCGTGCTCTCTTTGATAATGCCGGAGCGTCTTCAGAAGTCATCTCCTCGGCGGAAGAGGAATCCGGATCTGCGATCTCGACCAGGTTGGACGACGTGGGGACGTCGCGTGGTGCAAGTGCAGAGGCGGCAACGGGGTCTTGGATTTTTGAACCGAAGGACCTGCAATCATTTATGAAAGAGGTTACCTTTCTGTACCCGTTTGGAGAGGCGGATCTGGAGGAGGAGGAAGAGAGGCCTTCTTTGAACCGTTGTTGATCGAGCTCGTGTTCTTCATTCACCCCGATCTTGAGTGCTGGTTGCGTCACGACGGCGTCGGTTGCGATGCCGTTGGCTCCCACTGTGGTCGCCAGTCTGTTTGCGGAAAAAGTTGCTGTATTCATTGCTGCATTCATTACAACTTCAATCGTTACAATGAAATAAAAAGATAGCCTTTTTATAAGACCGGTACACAATGAAAACAAAATAGATACAACTCTTTTCAAACAAACGCAAGATCTGTTCATCATCTCTTGCTTGCGTGGGTCTTTTGCCTGTGACGGGGATGTTGATATCCGTGGACCACCGGGGCACTCAGATCTGGTCCGATAAAATCGGGCAGAGTTTCGTCTATCCGCGGGGGGATTTTAGAAACTCTAAACCCTGTCGATCCGCGTGAGATCTCAGAGGTGTAAAGCTTATGTCTCGGCTAAAACGAGGCACTAGCTCTCCTTTGTATCACCGCTAAGGGCAACACTAAGGGAAAAGAAGGTGGGGAATGAAGAAGAAGACTCCTTTGCTGCAGAAGGCTCGCTCACTCCTCGATCCGGCAGGGCTTCGCCGCTCTCTTAGAAAACCCCGACTCCTTACTCCGGCAGGGCTTCGCCGCTCCTCTCTGAAATTTCAGATCTCAAAGGCTAGAGCTCAAGATCTGAAATTTCTCTCTCAAAACCAAGGCCAAGAGAAATGAGGCCCTAGGGGCCTATTTATAGGAAAAGCAAGGGGTGGGGGCTGGTTGAGGACACCCCTAGGGGGGTGTCTCGGCTCCAAAACCGAGACACCCCTTGGGGGTGTCTCGGCCATGGCCGAGACACCCCAAGGGGTGTCTCGGTTTTGGAGCCGAGACACCCCCCTAGGGGGTGTCCTCAACCAGCCCCTACCCCCCCTTTGTTTTCCTATAAATAGGCCCCTAGGGCCTCCATTCTCTTGGCCTTGGTTTTGGGAGAGGAATTTCAGATCTAGAGCTCTAGCCTTTGAGATCTGAAATTCCAGAGAGGAGCGGCGAAGCCCTGCCGGAGGAAGGAGTCGGGGTTTTCTAAGAGAGCGGCGAAGCCCTGCCGGATCGAGGAGTGAGCGAGCCTTCTGCAGCAAAGGAGTCTTCTTCTTCATTCCCCACCTTCTTTTCCCTTAGTGTTGCCCTTAGCGGTGATACAAAGGAGAGCTAGTGCCTCGTTTTAGCCGAGACATAAGCTTTACACCTCTGAGATCCCACGCGGATCGACGGGGTTCAGAGTTTCTAAAATCCCCCCGCGGATAGACGAAACTCTGCCCGATTTTATCGGACCAGATCTGAGTGCCCCGGTGGTCCACGGATATCAACATCCCCGTCACAGGCAAAAGACCCACGCAAGCAAGAGATGACAAACAGATCTTGCGTTTGTTTGAAAAGAGTTGTATCTATTTTGTTTTCATTGTGTACCGGTCTTATAAAAAGGCTATCTTTTTATTTCATTGTAACGATTGAAGTTGTAATGAATGCAGCAATGAATACAGCAACTTTTTCCGCAAACAAGCTGGCGACCACAGTGGGAGCCAACGGCATCGCAACCGACGCCGTCGTGACGCAACCAGCACTCAAGATCGGGGTGAATGAAGAACACGAGCTCGATCAACAACGGTTCAAAGAAGGCCTCTCTTCCTCCTCCTCCAGATCCGCCTCTCCAAACGGGTACAGAAAGGTAACCTCTTTCATAAATGATTGCAGGTCCTTCGGTTCAAAAATCCAAGACCCCGTTGCCGCCTCTGCACTTGCACCACGCGACGTCCCCACGTCGTCCAAAATGGTCGAGATCGCAGATCCGGACTCCTCTTCCGCCGAGGAGATGACTTCTGAAGACGCTCCGGCATTATCAAAGAGAGCACGACAAAGACAGCGTCAACGTCTTGCTCGACAGTTGGCCGAGGCTTTGGAGCCGATGGATGGGATCCGCTATAACGTAGATCTAAAATCCAGGCAACGCCAGGAGCAACCACGGCAAACAACCAGCCCCTCCTCCGAAGCAGAAACGAACAAATGGGTTCAAGTCAAAAGAACCCGTTCTACTCTCGAGGAGCGAATCCAGAAGCGCCGCGCCTTGCGTGCGCATGCCCGAGCCCTGGTCCAAAAAGCACGAGAAATGCTAAAGGGAGAGGCCGTTAAGAGATCGCCGAGGTCCGAACGAGTTTGGATGCCAAAGGCCGAATCAACGCCTAAGGTAAAAGCAGGTAATATTGCTCTCCAACCTTCGTCCATTTCAGGTCCCGAACCTTCGGTAAAGCCCCACCGCAGCGTGGATTTCCCCAAGTTCAAGAATCCTCTGAACAACCGTATCGACGCTCTACCCGAGAATCGAGGAAAAGCGCTTGTCAAGGAAAGCTGGGGATCGCTGAAGGAGCTTCAAGCCAACATCCAGACTGGGGGTCGTGCGCAATCTCCTAACAAATCGATCTTTGCAACAACCAGCTCGGCGGTGCGTGCAAAGGACCAAGAGCCCGTTAAGGTTTCACCCTCACAAAGGAGTGATTCCAAACGTGCGACTCTTGCAAAGGCCAACAAGGCAATGTCTACTCAGAAGAAGACGCGTCGAACAAACGAACGCGTTATACCTGAGAACCCATGTGAGCAGCCGATAGGTTACTCCGACGGCAACGTCGATGAGTTGTACTATCGGGCTGGGGGTGCGGATGAATCTCGAAAGAGAAACACCCGGGAAGCGGATTCTCACTGTCCGTGTACCAAAATTATCAGGGCAGTATTATCAGCCTGTAGCTGCCCCAAGACCGCTCCACAGAGGGTCTCGATATTCGAGGGAATCTCCGATGGACCGACAAAGCCCAAGTCAAGGCGTTCCCACCAAAGAGGATCGATTGATCGAGATGACGAACTCCCAGAAGTCACCATCAACACGGTCAACAAAGGAAAATCCCCAATCATCTCAGGTGATTCCGACTCTAATTTCTCTTTGGGAAGCAGGGTCAATTCGGGAATAGCTCAGCTTCAGCCAGAAGCCGTCGGATATAACAACGACAATGGAGTCCATGAAGGAGTCCATTCCGATGATGAACTCTCGGATTCCTATTCCGCTCTCGCTTCTGACGAGACAACGTCTAGCATAGGACAAGCTCGAGAGGTGCTCATGGTCAATACAGATCAGATAGCCAAAATCATTGAAGAGGCCCTGACTAAGCAGAAGGAAATCTTCAAGTTTGAAATGGAAGTGGCTATGCAAGAGATGAGACAAATGCACGATCAACGAATCCGAGCTTTGTCGAACCAGCTAGTTGAGTCCGACCGTCGCACCCAGAACGCTGCAGTCAACAGCGAGCCGGAGGTGGTCGAAATCGTCATGGCCAACGCACCACCCAAGAATACTGGGGGTGGCCCCACTAAAATTAACAGCGCTGGGGGTGGACCCACCAGTGATGATAGCGCTGGGGGTGGACCCACCAGTAGTGACAACACTGGGGGTGGCCGTATGATTCCTCTCGAAACTTATCCAAAACAGGATATGGGTGAGGCCGAAAAGATAAAGGAGCTCGAAAGAAAAATCGAAGCCCTGATGTCTGTTCGGGAGGTGAAGAGGACCGGCATTCCGTGTCCTTACCCGAGAAAGTGGGATTCGATCCCGTATCCGGCGAAGTTCAACCTGATCAACTTCACGCCGTTCAACGGAAAGGGCTCGCCCACTCAACATCTGATCTACTTCAAGTCTCACTTGGGAGTAATCTCGGGCAACGAGCCTTTGATGGTTCGGTCATTCGTTGGCACCCTTCGCGGGCCTGCCTTCGATTGGTACCGCCGTCTCAAGCCCGGAAGCATCAACAGCTGGGAGGACTTGGAAGGCATGTTTCTCGCCCATTTCTTCGATGATGACACCGAGGTGTCGATCAGGACACTCTTCGACGAGAAACAAAAAGGCGGAGAGTCGGTGGATACCTTCATCAAACGCTTCCGCAATCAGGCAATGAACTGCAGGGATCCCGTCACGGAGGAATTCCTCTTGCAGACTTGTCAGAACAACTTGTCCATTAACATCTTGGACGTGATGGGAATAGAGCCGCTCAATACCTGGAAAGAGTTGAAGGCTCGAGGAGAACAAGCTGAACGCTTCATCAGAAGGCGGAAGATCGAGAGAAACCAACCGATGGTTAATCCTCCGGATTCGGATCTCGTACCTCATGATGAAGAGGACGTACCTGCAACGGTTATTGACGATGATCAAACGTCACAACAGCAGTCCTGGGAACAACAGGAGAATTCGGACGAGGAGCTCCAAAACGAGTACTCGTTCAAAGACGAAGACGTTCCAGCTATTTTCGAGACCCTTCTCGAAAACAACAAAATCAAGCTCCCGCCCATTACGAATCAGGAGGAAGATGGCGATTCTGCGGACCCAACGTACTGCGAGTACCACAGAAGGATCCTCCACCCCACCAAGGAATGCTTTGCTCTCAAGAATAGCATCCAGACCTTGGTTGAAGCCGGCGTTATAACGCTAGGGTAAGCCAATTGAAAACGGCATAACTCCAAAGAGTACAAGAGAGTATAAACTGCTTCTCATACTCCGATAAGTATAAGAGTATAAACTGCTTCTTACGACTCCAAAGAGTATACGAGTATAAACTGCTTCTCATACTCCTATAAGTATAAGAGTATAAACTGCTTCTCACTCCAAAGAGTATACGAGTATAAACTGTTTCTCATTCCTCCGACCGGTATAAGAGGTTAAACTGCTCCCTGATACTCCAATAGGTATATTAGTCTAAACTATTTCCTACCATTGACGGGAAGTTCCTGGAGGATATTACGCTAATATTCTTAAGGATAACCCGGTCGGACAACCAAGTCAAACCCAGTTCCAAGAGAGAAACTGGGGGTGGATTATCCAATGCATCGGGAAGTTCCCGAAAGAATACCACAGGGGTATTCTTAGGGATAACCCAATCATTGTGGATGTGAGATGAGATCCGATCCTCTGATAGGTTAATCTTTCCTCACCAAGCCATCCGCTGATCAAACTAAGCGACAGTGGATCCACCAACATTTCCATTTGCCCTTCATTGGCGTTTCTCAGACTTAACGTGATAGGTCCTAAACTCCTAGCATTAGAGTCTCCCTTTAAGTGGTAATATGGGTTGGCACCTTCTTCGCTACCCGTATTCCACTCTCTTCGCTTTCTGGTCAAACCTATAAAAGTTAGGGCCAAAGCCAAAATCCCCTCTCGATTCCTCCAATGAACGAGAGGTCCACCTTCAAATCGAGCGATCAAACCTTCCGACGGTTAGGTCGTCTCAAACTCCTGCTTGGTCAAACATTCATACAGTTAGGGCCACAGCCAAAATCTCCTCTCGATTCCCCCAATGAACGAGAGGTCCACTTCCAAATCGGGTAATCAAACCTTCCGACAGTTAGGGTTATCCGAATTGTTACGATTCTCGGAGTGGAGATCCCATTCTTAGTTTCATCCTTCCGGATTCTGGGGGTGGAGATCCCACCTCGAGTTTCCTTTCCAGCTGTAGATAGAATATAAAATTCTTCCTCTTCAGCACCGGGAGATAGAATATAAAATTCTTCCTCTCCCGTTTCTCAATCTGTCTTTGCTTTTAGAAAAGACACGATTGTCAAATCCGGGCACTCGATGCACGGGGAATTTTATCCCGAAGCCTGAGTAGGGATAAGTCAACGCCTAACACGCGTTGCCGGGTAGTCTATTCCCGTGAGAAAGACGAAGTCTATGTATTCAAAATCATAGCATTAAGTCTAAGAGAAGCAATTCTCTTAGCACAACGTTACATGTGAAACGGGTTTTAATAATTCACATGCTAGCCCGATTCAAACGGTAATCGGTAAAGGCACATCAAACCCGTTGATGGCTGGGGGTTTGCCAAAAATCCCAAAGCCTATGTCTAACACGCATTGCCGGTTAGTCCTTGACCGCGAAAAGGACAAAAGACCACATATTCAACATTGTGGCAGGTTGTTATTAATAACACCATAATCCGTGCCTCACACGCGCGGGGAATTTTATCCCGAAGCCTAAGTAGGGATAAGTCAACGCCTAACACGCGTTGCCGGGTAGTCTATTCCCGTGAGAAAGACGAAGTCTACGTATTCAATATCGTAGCACTAAAGGGGTTCACTCTTTTAGCTTGACGTCACATAAGAGCGGAATTAAACAAACCGCATACTAGCCCGACTCAAACGGTAGTCGGTAAAGGCTCATCAAATCCGTTGAAGGCTGGGGATTAGCCAAAAATCCTAAAGTCAAGTCTGGGGATTTTTATCCTGAATCCTAAGTAAGGATAAGTCAACGCCTAACACGCGTTGCCGGGTAGTCTATTCCCGTGAGAAAGACGAAGTCTACGTATTCAATATCGTAGCACTAAGAGCGTTAACTCTCTTAGCACGACGTCACATGCGAAACGGACTTAAACAATCCGCATGCTAGCCCGACTCAAACGGTAGTCGGTAAAGGCTCATCAAATCCGTTCATGGCTGAGGATTTGCCAAAAATTCTATAACTGCAAGTCATTGATGCATCAACTCCACTAGTTGGTCTCGTGACTTGAGCACCCAACAAATTCGGGACAAAATCCACACATGCAGATGAATCAACTTTAACAGTTGGTCCTGCAACCCCAACATTCGGGACCGCGATGCTCCAATACCTTAAGAGCTTAAACTGTGTATACTCCAGCAAACGTACGAGTATAAACTGTGTTAATGGCGATCCGTAAACCCTAGGGTCAACGCCGGTCAACGCGTAACCCTAGGTCAACGCCAAGCAACGCGTTGCAACAAAAGTCAACGTTCGACGATTCAAACCCTAAGGGTCAACGCCGGTCAACGCGTAACCCTAGGTCAACGCCAAGCAACGCGTTGCAACAAAAGTCAACGTTCGACGATTCAAACCCTAAGGGTCAACGCCGGTCAACGCGTAACCCCAGGTCAACGCCAAGCAACGCGTTGCGACAAAAGTCAACGTTCGACGATTCAAACCCTAAGGGTCAACGCCGATCAACGCGTAACCCTAGGTCAACGCCGGTCAGCGCGTTGCGACAGAAAGTCAACGCGCGGGGATCCGAAACCCTAAGCCAGCACAATGTGGCGGAGGTAGTTCAAAGTCAACTCAATGACACGAGCCAAACTCAATTCATCAGCTGCAGACTCGAGACTCCGACGACGGCCAGACGATAAACGCAGCGCCGGAAGAACCTCGGCTATTCGTCAAAGCATCGAATAGATCGAAAATCGAAAGAGTCAAGAGTTGAAGCTAACTACGCCGACTGAAGGCCAGATCAATCACATCCAAAGTATTCCAGCCTCTTCTATAAAAGAAACGAGTCAGGAACACTTTGGAGGGGGTATCTGTAGGCATCAAAAATTGCCTATAGTTCTCCACAACCAGTTCAGTGTTAACGAGCGACGATGAACGTCACCATCCAATCCACATGAGCCTAATCGACGTCGACGAACGACTGAAGTGAATCGACGAGTTACATGAGCGGATAGGACTTCGGAATCACGAAGACCCGGACCAATCGGGAAGCCCGGCACTGTTCACAAAAAGGACAACGCCCTTCATGCCTCGACCACTCTACAGATAATCCGAGACACCCTAGGGGTGTCTCGGAAATTCCGAGACACCCCAAGGGGTGTCCTCACTTTTTGATGCCCCCCCTCTTGGTTTCCTATAAATAGGACCCCTTGATGCCTTGATTAGAAAAGAAAATTTTGGGAGAGCTTGGCGAAGCCCTGCTGCAGTGAAGAGTGCCCGTGTGCTTCAACGAGAGGAGGAGTGGTCTACATCAGCCTTCATCGCCCGTCAGACCCTTAGTATCGGCCTTAGCGTTGATACTAAGAAGAGCTATTACCTCGCTTTAGCCGAGGTATACGCTTATAGCTTCTAGATCTCACGCGGATCGACGAAGCTCTGCTTCTATATCCCTCCGCGGATAGACGAAGCTCTGCCCGATTTATCCGGATCAGGAAGTTTCTAGATCTCACGCGGATCAACGAAACTCTGTCCGATTTATCCGGACCAGATCTGAGTGCCCCGGTGGTCCACGGATATCAACATCCCCGTCACAGGCAAAAGACCCACGCAAGCAAGAGATGACAAACAGATCTTGCGTTTGTTTGAAAAGAGTTGTATTTATTTTGTTTTCATTGTGTACCGGTCTTATAAAAAGGCTATCTTTTTATTTCATTGTAACGATTGAAGTTGTAATGAATGCAGCAATGAATACAGCAACTTTTTCCGCAAACAAGGATCTCGTGATTCGTTCGACAAATAAGGAAAGTTGTAACTTTTTCTTTTTTCTTTTGATCTCGTTGTAACCGGATCTTATAAAAAGACCGGATCTTTGTAATCGATAAACAATTACTAAAGAGTGTACAATGACGCCAATGAAAGCTACGATTTTTCCCGCGAACATTTATAGAGGCAAACCCGAAACAAACCTATTTGACCCGAACCAGAAAACCTAGTCTGACTAGGAAAATAACCTTAGGTATTTTGGCTATAACTTTCTCGTCCAACCTTAAAATGAGGTGATCTAAGATTTTTTGGAAAGCTATTTAAACGTCCTACAATTTTTATCTTTTGAGTATTTCCAAATTCTTAATGTGTCTATAAGTAAAATATAAAAACTTTTAGCTGGTTGTTTTTTCCAGACTCAGGCTCGTGCACGTAGGCATGATTTCACTCCTAATATATACATTGAATTAATATCAAATCAACTTTTAGCATACTTAAACATCAATAAATGTTATTTATCATAATATAACATATTTATTATTATTAACACAATATATTTAAAAATTTAGAGTTTTACATCACCGGTGCTGACGAAAAAGGTACATCAGAGGTGCCGCCAACGTCTTGCATGCTAATTCATTAAAGATTTAGAATAAGTGGATGGACTGTGCTACCAAGTGGATCTAGAGTTTAGAAGGTGCCAAGTTACTAAGCTGTCTCCACTGCAAGCGTCGATGTCCTCCTCCCAATCGCTAACTAACAAATGGGTTCGTGTCAAACGAACTCGTTCTACCCTCGAGGAGCACATCCAGAAATGCCGTACACTTCTTGCACATGCCCGGATCATTGTACGAAAGGTGCAAGAATTGCAAAAAGAAGAGGTCGTCAAAGAATCACCAAGATCTAAGCAGGTTTGGGTGCCAAAGCCTAAGACAGCACCGAAAACTACACCGAAGACAGTTAAGACGCCTCTACCTAACGAGAAACACCGGTCGTGTCTCTCACTCAGTTCTAGCTCTAAGGCTGCTCCCCAGCCTTCGTCAACTTCAGATCCTACTCCTCCTTCTCCCACACCTCCGGTGAAGCACTATGGCAGTGTGGATCTCTCCAAATTCAGAATTTAGCTGAAGGATCGCCTTGGTCCTCTACCTAAAGGTCGAGGCAAAGCTCCTGTTAAGGAACGCTTGGGTCTACTGAATAATTCCTGAGCAAAAATCTAGACTGGAGGTCGTACATGACCTTCCAACAACTGATTCTCGTAACCACCCGCTTAGGAGTACATGTAAAAAACCAAGAGCCTGTTAGGGTTTCACCCTCACAAAAGGGTGATTCCGAACATGTGACTCCTGCAAACTCCAACAAGCCATTACCTAACTAGAAGAAGACATGTCTGACAGACGACATCGTTATACCTGAAAGAACAAGTGAACAGCCGGTAGGTTGCTCTGGCTGCAACACCGACGAGTTGTACTATCGGACTGGGGGTGAGTCTCGAAAAAGAAATACCCCAGAAATAGACTCTCACTGTCCTTGTGAGAGATTAATCAGAGCAATACTATCAGAATATAGCTGCCCCAAGATCGCTCCACGGAGGGTCTCGATATTTGGAAGGATATCTACTAAGCGTCCAAACCTAAACCAAGGTGCTTCCGTAAAAGAAGATCAACCGGTCAGGGTGGCAAACTTCCAGAAGTCACAATTAACATGGTCAATAAGGGGAAGTCAACTCCAGTCCCGATCCTTTCCTCGGAGCATCTCAACATCTTACTTGGCTACGGTCCGGGGCTATCAGATCTAGACCGAGTAGAGGACGATCTTCGAATGATGAGACATCAGATACAGGCTCCACAATTGGCTCTGATAATATAGTGTCTAGTACGAGGCGATCTCAAGAAGCATTCATGATCACTACTGAGCAGATGACCCAGCTCCTTCAAGAAGCCTTGGCTAAGCAGAAGGAGGATTTCAAAATCGAGATGGAGATGGCTGTACAACGGGTCAAGGATTTACATGCCCTGTAGCTCCAAGAGTTGTCAAATCAGTGCGGTGAATCTAGTCATCGCCACACTACCAATCAGGTAGATAGCGACTTAGAAGTGGAGGAGAATATCAATGTCGATACTCTACCTGATGATAAAAATGATAGGGATGGCCCCGATACTAGGCGTGGTTCCACCATTCCTCCTCAAAGTCACCTGAAGAAAGATGCAGGCGAAGATTTGAAAATGAAAGACCTCGAGAGTAAGATCAATGCTTTAATGTCTGTTCAAGAGGTAAAGAAGACCGACATTCTGTGTCCTTATCTGAGGAAGTGGGAATCGATTTTGTATCCGACGAAGTTCAACCTGATTAACTTCACACCATTCGATGAAAGGGGTTCGCCTACTCAATACTTGATTTACTTCAAGTCCTACCTAGGAGTCATTTTAGGTAATGAACCTCTGATGGTACGATCATTCGTCCAAGATGCTGAACAACAAAGTTTTATTTTGGAGAAACAACATCATTATGGGAATGTACATGTGGTAGAAAAATTATGTCAATCCATTGAGATATGGTATGCCACAAGTGAATATTTGCGAAAAGAAATGAATCCCAATTTTCGGATGACTGATCCCTCTAATCCAGTCCATCTAATGTCCTTTTCGGGAGCTCGAGGAAATGCATCTCAGGTACATCAATTAGTAGGTATGAGAGGATTAATGTCGGATCCCCAAGGACAAATGATTGATTTACCCATTCAAAGCAATTTACGCGAAGGACTTTCTTTGACAGAATATATAATTTCCTGCTACGGGGCTCGAAAAGGAGTCGTGGATACTACTGTACGAACATCAGATGCTGGATACCTCACGCGTAGACTTGTCGAAGTAGTTCAACACATTATTGTACGTAGAACAGATTGTGGTACTATCCGAGCTATTTCCATGAGTCCTCGAAATGGAGTGACAGAAATTTTTTTTGTCCAAACCCTAATTGGTCGTGTATTGGCAGACGATATATATATGGGGATACGATGCATTGCCGCTCGAAATCAAGATATTGGGATTGGACTTGCCAATCGATTCATAACCTTTCGAGCACAACCAATATATATTAGAACCCCCTTTACTTGCAGGAATACATCTTGGATCTGTCAATTATGTTATGGAAGAAGCCCGACTCACGGCGACCTGGTTGAATTGGGAGAAGCTGTAGGTATTATTGCGGGTCAATCAATTGGAGAACCGGGGACTCAACTAACATTAAGAACTTTTCATACAGGTGGAGTATTCACAGGCGGTACTGCCGAACATGTACGAGCTCCTTATAATGGAAAAATAAAGTTCAATGAGTATTTGGTTCATCCCACACGTACTCGTCATGGGCATCCTGCTTTTCTATGTTCTATAGACTTGTATGTAACTATTGAGAGTCGGGATATTATACATAGTTTGAATATTCCACCAAAAAGTTTGATTTTAGTTCAAAATGATCAATATGTAGAATCTGAACAAGTGATTGCTGAGATTCGGGCCGGAACGTCTACTTTTCATTTTAAAGAGAGGGTTCGAAAACATATTTATTCTGAATCAGAGGGAGAAATGCACTGGAGTACCGATGTCTACCACGCACCTGAATATATATATAGTAATGTTCATCTATTACCAAAAACAAGTCATTTATGGATATTAGCAGGAGGTCCGTACAGATCCAGTATAGTGTCTTTTTTGCTCCACAAGGATCAAGATCAAATGATTGTCATTCTTTTTCTGTCGACGAAAGATATATCTCTGACCTCTCAATCACTAATGATCAAGTAAGACATAAATTGTTGGATCTTTCCGGTACTCTTAAAAAAGATAGGGAAATTATTGACTATTCAAGACTTGATCGAATCATATCCAACAGTCATTGGAATTTCATATATCCTTCGATTCTCCAAGAAAATTCTGATTTCTTGGCGAAAAGGCGAAGAAATAGATTTCTCATCCCATTACAATATGATCAAGAACGAGAGAAAGAACTAATACCCTCTTTTGGTATTTCGATTGAAATACCCATAAATGGTATTTTACGTAGCATCTTGGACTAACCATCCCTTAGAAGATATTGTTAAAAGATCATCAATCCCTAATTAAATAGATGTAGCAGTGGCTTGCCGGAAACCCAAAGTCTTCACTTGATCCAGGATATGTGATGTATATGCCATTCCGAAATGATCTATTAATCTGCTAATAAGTCGTTTCATAGCCGTTCCATCTATCACTTTATTGTGACAAACTAGATCGGCCCGTTCTGCCATAAGTACCTCCATATTCCGCTGAGTAGGATTCGACAGAGTCAGTGATTCGAAAACTTCCTTTCCTCAATCTTGATTCACATAGAAATTCAGAAATTATAATAATAGAGTCAGTGATTCGAAAACTTCCTTTCCTCAATCTTGATTCACATAGAAATTCAGAAATTATAATAATACTGGTGAAATTGGATAGATCCGACTTCCCACGGGCACGGGTATCGTTTAATCGAATTTATTAGTTTAGATACTGTATGAGTAGGCCTGACAAAACCCTTGTTTGGCTTCTTCTATTTCTCGATAAAAAGAAACATGACCAACAGTGGTTCGAATGTATATACAACGGATTTCTTTTTTCACACTTCCTACTATTAGATAGTGCCCATAAATCTCATGATAAGTACCCAAAGATTCATATTGAACTTCGACGGGAACTTCTCTTGAGCCAATGACACGGTGATCTAGCCGCCACCGGAGCCAAAAAGGACTATCTAAATTGATTCGTTTCTGCCGATAAGCTCCAAGTGCATCATAGGAACTACAAAAATACGGTTCTTTCTCTTTCGTATACTTATAGTTATTATTGTCAACGTCAACTTTTTTATTTTGGTAGTTTCCGCAATTATATGGATTATACCTATTTGCACAAATACCCCGCCGATTCCCGATCGTTAACCTTCACGCGGCCGCCTTCGACTGGTACCATCATCTCAAGCTGGGAAGTATCAATAGCTGGGATGATATGAAGAGCATGTTTCTCACCAACTTCTTCGATGATGACACGGAGGTGTCAATCGGGACACTATTTGATGAGAAACAAAAAGACGGAGAATCAGTCGAGAACTTCATCAAGCGCTTCCAGAATAAGGCAATGAACTACTGAGATCCAGTCACGAAGGAATTCATCCTCCAAACATGTCATAACAACCTTTCCTTGGATGTACTGGAAGCTTACGTGGGGAGCAAGCCGAACGTTTCCTCAAAAGGAAGAAAGTCGAAAGAGGTCAACCCACGACTAATGCCCCAAAACAGAACTTCACCCCTCGTGGTAAAGGGAAAACACAGGCGAATGTGGTGGATGCAAATCAAACATTCCAATTGCAATCCCAACAGTAGCCACAACAACAAGCACTCAAGCAGCAATCACCTCAATGACAGCAACGACCTCCAAAGCAACATAAGACTTATGAGCCAAAGTTCCTAAAGGAATACTCCTTTAAGGAAGAAGAGGTCCCCGATATCTACAAATACTTGTTAGAAAATAACAAGATCAAGCTACCTCCAATCACCGATCATGAGGAAGCTAAGAAGACTACAAATCTGTGGTACCGTGCGTTCCACAGAGCAGTTCACCATCTCATCAAGACGTGCTATGCTCTCAAGGATAAAATTCAAGCCTTGATTAATGTTTTCGTCAAAAGTTGTCATTTTCATTGTTATCAAACTTGTTACACCGTTTATCGATTACAAGTTCAAGCTGATCTTTTTATAAGATCTTCTTACAATGAGAAAAGTAAAGATTATAACTTTATAAAATAAAATGCAGCAGTAGTTTATCTCCTATTGCTTTGCGTCGGATCTTTGCCTCTGCCGGGGACGTGTTAGTCCGTGGACCGCAGCGTATCAGATCCGGTTGACAAGTGTAATTATGCTCTTGCTTCACGAAGGAAACAATCGCAGTAGCGGCAATTACGACCAAGCGAGATTGTGGCTCTTCTCGAGATCAAAACAAAGTTTGATCTGGAGGAAGGAGGGGGAGAGAATCTCAAATCTTTTGAAGGCTTTTTCTTTATGAAAAAGTTCGCCAAGATCTGCCAATTCTCCTCTAAAATTCACTGTCTACTGTTTAATTGGACAACACCTCGCCCTCAGATTTCAGATCCTCTCCAATGAAGACCTTGGGCTTCTATTTATAGGCTTTTGTCGCCGTATTTTCTGATAAGATTAAGTGTTTTGACGTCATCTGTAGTAAATAACCGCTCAACCGCACATAGGGATAATTTCAAAATATTTGGGGATGTCCTGGAACGAAAGAATCCTTAAAAAACATTGAAATTCGTATTTGGGAGGTTTGGGAGGCCCATATAGTTGTGGTGACTCGGAGGTATGCGAGTCACCATTTGGTGACTCAGAGCTGTGCGAGTCACCATTTGATGACTCAGAGCTGTGCGCTTTGCGAGTCACCATTTGATGACTCGGAGCTGTGCGAGTCACCATTTGGTGACTTGCATGGGTGCGAGTCTTCTGGCCAGTTGTTATGTCTTTTTAACTCTTTTGGTTGTTTGCATTTCCTTCGGTTTACTTGCTTTCCCCTTTACGCGTGTTTCGTCAATTTGTTGACTTGTGCGCTTTTACCAATTCGCTTCATGCGTTTCATCGTTGTCAGATAAACTTCTTTGACTCGGATGATGTCGTTCATCATGTTCTCTTTGTCTTGAGCTACGTGTGGGAACCCATAGGCAATTTTTAACGCCTACAGATACCCCCTCCAAAGTGTTTCAGTCTCGTTTATTTTATAGAAGAGCCTGGAATACTTTAGACATGATAGGCCCAACCTTCAATCGGTACGATAAGACCTATAATTGGTTTCCGCTCTCAGCTTCTTCAGTCTTCAATCTACTCAGTATTTTGTCGAATAGATGAAGTTCTTTCGGTACCGCGTTTATCGTCTGACCGCTGTTGAAGTCTTGAACTGAGACTAGTGTGTAAGTTTCTGAACTTAGCTCATGCCATCTAGTTGACTTTGAACTGATCATCTTCGTCGGAATTCATATCCATAGTTTTGTTTTGGCGAAGCCATCGGTGCGTTAACCTGCGTTAACACAGTTTATACTCGTACGTTAACTGGAGTCAACACAGTTTAAACTCTTAAGGCGTTGAAGTTAGGAGGACTAGTTTATACTCGTATACTCATGAGAGTTTTACCGGGTTATCCTTAAGAATATTCTGAATGATATTCTCTAGAAACTTCCCGATAAAGGTAGGAAATAGTTTAGACTCATATACCCATTGGAGTAGGAATACGGGTCCCGTATACGTCGAAAATACTCGAAAATGGGTCAGAATACCCGTAAATTAGCCAAACAACTTGTCACACGTGCGAGCCAGTAAGCTCGCATGTGTGTGAGTCACCATTTGGTGACTCGCATGGGTGCGAGTCACCATTTGGTGACTCGCATGTGTGCGAGTCTGTTTGTGTCGAAAATTGTTGTATTCATTGCTGTATTCATTACAACTTTAGTCGTTACAATGAAATCAAAAAAAAGATTGTCTTTTTATAAGACTTTTACACAATGAAAACAAAAGTTACAACTCTCGTCAAAACAAACGCAGAGATCGTTTATCGGTCTTCTGCTTGCGTGGGTCTTTTGCCTGTGACGGGGACGTCAATATCCGTGGACTACCTGGCACTCAGATCTGTTCCAAAAAAATCGGACAGAGCTTCGTTGATCCGCGTGAGATCTAGAAGCCTGAAGCGTCTATCTCGGCTAAAACGAGATATCTGCTCTTCTTAGTGATTACCGGCGAAGGGTAATACTAAGGAAAGGGGGGACGGGTGATGAAGACTCTGATGAAGACCTCTCCTCTCCTCTGTTGAAGCGCTCGACCACTCTTCACTGCAGCAGAGCTTCGCCAACTTCTCCAAAAATCCAGATCTTCCAAAAATGAGGCCTTAGGGGGCTATTTATAGGCATGGGAGCACCTAGGGTGCCTAGACACCCCTGGGGTGTCTAGGAAAAGCCTAGACACCACTGGGTGTCTCGG
>NC_033801.1:114978753-114985277 GCF_001876935.1 Asparagus officinalis
GCGGCACTCTAATGCCTTGTGTCCGACCTTGCGACAATTAAAACAAGATCCCCAGAATTTGTGCTGCTGCCTTTCTCTATGATCCTGTTGGGATCCCTTCTTATGAGGGCTCTGCTGTTGCTGCTGAGGTCGATATAAGGGTCTCTTGTTCTTACCCTTGTCTCCGATGTGCCCTCTCTCAGCACTCCCTTCATTGTCCTTCGGAAACTTAGCTGTCCCATTTTCTTGAGAAATGGCGGGTTCAGCTATTGGTGGTGGTGGTGGTGCAATACGATTTGCCACAAGCTCCTCGATTGCTATTATCCTAGCAACTAGGGGAGCCATAAGATCTACCAGGTACTGGGGAGCCTGCTGCGGCTCGGGTGGGGTTTGCTGTGGTTCAGCCTGTTCAGATCTCTGAGTACGTGACATATTATATTCTGACATCTCTGCTCAAAAGAAAAAAAAAGAGTTTAGGAGTCAAAATAGACCTCTATAAATAGCGTATCACAATACAATTTTCACGACATAGAGTATTTGCACAAATACTTTAAACTTATACAAAAGTAGTTGTCATAAAAAAAAAATTTCTCGAATTTTGAGATATACGCATATATCGTCCTCACTCATACTAGGAAATCCTTACGGACTCTATACATGAATCCTAGGAAACTCTATCCTAGCTCCACGACTCGACACAGGATGATCCTAAGGATACTGGAACTAGAGGCTCTGATACCAACTGTGACGCCCCTGGGTTCACACAAGGCTGCAGTCCAAGGTGAAACCAAGAATGTCAAACCTGCTATGCACCACACCGTGCAATAACATGTTTCACCATCACAATTAACATCTATCTAGTAGAATCAACAACAGGTGTAGGTACAAAAGCAAGTGAAAGATAACACAAGAAATACTGATGAAATGAAATCACATAAATATCTCATCATCCAACATACAGAAATACATAGTCAATGTCTGAATTTTGGTATTTAGGAATTTACAACACGAGCGTAGGTACGTCGAGCGAAATAATCCAAACAAGGAAACCCTCATGTATATACCTTGTATCTCAAATTATAAATCCCTAAATACTAAACCTGAAGTCTAATACAAGAAACAATAAATAAAACTAATACAAACCCGTCTCTACCGATAAATGAAATCATGACAAGGCCACCACAAGTGTCATGCAAACTCACATGAGTGTCATGTCCGAAAATGATTAAGTGTCCAAAACATAGACTATATAAATTAAACGTCCAACCTATGGACTGAAAGTAACGAGTGTCCAACGCATGGACTGAATATAACCAATGTCTAACGCATGGACTAAATCTAACCAATGTCCAACGCATGGACTGAATATGACCAATGTCCAACGCATGGACTAAATCTCACCAATGTCCAACGTATGGACTGAATATAACCAATGTCCAACGCATGGACTAAATCTCACCAATGTCCAACGTATGGACTGAATATAACCAATGTCCAACGCATGGACTAAATCTCACCAATGTCCAACGTATGGACTGAATATAACCAATGTCCAACGCATGGACTAAATCTCACCAATGTCCAACGTATGGACTGAATATAACCAATGTATGTCCAACGCCAGGACTGAGTGGAATGAGTGTCCAACACGAGGACTGAATGGAATGAGTGTCCAACACGAGGACTGAAATGGATTATAGTCCAACACGAGGACTGAAATGCGAATGCATGTCCAATCACATGGACTGAATAAAATATGTGTCCAACACATGGACCGAAATGATAAGTATCTAACACATGGATCAACGGTAAGATATGCCCAACACATGGACTATAAGTAAAGAGGTGCAATTGTCAAAGGTATATGTGGAAAGATATACATATCCTAAACTCGAACGCGTCTCGATGTATGGGTCTAAACTTGTGTCAAAAGTGTCAACTCACATGTATAGACAAGTCACTATCATTGCAATGTAGTGTCAGATAACACTGAGCCGAAACTCACTGGGCTCAAAATTGAGCGGCGGTCGACCGCAGAGGTCATGCCGGTCGACCGCTCAAAGAGCAGAAGCGATTCTGCTAGCCAAAATCTCGCGACGGTCGACCGCTGAGTCCACTGCGGTCGACCGCTGAGCGGACAGAACCCCAGTCTGGGTTTCTGTCAGCTCCGAAACTCATTAAAAATTTTGGGAATTTCTATACCCACCTAATTTAAACATTTCAATAGTGATATATGGCAGTAAACAATAAGTTTAAATAGTTAAAACCTCATTACCAAAAATCCCAAACTTTAATCAACATGATTTTAAAAGTTCTTAAACAGTAATAATAGATTTAAACCTTCATAAAAACGTTTCAGATCAAAATCTCATTCAATTAAAAATCATTAGTGAACTTTTAAAACTGAAATATATGATTCTCACATCTTACGCCATAAAGATCTACTTTATCTACATAAAATATGATTTAGGCTTAATACAATCAGATTAAATCCCAATTTAAGCATAAAAAACGAAAAGGGTGAAGTTGGGCGAGATGTTACTCGTCTCTGAGCTCCTAGATCTGCAGGAGAATGATCCCCTTTGTTGAAACACCAAGAAAATCCGCTGAAAATCCTTCGAAGCTCCTCCCAAATCACCAAAAATGCAAACTAGGGTTTGAGGAAGGGAGAGGAGGGGGCTGAGGCTATTAGGGTTCCAAAGAGGGTTCTGAGGGCTTCAAAACGAGTATATATAAGTAGGGTAACAATCGGGTTTGGTATAAACAAAACCAACCCGAAACAGAACTGGACCGGCGTCTGTACGCTGAGCGGTCGACCGCAGCGACCACGGCGGTCGACTGCTCAGAGTTCTGGGCCATGCTCAGACTGGGGTTCGGTAAAAATATTATAACTTTCTCATACGATCTCGGAATGAGGTGATTTAAGATTCGTTGGAAAGCTGTTGAAGAGACCTACAACTTTGGTCTTATACACTTTTCCAGATTCTAACTCAAACAGTATAAAAAACATAAAAACTCTTAACTGGTCAAAATTATCAGATTATCACTATTTACTTTTGTGCATGTTTTGTGTATTTACACTCATATATTCACAAATATACATTTAATAATCTCAAATCAATTCCTATCATACTCAAACATCAAAATACATTATTTTCACCATATAACATATTTAAAATTATTTATCACACTATATTCAAATTTTTGGGGTTTTACACCTCAAATGTTTGAGTTTGGCAAAAAACTGAAAACATTCTATATTCTACAACTTTTGTTTTCCATATAGAAGTAACTGTGGGCAGGCAATTGCTATCTTTCCCTTGTATTTCCTCATCATAGATTGAGACCAAAGCAGGAGAATAATCTGAGAAATTTGGAAGAAAGAACTCAACATCGCTTGAATTGTACTTATGAATCCATGAGTCATTCACTAGAGCTCTATTCAACCTGCATCAGACCCTAGTATCATGATCTTGTTTGTTGCTCCAGGTGAAGTAACTGCCCAGTGTTTTCAGGTGCAAGAGATTACAATCCTCAATGAATGAATTAAAATCTTTTGTATCTGCATCTGAGAGCATAGTTCCTCCTAGCTTTTCATCATTATTGATCATAGTATTAAAATCCCCACAGAGGATCCAAGTCACATTCTCATTAGCTTAATGTATTTGGAAGAGTTTAGTCCATAAAACCTTCCTAGATTCCAGTTGGTTAAAGCCATAGATAGATGAAATAATGCAATCAATTCTTCCATCCACTGACTTGACAAAACAAGTTATTTGTTGTGGAGAGATATGTGTAACTTGAATGTTCAGAGTATCAATATCCTATAAAAATAGAATTCTGGCATTTTTAGAGTTAGATACATTAGAAAACCATTTCCAATTGATGGCTATCTTCTTTGTTATAGTTAGTATGTTGATATCCTTTACTTTTGTTTCTAAAAGAGCAATGAAAGAGAGATGATTTTAGAATAAATGCTGCTTGACTAATTGCTATTTAGGATATTTGTTCAATCCCCTAACATTCTAAAAAGACAAGTTCATCAGCACCCCCCCCATTCATTGTAGAGGGATCAAGCTCACTCATCATAGCAGTCAGAGGAGAAAATGAATTAATAGGAAAAGGACTCTTTTTACTTTTTCCCCTTTGCACTTGCATCCAAGAATTTTCAGAGAGAGAAGTTCCTTCGTTATTTGTATTAACTCCAGAATCAGCCAGCAAAACATGCACATGATTTAAACTAGCAGAAAACTTACCAGTATTCATTTTAACCCCCTCTTCTATTTGCTTATCAACATGTTGAGAACTCTGCTCTATACCAGAAGAATTTACATTGCTTTCAAGCTGAACATGGACTGGTACATGCATAGGATGAACAAGTTGAACATTACCAAGATTCATATTCAAATTTTGAGAAATCACATCCCTTATAGGTCCTGAGATTGGAAAGCTAGCATCCTTACAAACTTGAACATTATTATTTGCTCTAGGAACATGTTTTGGAACCCATCTTTGGGTTCTGGGCTGCCTCCTACACAACTTTGTATGATGCCCTACTTGTTCGCATAGATCACACCATCTAGGCTTTAGCTTATAGTACATCATTTGCTTAATCAATTTACCATTTGGCCCTTTAATAGATATATAATTAGGAAGTTGTGAAGGCATTTTATTTTCAATAAGGACCCTGACATAAGCTACCCTTTGCCTATTAGCTGTGAGCTTGTTAGTGGCAATTGGTCTACCAATTACACTAGCAATTTTGCTTAAACTTTTAGCATTTCACAAATTGAGTCTAAGACCTGACAATTATATTCACATAGGATAGATATTATCAAAATTCTTCTCAATCTCTATCTCAATAGACCAATGCTCAAGGAGGAGAGGTCTTGACCCAAAAAACCATGGGCCATTTTTAATGACATCACTCATTTCTTCTTTGAATTTGAGCAGAAATAAACCTTCTTTTAGTAGAAACACTTCAGGATTTGCCAAAAAAGCTCATGCTTTCTTAACAAAAGTCTCCATAGCTTTGAATTTAGCATTGAGACCTAAAACCTGTCCAATGAGGGAAAATTTCCACATGGATTCACCTTCATTCCATTCTTCTTCTTCAAAAATCACTGAATCTTTAGAATCAGATGGAATAAAATCCAAAACCATACCACTTCCTGCTTTTCTATTATCGGTAAAAAAAACTTATCCAACTCTTTTTTGTTTCATTTACAGGATCCAAAGCAAGTTTAGCATTTGAAGAATTAATTGGAGGGAATTCAGCATCATCACAAAAGTTCTTTCCAACTTTTGGATAATTTTGGATTTTATCAGCATCTACCAAACCAGTTGTTCTCTCAACAGGATTCAATGTAATAGTGACTGAGTTAGTAACCGATACAGGAATCAATTGATCAGAGCCAAATTTACTTGAAAATTTTGGAGAAAGGTGTTAATCTAGTAATTCAACCTCTAAAACTTCATCATCAACCCAATAAGATCGGTTAGAACTAATCACTTTGTTGCAAGAAAGCGAAGACTTCCAATCAGCTGAGGAGTTACCTGAGGTTTAGGATCAACAAGAAAACTTGCATATCTGAGAATCTCATCCATTGATTTCTTCATTTTCTCACCTCGAGGACCCATTGACCCCATTATTCCAGATTTAGAATCTTCATCTTCTTAGACAATTTTTGCATCAGAACAGACCTTAGAGGATTGCAAGCAAGAATTTGATGCTCGTAATCCAATGTTGAAGATCTTTTTACTGCTATTTTTCTTCATTTTTGTCATCAAGAACTCGGTGGGGGTGCAAGTTAGCAAAAGAATTCATCTTTTGTTGTTTGTAAATTTTAACGTTTTATAATTTTAGGGTAACTTTTTATAATTTAAACTTTTAAGGGTGTTTCTATAAATTTTGAGACATTGAGGGTGTTAATTGAAAATTTTAAATTCTTCGAAGGCTTCTATTAATTTCTCGATTTTATGTTTGTTGTTTTAAGTTTTAAAATGATAAAAATTTTCAGGTGCATCATAGTAATCCTTTGAATTCATCTATGTTGTTTGTAAGTTTAAAATTTTAGAATTTCAGGGTGCTTATTTATAATTTAAACTTTCAAAGGTATTTCTATAATTTTCGAGACATTGAGGTATTAACTTCAATTTTTAAATTCTTCGAAGACTTCTATTAATTTATTAATTTTATATTTGTTATTTTAAGTTTTGAGACGTCAGGATGGCTTTTATAATTTTTAACTTTTTAATGTATTTTGTGCAATTTTAAAACTTTTTAGGATTTTGTTTGCAATACTTCATGTGTTATAGTGTATGTTAGCTACATATAATTTCTTTATCTTAACAAACTAATACCACAAAGATGTTATATATTTATTATTATTTTTTTTAATTGTTAAGCTATAAATAGTTCATGTAGTATTAGGATAGGATGTAATTATGATTAGGATAGATTAAGATATAAATGAAATATTGAAAATAGTGAAGGGTAATATCGACCATAGAAAGATTTTTTCTGAACTCGTGCTTTTAAAGGG
>NC_033801.1:114985288-115003592 GCF_001876935.1 Asparagus officinalis
ATTGTTATCGTAGTTCTTATAATTTTGGGTGGTTTATTCACAAATGATGATATATCACACTAACTGTGTTTGCCAATGCATGCTATTAAGTTCAAGATATTGCCGAATCTATTGTTTCTATTTTTCTAAAATAATGAACTTTTATAGGATCCATTTGCTTGATACCATTCAAGCATTTTCTTTACGCATCTTTCATGCTCCAATTATAAGAACTACAGTAAGGATGCACACTTCTGTCTACGATACTATTTCAAATGCGGAGAGCCCAAATCCATTTAGGATGCCTAACATTCTAGACGAAACATCCTAGCTAGACAACATTTTACTGCTAGAACGACCACATGTTAGACTAAAAGTTTTTCGTCTAGAATGTCTTGTCTAGAATACTCAGTTATATACTAGTAACTTGTCGATGGCTCATCATCATGACATGATATTAACAGTCGTAGTTTAAATAACTAATTTCTAATTAAAATTAATACTAATAGTCAGATATCTCTAGCTTCATTAATTCTGTGATAAGAAATAATGATGTCACGTGTATTTCTAATGTAAGACTTTGGGGGTCCAATCTCTCCCAAGTGTATCAAAGCATGGTAGATAACTTACTCCAGCCTCTCTAGATATCATATCAGGTAATTTCACTATAGATTTGCTAGAATTGGAGGGAATTGAAGAGTCAGATTTGTTAGAATATAAAAATATAATCATCAATCTTCATTATAATTTTGGTGTGTGTGTGTGTGTGATAAAATGAGATGGTGAGATGAGATTTTTGTTGGCCTTCTTGTTTTGGTGATGATTTAACAAACAATTTATGACTAGTATTGGTTTTAGTATTTTGGTTTTGTGTTGTTTAGTATACACAGGAAAATGAGCTACATTGATATTAAAGCATATGCAAATCAAGTCAACCAATCAAGTTCAAGCTTCAGATGATTCTCTCTTGGTATACTTAGTATAGGTTTATATGTAATGTGTGCAAATTCTTCAAGCTCAAATTTACACACAAACTTATTTGTGATATTTCTCAAATCATAGGTGTTTTTATGCAAAATTTATTTTAATATACTTTAGACTATACAAACATTATTAACATCTGTTATTAAGTCCATAAAAATATTACACAAGTTTTCAGAATTTGATTTGAGCTAAAAGTCAAAATTAACATGTTTATAAACACATGTATTTTATTGTTTTTGAATATTTCTGAGATTTCACAAATAGTAAGAGCAAATTGAAAAATTCATTTTCCAACATGTTCATATTCATGTTTATAAACTTTTAAAGTTTTATATTTTTTGGAATTTATTTGCTATTTTTAAAAGAGGTTTAAAATTCATGTTTACTATTCATTACAAGCTAAAAACCAGTTATCAGTCGACTGATAAAACTGCCTGCAATCTTTAAATGTTTTTATTTCTTATTCGGTTGACTAACCAGTCGACTGATGACCTCATCAGTCGACTTATTATATCATCAGTCGATCGACGAGCTATTAGCTACCTGTAACGGTCAGCTTGTCAGTCAACTGATTCAGCTCATCAGTCGATCGACACCTGTAACGGCTAGTTTTTTTAGCTTTCTATTTTCTTGTCATGTTGCTGGGTTTTCTTGGTTTTTGGGCTTTGGTTTTTCTCTATAAATACCCCTCATTCCTCAGACCTAAAACCAACTAAGAGAATGTTTTAAACAAGTTTTGAAAGAGTTTTAAAGTTTGATTAAGTTTGTTTCAAGTTTGGTGTTTGGTTTTCACAGAGAGGAGCTTACATCCTTGGTTGAGGAATTCATCCTTAATCTTTCATCATCTACTCTTTGTGTTTATAAAGAAGCTTCCCTAAATTAATTTTTTAGCATTTTATTCTTGAATTTCATATCTATTTTATTGCTAGTTCTTTTTGAGTTAGATTTTATTTGTACTCATTTATTACATAAACATCCCTATTGAGCTTCTAGGATTACATACACTATATTGTGGGTTGTGGTGAGTGATATTGTGAGAGTGAGCTTCATTGTGTTCTCATTCATTATTAGAAAACAAATTATTGTATTTGAGCTTCATTTGTGAGTATCACTTTGTAATACACTTTTACACTGAGAAGAGTGTGTGGTGAGGACGTAGTCTATTCCAAGAGGAGTGATGTCGGTAGTAAAGCCTAGTGAGAGGTAGTAAAACCGAGCACTTGAGGGAGGCGATACGTGAGGACCAACACGTGAGATTGTAGTTTGTGTATGTACATTGTGAGTGACTTGTAGAGTTTTCGGTGAATTAAAAAAACCGAGTGTGTAGAGAAGTTCAAACTTTCAAACCGAGTGTGTCGATATAGTGAAGATCTCCTCGAGGTGAGGAACAGAGACGTAGGTCAAGAGTTGACCGAACTCCATGATCATATCTTGTGTTTGAGTTTGCTTTGTGTATATTTATTTTGTACTTGTAATTTATATTCTTGCTCATATCTCATTCATATATCTTTTGCAAGAATTAATTAATCAAGAAAGTTTTTAATTGGCATAAAATCGGGATTAGATTAGCATAAGATCTTATTCACCCCCTCTAGGGTCTAATAATTTTTATCATGAGATGGCCAATAGACTACCCAGAATGATGAATGACATCTCCCGTCGTGATTTGCGCATATCATGATCTATATGTAAAAGAAACTATATCATTTTGAAATTTCTAACAATTATTTTAGCTATGAGTGAAAGAGACAGGTATTAAGTTGTCTGAAAAATCAACATATTATACTAGTTTGATTCATATTCTAAATGACTATAAACTATGTGAAAATTTGACCATGCACATTTGATGAGGTTTTGAATAAGATGTATGGTACGGATTATGAATTTAATGACTAAGTAGTCCATCTCACAGGTGGCTCATTCCTATCCACTCATTCCTATCCCCTCATTCAAATAGGGGAACACATTCACATAGGTTAGAGAGTAGATAAGAATGAGATATCTCACTACCAAGTACAAAATTTATGCTTGACACCAAGTTTCTACATTTTTCTAATGTGTGTGTATATATTAGATTCAAATTAATGGTTAGATTTAAACAAACAGTTTAATTAATTAAAATAATAACTTAATTAATTAAAGATATGTGGCCCCCACATTTATTTGATTTCCCTACCAAATATTCTCTAACCCTAACCCGCCTCATCTTTTTCTTATATGTGCTCAGGTTAGGATCAGGGTTAAGGTTAAGAGTAAGTGGGTTTGGGTTTAGGTTTAGGGTTAGGGTTTGGGTTAGGGCTAGGGCTAGAGAAAATTTGGCAAGAAATCAAATGAATGTGGAGGTCACATATCTTTAATTAATTAACCTATTAGTTTAAATCTAGCCATTAATTTAAATCTAACGGTATAGAATAGCCATCACACGTTAAACAAACTACCTCACCATCTCACCATATCGCTTCTCATGCACATGCACACGTGTAGAGAGAATTTTTTTGAATCACGCCAATTTTTTTTGGATCGCGCCTTTGTCGCACATGGGAATCGAACCCAGAAAGTGATAACATTCGATCAATAGAATGTGGAATGATTGACTCCTTAACTCTTGTTATCCGGTCGATCGGTTTTCCATATTGTCTTTTGTTTCTTTTCTTCGCGGCTTATTGTATTTATTATCTTTTTTATCGTTTTATTAAAAGTTTATTAGTGAAACACTAGGGATTTCTGTTCACCTCTTCTCACAAAAGAAATCATGAAGATGTCTTTTTCTTGAAAAGGCAATGATACCTACTGGGGGTCGTTAATTTGGTATTATAAAGTTGAGATTAGTATACTATAGATTTGGCATGTGACACCTGATTTTAGGAAATAATAATTACGAGAAATCTCCTTCATCTTTATCCGTTTTCAAGAATCCAATTTGTATTTTAAGTTCAGCAAAAAGCCAGCATCTTATATACTCGTAGCTGTGCCCAGGTAACAGATTGAATGAAAAATTGTTCTCATCTACAAAGAAGATAATAGAATGTATCAAATAAAAATAACAAGAAGGTTAGGGTTTATATCAACTTAATAGATGGGGGGGAAACAGCAGATATAGATGGATATTTCTTGAAATTTACCATTTAGAAAAATATTCAACTGTTTGAATTACATGCTATTTTATATATAAGCATTTTCCTACAATTTGAAGTTTTCACCATAAAATTTAAATCCTACAAGTTTAGAGAAATACTAAACCATGTCAAATTGTCGTACTATAATTTTATTAATAACTTTGTAGTATATTAGAATGACAAAGTGGACTACTATCCCACCATTATATTCAAAATAAAGAAGAGATATCTCAACTTTAATCATTTAGTAAAGAACAGTACAAATATATATAGCTGCAACTTTTTAAGGTTAGACATACTAAAAGACTAAAACAGTAATAAAAACTATAATATATACAAATAACTTGAACTCATAATTTTATGGAATATTTACAAATCTACTTCGTTTTAATGTAAAACGCAATGTACATACCCACACAAGGCTATATATCTTGACAACCATATACGACTAAAATGAACATGAGTTACAAAAAAGATACACATTCACTTCCATTTTCAAAAATCATTTTCATTAGAAATAATCACATCACATGGGAGGAAAAGGGTTTATAATTGGAAAGTGAAGGAACAAAAAGTAAAGAGAAATATATTAATAAACAATATGGTTATTATTATGATATGAGTGAGATTGGTGGACTGGGGTTGGCTTGAAAAGAATCCAGGGTTAATCCAAACACACCAAGACAAATCTCGGTCCAGAGAGAGTAGAAAGAAAGTGCTATGCATGACATCCCATTTACTTTCTCTAGAGAGAGGAAAAAAAGATCAAAAGCTAATGGCTTCTCTTTTTCTAGAGAAAGAAAGAGAGAGGAGTTAATATATAAAGAGTTAGCTAGGTTGGAATGAATTAATCATGATGTGAGCTTGCTTCTTTTGTTTGTTTGGCCTCCATCCATGAGTCTATCTCTATAGCTTAGCTAGGGTTTCCTAAAGTGAGGAAAGAGAAAGAGAGGTTTTGGGTGGTGAGTGTAACGTGTCCTTATTGTTATTATTTAATATTTTTAATTAGTTTCCTTTTTTATTACAAGAAAAAAAATCTTGTCATTTGGCCTATAAATCCTCCCTGACTTCACTCCCTTGGCCCATCTCTCTCTTGCTCTTTCTTTCTCCTCTATTCTTTCTCTATCCATAGAAGAGGAGTGATTAATTAGTTTTTCCCCCTCATGGGTCTCTTTCTTCATCTCTATAGAAGAGAATTCTACACTTGAGCTCTTCATTTGTTTCTCTCTCTAGAGTTCTAGAGTTCTAGAGAGAGAGGGAGGGAGAGAGAGAGAGAGAGGATAAGGAAGAGGAGAAGAATGAAAAAAGGGTTATGCCTGGTTCCCTGTATGCCACACACATATAGATCAATCTCATAGTGAATTACTTGATTGGATATTGTGGGTGGCGTGCATGGAACCAAGCATACCTAGGTCTTTCTCTCTCTTTCTCTCTCCTTTCTCTCTAAGATTAGGGTTTTGAAGATTAGGGTTTTGAAATTTGATGAAGAAATGATGAGTAAATTAAGAGCAAGGTGACATGGGTTGTGCCTGGCTCCCTGTATGCCACACATATAGACCAAATCAATATTTTGAGCTCAAGATTGGCTACTATGGGTGGCGTGCGAGGAGCCAAGCATACCCTCTCTCTCTTTCTCTCTCTCTCTCTAGTCTCAAATTTTCAAATTTTTTATGTTTTGAGTACTTGTTTTCATGTCCATTAAGTTCTATGTTTTAGATTTATAATTGATTAGTTGATTTCATTGGTTAGTCTCATTTTGACGGACTACCCTTTTTAAGCTAGTAAATTATCTCTTCTTTCTCTCTCTATAGTCTAAAGTTTCATTCTATATATTTTCATGTTTTTTTTTTGAGTATTTATTTCATGCCCTTGAAGTTCTATGTTTTAGATATGATCTAATTTATGTGTTGATTCAATGGTTATTTCATGTTTCATTTTGATTAATTAAGGGGCTGCCTTTTGGGCAAGTTTCATTTTGATACTAGCAAATTATCTCTTCTGCTTTGCAGTGATTAGAGCAATTTCTTGCCTCTCTTCCACAGCGTAAATAATAAGAATAATCCCGGGCTTCTTGTTCTTTTTGTGGGATAGAACACAAGGCATCACGATTCAGATATATGGGTATATCTGTACTAGATATTTGTTTACCGTTTCAAGCTAATTATTTAGGTCAAGAAACACATTATTTCATCTATAAGGGAAAATTTTCCATCTATGATCATGTGATAGGGTTTTCTTATTGATATATTTGTACTTGATTTGGACTGCATTTTTGTACTTGATTTGGTGTTGATAATCTTTTACTTTTCATGCAGGCCCTAATTAAAGATAATCTTTGTTTGCGAAATCAATCTTCAAGATCAAGAAGCCAAGGTTTTCTTAATTAAGCCATTTTGTTAACTATTTGGAAGATCCAATATAATTGTTAGTGTTAATTGAGATATTTAAAGATCAACCTACAAGTTTGGAAATGATCTTGTAATGTTATTTTGGTGCAGTTTCGGAAAGTTTTGACTCGTGTTTTTAGTGATTCATAAACGGAAATATTTCTCATTGTTGTCTGATTAACTTATGATAAATGAAACGTGTTACCCTATTAAACACATGTTTGGATCTTATATCTTTTATCACATGCTCAGGTATAATGGAAGGAAAGATTTCAGAGATTTTAAGAAATGATTGTAAGTCTTGGGAAGGAAAGTTTTGATTTTTATGGGACTGTGATTCTGTCAATGTATAAAGATATATATAGGTTGTAAACATCTTTGTCATGTTTACTTCATTGGCAGAAGACCCTATTCATAGATTAATATATGATGTTGAGCTGAAAGTTTACATGTATGTGCAAGTGAACTCCATTGATAGCCTGAACTACTCTCTGTAAAGATTCTCTCTAGCTTTGTACAGAATTGTCAGTGACTCAATTTGTTCTCTGGATGTGACTCTCTCTCTCTGTCCCTCACACACACTCTCTCTCTCTCTCTCTCTCTCATGCACACGGAAATGGAATTTGATGTATAGTAATCTTTAAGTAGTAATGTATGCAAATAATTTGATGGGATTAATTTCTTGCATTAATTTTAATGCAAGAAATCTGGCTAGCTAGCTAGCTGAATTACTGGAGCGTATGATATCCAACACTTGTTTTATTGGATAAATTGTACATAACCCACATATGTTCTTTTAGTAGCACAGAGCCCTAACTAATTTATTGGCGCTTAGGCCCCGAATTGAGGGAGAAAGGTGTACAATTTATCCAACCATGCCCTCCAAATTTCACCATCCAAATTCGAATATTCTAGGAATATTCTAATTTGGAGAGTGGCTCCAATCCACACTCTCCAAATGTTTTCCTTTTTATTTTTTTTTGTCAAAAAAACCATATAAATTAATAATGTTGGATATAGTTTACATTAATAATTTTATTTTTAATAATTTATTTGGAAAAAAATATAACATTATAAATGTGTCGATGAGAGCTTTAAAATGAACCCAATATTAATAATGCAATACAACATATTTTTTTTTGGTCAATGAACTTAATTTTATTCATCTTCCAATTTGTGAATGAGCAGTACATCTAAGTGCCAACAGAGCTGGAAACCAAAGAATTACAGGTTCTCAAGAATATACTTTATATGTACATTTGAATTATCATTAAGAACTTTTGCAAAAACAGAAAACTTGATGTCACTAAGAATCTGAGCAGGGAGCTTCCTTTTGCCTTGAAAGATTCTCCGATTTCTCTCCCTCCAGATCATATAAACAGCAGTGGATAGGCACATCCTCTTCAATTTCTTCATAGGGCCCTTTCCTTTCAAACTATAAGAATACCAATTCAAAACCAAACCCCATACACATGACCTCCATCTATATTTCAACCATTCCATCACTAAATTCCAGACTTCAGCTGAAAATTGACATTCAAAGAAGATGTGGTTACTGGTCTCCAGTTCCTGTCTATTACACAGGACACAGTGAGTCTGATTTGAGCTCAGGATACCCATTCGGCCCAATCTATCTTTGGTGAGAAGTCTTGAATGACAAACTAGCCACAATATGAAAGAATGTTTAGGATATAAACAACTATCCCAAACAGTTTTAGACCAGGGCACTGTATTTGTAGACTGAATAAGAGACTTGTAGACTGCAGATAGTTGGAGTTTGTCAGCAGCATAACATTCAGTAATGACAGCCTCAATATTGTCAACACTACCAAACTTAAGCAACAACATATCCCTCACTTTAAGGAGTTGCCTCCATGCCCATGAATCATTTGTCTTGGAAGAAACAGACCAGATATTGAGCCTCTGTAGATAGTTACCATGAATCCACTTTATCCATAGTAGATCCTTTTTAAGATGAATCATCCAAAGGAGCTTAGTAGCAGCAGCATAATTCCAGAACTTAGCTGAAAAAATCCCCAGTCCCCCTTGCTCCTTTCCCTGACACACTGATTTCCAATTTACCAGATGAAGTTTATGTCCCCACAGAAATTCAGAACTCATTCTGTCAATTCTTTCCAATACTTTAACCGGCAGAATGTAATTACTGACCCAATATGTTTGAATGCCTAATATCACAGATTTAATCAGCTCAAGCCTACCTGCATAAGACAAACATTTTTTCTGCTGCCAGGTTTGGAATTGCTTGTTAATTCTGTCAATAAGGCAGGAGCAATCAGAGTACGAGAGCCTTTTTGCATTCAGAGGCAGCCCCAGATACTTCACAGGCAGAATACCCTCAGGGAATTTGAGATAATTGCAAATCTGAATTTTGAGACTATCACTAACTCCACTAAGGAAAACAGAGCACTTACTTGCATTAGCTTCCAAGCCTGAAGCTTGTCCAAACTCTTGTAGGCATTCATAAATTTTAGCAATAGAGCTCATATCAGCTTTACAGAACAAGAGCAAATCATCAGCAAATATCAAATGATTAATCTTCAGTTTAGAGCACTTCGGGTGAAATTTGAAAGAGGAGTCATCTTTTAGAGCACTAAGTTTTCTAGATAGAAACTCCATACCAATGACAAAGAGGTAAGGGGAAAGAGGATTCCCTTGTCTTAATCCTCTTGCACCATGGAAGTAACCATGCAGCCCCCTATTCAATGCTATAGAAAATTTTGGAGAGGAAATGCATTCCATGATCCAGTGAACCATAATCATAGGAAATCCCAGACCAATCAACATACTTCTTATAAACTCCCAATTAATAGTATCAAAGGCCTTCCTCAAATCAACATTCAGAATAGTCCTTGGGGAGTTATTCTTCCTTCCATAGTGTTTGATAATTTCGTGAGCAAGTAAGAAGTTACTGGATATGAGTCTCCCTTTCACAAATGCACACTGAGCATCATTAACTAGATAGCCTATAATCTTTTGCACCCTACTAGCAATAACTTTAGAGATAATTTTGTAGATGACATTGCAGCAGGAAATCGGCCGGAAGTCAGCAGCTGATGTGGGATTAAGGACTTTGGGCACAAGAGTAATAGAAGTAGTATTCAGGGAGCCCAAGAGTTTACCTGATTGAAAAAATTCTTCAACTGCTAGAAAGAGATCCTCGCTGATGACACACCAAGCAGCTTTAAAGAAATAAGCATTGAAGCCATCAGGCCCAGGGGCCTTACTATCAGGCATGGAAAATAAACCTTGCTTAATCTCCTCCCTAGAGACAGGAGAACTCAGTTCATTCCTCTGAGCTGAGGTTAAAACAGGGCCATTTGAGATCACACTAGGGTCAGGAGTTGTGTTGGCCTTAGCAATTCACAGCATTTTCTTATAATAATCAATGAGTTCAAAGGTAATATCAGACAGATCTGTAAGCCTGTAGCCATCAGCATTATATATTGACAGGATTCTGCTTTGATGCCTCTTAGATTTCATCACAGAATGAAAGAAATGAGAGCCCTTATCTGAATGGAGACCCCATTTGATATTACTCTTAGATTTCATCACAGAATGAAAGAAATGAGAGCCCTTATCTGAATGGAGACCCCATTTGATATTAGCTTTTTTAATACAACATATTAAAAAAACAAAATCTGAAATAACAGTGACAAAGCATACATCGATAGAACAAGAAAGCAAATATGAACCTCTAATACAAGCATACATCGATAGAACAAGAAAGCAAATATGAACCTCTAATACAACATACCATAGGTCGCAAACATAAACCTCAAACATAAAATATGATAACAAATATGAACCTCTAATACAACATACCATAGGTCGCAAACATAAACCTCAAACATAAAATATGATAACAGACAATAGATATTGATGATGTCGAACGATTCCAACGATTCCTTCATCGACATAGGAAGATTCAAGATAGGGAAGCTCATTTTATGCTTCAAAATACGCTAATTGAACATTTATGACAGAGGCACGGCAACGAAGGAATGTAATTTAAATATTATAATTTATGCTTGTATTTTCTTATGGGACAAGTTAAATAGATCCCCATATTTAAAATTTCATGTCTGATACTTATTTATTTAATTTAAAAATTAATAATTTTATATAATATTAAAATAAATTAATCTTAGTTTCATTTTAAAGATCTCAACGAGCCCTTTCCAAATATATAATGATTTCAAATATTAGATTAATAATTTTTTAACTATATTTATTTGAAATTAAACATCTAATTTAAATTACTAAGAATGATGGCAAAGTGGTAATTTTTAAGAAATTAAATAGTTAAAAGTGATAAAGTTGTAATTAATAAAACATGAATAGTATTTTGGAGAGACTCTCCAAATTTTCTCTTCACCCTCCAAATTTGGAAGGTGAAATTTGGAGAGTGGTTGGAGAGGAAAAAAATAAAAAGAAAAACATTTGTAAGGGCATCTCCAACCATACCCTCCAAATTTCACCCTCTAAATTAGAATATTCTAGGAATATTCCAATTTGGAGGCTAAAATTTGGAGGGTTGCTCCAAGCCTCCAACCCACACTCTCAAAATTTTTTTTTTAATTTTTTTTATCAAAAAAAACCATATAAATTAAATAATGTTGGATATAGTTTACGTTAATAATTTTATTGCTAATAATTTATTTGGAAAAAAATTTATAACATTATAAAGGTGTCGATGAGAGCTTTAAAATGAACCCAATATTAATACTGTAATACAACATATTAAAAAAGAAAAAATTCTGAAATAACAGTGAAAGCATACATCGATAGAATAAGAAAGCAAATATTAACCTCTAATACAACATACCATAGGTCCCCGTATTTAAAATTTCATGTCTGATACTTATTTATTTAATTTAAAAATTAATAATTTTATAATAATACTAAAATAAATTAATCTTAGTTTCATTTTAAAGATCTCAACGAGCCCTTTCCAAATATATAATGATTTCAAATATTAGATTAATAATTTTTTAACTATATTTATTAGAAATTAAACATCTAATTTAAATTACTAAGAATGATGGCAAAGTGGTAATTTTTAAGAAATTAAATAGTTAAAAATAGAAAAATTATAATTAATAAACCATGAATAGTGTTATGGAGAGACCCTCCATCTTTTCTCCTCATTCTCCAAATTTGAGGGTCAAATTTGGAGAGTGGTTGGAGAGGTTCCACTCACCAAATTTGAAGATTTTAGAGATATAGAGGCCGGTTGGAGATGGTCTAAGTGCTAATAAATTAGTTGAGGGTTGAAGTTCAGAGTACTAGCACTAGCTATGGATGAGGGTGGTTATGTGCAATCTACCTTTTTTTTTTCTTTAGTATCATTCTACTCTTTTCACTCAACCGTATCATATCCATTTTAATGTTATATATAAAAGTTCCTTGGTATATTTCATGTAGCGTGCACTATTAACGGCTATTAGCTAGTTAATTTGTCTTGTATATATTTTTTTTATTTGTAAGATTCTCATGCACTTCTCAACTTTCCTTGAGTTCCTCTCTTTTGTAACCACCAAAAATCTTCAATTCAGCATTTTTATTATTCCAATTAGTTACTTAATCCTGCCTTGATTCTAAGTTTTTACAGTCTTTTGACAAATTATTTGACAAATAGTTTTGAATTTGTTTTTATTTGGTCTGTGTTTAATACCAAGATGCGCAAAGGGCATATGTGGATATTTTTAACAACAAAGGTTAAAAAACATATTCTCTTTTAGATAAATGATACAATGAGATGGTGAACTAAGATTCTTATCATGAGTTAGTCCAATAGGCTACTAAAAATATTGATCGGCACCACCCATTGTGATTTGCACTCATCATGTTCTATATGTAGAAAACCTTATATTATTTTAAAATTTTTAATTATTATTTTAGTTGTATGTAGGAGGGACAGCTATTAAGCTACCTGAAAAATAAACATATCAAACTAGTTTGATTCATATTCTAGAAAACACCGAATTATATAAAAATTTAACTATATATATTTAATGACGTATTGAACTAGATGTATGATGTCGATCATGAATTTGATGAACAGATTAGTCTAGCTCATGATAAGATTTGAGCTCATCATCTCACAATATCATTACTTTTAGGAAGAGCATCATCCCATGGCTATCTTTTAATAGCTTATTTAACAAAATGGCGCGCACGCGCACACACACACACACATATAGTAATGATAGTATAAGATGATGAGTTTAAATTTTATCGTAAGCTAGACTAATAGGGTCATCAAATTCATGATTGGCACCATACATTTTGCTCAATACGTCATGAAATGTATATGATAACATCTTTATATAATTTAGAGTCATCTAGAATATGAATCAAACTAGTTTTATATATTGATTCATCAGGCAATTTACAGTCAGCCCTTTTACACACATCCAAAACAATGATTAAAATTTTCAAAATAATATAACTTTCTACATATAGATCATGAGGAGTGCAAATCATGATGGGCGATGCCGATCATTGTTTTAAGTATCCTATTGGGCTAGCTCATAATAAGAATATGAGCACATCATTTCATTATCATATTCCTATATGTGTGTGCGCGCGCGCGCGCGCGCGCGCACACACACACACACTTAATTGAGCTACATTGTGAATGATCCGCTCCGTTGAACTTGATCTACATATTCTAAAATTCCAACACACCAAATTTGGGGTGAACCCATCATGGTTTGACCATTCATCCACTCGTATCAATTTTAACGGTTTTGAATGAATAGAACTTTTTACATGACTTGACGGAGGGTCAAACCACGACATGTTCACCCCAAATTTGGTGTGTTGTGGTTTTAGAATATGTAGATTAAGTTCAACGGAGCGGATCATCTACAATATAGCTCAATCAAGTGATTATCAATGACTAAGAAACTTAGTGGACGTCCACTTAAGTTGACATAAGTTTCTCTCTCTCTCTCTCTCTCTCTCGTCTCTGCTCGTCTCTATATATATATATATATATATATATATATATTATATATATATATTATAAATATTATATAATATATATATATTATATTATAATATATATATATATATACACACACACACACACATATATATATATATATATATATATGTATATATATATGTGTGTATGTACACGCGCGCGCGCGCGCGAACACACACACACACACACACATATATATAGGAATTTTCGGATGCGAAAAGTTTTCGCACACAAACAGTGCGAAAAGTTGCTGAGCCGTTGGATGCGAAGGAACGGAGAGATCACAATTTCACAGTTTTAAATCCCTATTCCCAATGTACTCCACATTTCCATTCATTAACTCTCTGCCCCCAAAACCCTCCTCCCTCTCTCTCCCCATTCCATCGCCTCCTCCCCCTCCTCCCGTCCGTCGAAGACCCCCTCCTCCGCATCCAACGGCGTCTCGTTCGTGACCATCCCAGCTCCGGACCCCGACCCCAGGTCCGGACCCGACCCCAGCGAACAGACCCGACCCCGACCCTGACCCCAGCTCCGGTTCAGATCCCGACCCCAGCGAACACCCCGACGGCAGCGAACACCCTGACCCCAGCTCTGGTTCCGACCCCGACCAGCGAGGGCGCCCAAGGCCGTGGACGAGGATTTGTACAAAATCCCCCTGAGCTCCTCTGCCAAAAGCCCAAGAGGGTATATTTTTTCCCCCTTAGATTTCTCTACTTAATTCGTCACATGTACTTTTTTTTAATAAAGTTCTTGCCCTTTTTTTTTAAATTTGTTGCAGAAGAGGATGCTGAGGAAATTGTTGTCAGGGTGCCTGGGCCTCAACTGTGTTGCTTGAGAGCTGAGCTTGGAGAGGAACAGGGGTGGATAAGAGAGGATGGCAGCGTTACATTATATTAAAGATCCTAGCTTTTGCTGCTCTGCACTGAACTCACCATGGATTTTTCTTTTTTTTTCTTGTTTTTGCGATTTTTTTTAATCAGTGTGATGGGATATATTGTAAGACACTGTCTTTTTGGTAAGCAAATATATTGTAAGAAATAGCGGGGGGAATGTTTGTTAATGGTGACCTGTTATAGCTTCTGCTGTGCATTTTTGCTTGAAATATATAATTGAGGATTATTAGTGAAGCAATTATGGTCTGTGTGCTTAAAATTGGGTTACCTCCACTTAATCCCCCTGAACTTTGGACCTTCGCTGGGATATTTCGCTGGGTTATTTTTCAAAAAAAAAAAGAAAGAAAGAAATGTTAGCTGCAAACAGGCCCCCTGTACTTTGGACCTTCGCTGGGATATTTCGCTGGGATATTTCTACTGTGCATTTTTTGCTTGAAATATATATGACTTTGTCGACAGACGATGGTAGGACATCGGCCAGGTAGCCACGCGCGTAGCTCAGGGAGTCGTGCACGAATTTTTGTTCGACGAGGGCTTGGACGGCTTTTTGCTCGAAGGTGGAGATACGGAAGCTGAGCCAAGGGAAGATGAACTCGAGGAGGGCTTGGTAGTTGTTGGGAGTTGTTGGGCATTGGAGCAGCCGTGGTGGTGGGAGTTGTTGGGTATCGGAGCTCGCGAGAAGCTTTGGAGGAGGGGAGAGTTTTGGGACGTGGGTATACTGCGAACTAATTGATCGCAGTATGATGCATATTTTGTACAACACCTGGAATTAGTTATCAATGTATGATATGGATGAAATGAAAACAAACATGAAAATCTGCACCATATGATTTATCGCAAATCGGAAGCTACAGACTTCAAAGAAGACAGAAGAACAAAAAACATCTACCAATTTAGCCAAAGGAATTGCTATACCAAGTTGATGTTAGCAACCATCTATAATGATAGCAACCATCTAGCAAAAAACATTACACCAAGTTGATGATAGCAGAAACATTACAGAACCATCACATATTGCACAAGCACTTATTCCCCTACTCCAAAATTCATCTTCACGTGGTAATCTAACCCTTTTAGCAGTAGCTCCTGTAGCTACAATCAGAGTATGACATTTCACCTAAAATAAACAAATTATAAAAATTAGAAACAAATCATAAAATAGTGCAGACAAGTAGCAAGAGTGGATTTAACTTATATGCTCATGTTGAAGGGAATCATCAAAGACAGGCATTTAATAAGATAAAACAAGATTTCCTTTGCATAGCTAATGGTGTGTCAAATGTGATATGACTTCTAAAGCAAGCACAAAAAGAGACTTGGGATGCTGTATTTCCAGGATTGGATTTTATACTTGCACGCCAACCTTGATGAAACTTCACGCAATAGTGAGAACTTCATCTGTATTAAAAAACATTAAAAAACAAAGTCATTCATCACATTAAAAAAACACATTATATTAAAAAATGGCTTCATCAATATTATCTTGTAAATCACATTACCTTCCTCAAAGGAATCCTCTAAATCATCAGTGGCTTCATCAATATTATCTTGTTCCATTGAATCACTACAAAAAAGTGATGATAGCAAAACATATTAAAAGATCATTGCACCAACTTAAAATAGTTTAAAAAAATAATAGCATTAATATTACTCTCATAAATGATACACTACATTAACAACTTTAGAGGGCAATTTCTGCTATCATGATTTTGTTCTCGCTTTCCACACAATTTGCATTTCCTCGGCTTGTATTTGCGGATCTCCCTCGATGGCTTTAACCTCTTCCCTTTAGGCCTTCCTTTTGTTCTTGCTTGACTTGGTTCATGAACTACATCTTGAGAACACTCCGCATTCATATAATGTCCTTCCACATCTTGTCCAATTTCTTCATCATTGATGAGTTTCAAACGTTACACCTTATTAATAGCATCCATCATCATTTCACGCATTAATTCATATGCGTCATTAGAAGATAGCCCCTCTTTCATCATGACCACAAAAATTCAAATGGAAAGTACTTTCTCTTTCATTTTCTTTTACTAGCTCAATATTATACATTAAGCTAGGTTGAAGCTCGTCTTGAAAAATATAAAAGATTTTTTTTGTGTAGATTTGAGCCATTTGTTTTTCCATTGACCACAAAGTCTTCAATTTTTTTTGTGTAGATTTGAGCCATTTGTTTTTCCATTGACCACAAAGTCTTCAATTTTCTTAAGAATTGAAACCCAATTCTCTTCAAAAGAGGTAGCAGTCTCGGAGTCCCAAATATTTTCTTTGAAAGATTTCATAAATTCCATATTAAAGCCCATTTACCCAACTTCTCCGGAACTTTGTCCAAGATATGCCAAATACAAAACCTGTGCCGAATTTCTGGAAAAACTGTTTCAATTGCCTTGCATATGCCAAGACATTGATCTGTAATCATGCCCGAAGGAGGATGACCCATTGCTTCAATCCATTTGTTAAACAACCATATGAAAGACTTCGCCTCTTCGTTTGGGATCAAGCCACATCCTAAAAAACACTTTGCCAATGGTGATTTATACCTACAAACGGCACAAGAAATACATCCTAAAAAAACACTTAATTTAGTCGGCGGACGTTTGGGCTATTTCACCATCAGGCTAAGAAAAAAAACCAAAATGAAGCCGTAGCTTAAAAAAAGTACCAAATTGGTTAGGGGTTCTACAAGAAATACATATTTGGTAATTTTAGCCATCTAGTCACTTTATTACGTATTCAAGGTTCATTCATATAATTACGACTAGGTTTTGTACTGATTATCAGCTTAAAACGTAGAAGCTTGTATAAATGACAACATTGGTTTATGAATGACAAGAATTGGCCAGTTACAAAGTTTACTTAACCCTGCTACTTGTGCTGTCTTTATCCGAATTTTGAAGACGTCAGTGAAATTAATATAATGTAACGCAAAAGCTAGGATCTTTAATATAATGTAACGCTGCCATCCTCTCTTATCCCCCCTGTTCCTCTCCAAGCTCAGCTCTCAAGCAACACAGTTGAGGCCCAGGCACCCTGACAACAATTTCCTCAGCATCCTCTTCTGCAACAAATTTAAAAAAAAAGGGCAAGAACTTTATTAAAAAAAAGTACATGTGACGAATTAAGTAGAGAAATCTAAGGGGGAAAAAATATACCCTCTTGGGCTTTTGGCGGAGGAGCTCAGGGGGGATTTTGTACAAATCCTCGTCCACGGCCTTGGGCGCCCTCGCTGGTCGGGGTCGGAACCGGAGCTGGGGTCGCCCACAAGCGACGGCAGCCCCACAAGCGACCCCAGCCCTACTGAACCGGAGCTGGGGTCAGGGTCGGGGTCGGGTCTGTTCGCTGGGGTCGGGTCCGGACCTGGGGTCGGGGTCCGGAGCTGGGATGGTCACGAACGAGACGTCGTTGGATGCGGAGGAGGGGGTCTTCGACGGACGGGAGGAGGGGGAGGAGGCGACGGAATGGGGAGAGAGAGGGAGGAGGGTTTTGGGGGCAGAGAGTTAATGAATGGAAATGTGGAGTACATTGGGAATAGGGATTTAAAACCGTGAAATTATGATCTCTCCGTTCCTTCGCATCCAACGGCTCAGCAACTTTTCGCACTGTTTGTGTGCGAAAACTTTTCGAGAGAGAGGGAGGAGGGTTTTTGGGGGCAGAGAGTTAATGAATGGAAATGTGGAGTACATTGGGAATAGGGATTTAAAACCGTGAAATTATGATCTCTCCGTTCCTTCGCATCCAACGGCTCAGCAACTTTTCGCACTGTTTGTGTGCGAAAACTTTTCGCATCCGAAAATTCCTATATATATGTGTGTGTGTGTGTGTGTGTTCGCGCGCGCGCGCGCGTGTACATACACACATATATATATACATATATATATATATATATATATATGTGTGTGTGTGTGTGTGTGTGTGTGTGTGTGTGTG